>NW_003303732.1:1696772-1989639 GCF_000142945.1 Phytophthora infestans T30-4 | reverse complement strand
AGATATTTAACTGTGGGAGAAGCAGAGAAATTGCCGATTGAAGTGGCATCATCACGTGGGTACAGTGCTCGTGCCACTTTTTGCGGGTGTAGTTTACATTCGGTGCCCAATTCGTGGAATGCCATTCTTTTCCAGTAGATCTAACCTAGTGTTTTGGATTGCAACTCTTCAGCAAAATTTACTTTTATTATGTCAAGACCCTTGAAAGTTAGAGCGAGTTAAGCTCGCTTCGAAGACAATGGCGGCACGTCGCCTCCGCTCAATAGGTTGACGGTCTTGGCGTTCTTTGCCTTTGTTTTTTCGTTGCGACTGACAGACAACACGAGCGTCGAGAACTTCCACGACGTGCCGGGCGTCGTCATGACTCCAGTCGATTCCTTCTCGTCCGAGTTCTCGTCCGGGTTTCCCTTCTTGAAGGCCTTGACGATGATGTTGCCGTTGCCCTTGGGTCCACTGCATGCGATGGTGTAGTTCGCGGCCTCGTTCGTGAGCACTCCGACGTATTTGGACCTGTCGCTCTTAATTGGGTGTCCGAGCAACTGACGCGCCCTGTCGTGGTTGTTGACGTGGTCGAGCACCAGTTTGTGGACGTAGAACGGGCGGTTATGCAGGATGCGGATAGCGAAGAAAGACGCCACGCCACCGATCAACACACCGCCGATGACGGGGAAAAACATCTTGTTGCCTAGTGTCTCGGACTTCTGGTGTGTCACGACGTCCTGGTTCTGTAGAAACGACTCCAACGCTGAGAACTGCGTGCCGTCCTCGCAGTCCACACTCAGCTGGTCGAACGTGACGATGTCGCTGTCTTTTTCGTCGTTCAAATGCAAATTTTGTCGATAATGCACCACTACACTCCCTCTATCGGCAACAAAATATCAGGTCAGTATCACGCCACAAATGTTAATGATACGGTAGTACGGACTTGTCGCCTGTGACCTTGAAGCTTCCTTCGCTGCTCTTTTGCTCGACTGGCGAGCCGTCGGCGTCGAGCTCTCGGATGCGCTCAAAGTCCTTCGGATAACCCACAGTCTCAAACACACGGTGGTCTTTTACTACAGCGCGTTTGGCCATGTTGAAGATGCGAACGTTCTGTTAGGCAACTTTTTGCGTTAGTGAAATTTCAAAGTTGCCTTTTTGTCGTCACACTTTGGCAAATGCAACAAGGAAGCTTGCAACACACCTCGTCTTCATTGGCGTCGCGAGTTTTGAAGCGCGCTACAACACCCATGGCTGACATACCTACGGCCACATACACCGCTAGCAACTGCATAGTGGGTGACAGACCGGAAGCAGTCTTGACGCCGTCCTTGAGGCCTAGTGGCTTGTCCGCACTGGGTTGAGAGCTGCTGAAGCGCGTGTTCAATGCACGTCGCTTGTGCGACACATTGAAAGGCTGAACATCCTGCGCGAAGGCTCTCCGCGTGGCTGAAGCTGCCGCTGCGCGACGCAAGAATTGCAACATGATCGAACGTGCGGCGACGACGAATTGATGGGCTTCTATTCGGATAAGTGTAATCCTGTAGAAACCATTGCTACAAATTTGAGAGGAGTGTGTACACTTATTGGTTACATTACACTTAATACCGTTACTTTTGTGAAGATTCTGCTACGCCAGTCATTTTTGAAGGACAGGACAGTGAATCATTGGTACTCCACCATTTTTGGAAAACACCCCGAAGCCGAAGAAGCAGATAAAGCCTCGAGTCTTACAGTGGCTGTGTTTTTGAAAATCGTTGTCGACCGACTGCCACGCTCTTATGTCAGGAGTTTACTTGCTTACCTCTGTAGCGCTAGCTCTGTTACAGGCGTGGAAAAGGAATGCTTGGTGGTGGCCGGGCTCGTTCTGAGCTCGGCCTTTTCATCGTTCAGGCGCTGATGAGAGTGGAACGAGGGGGCATCCACCCCCACGGGCCTAGATCAGCTTCTTACATACCGTTTAGCACTTGGTCTTATGTAGTTGGTCTCTTCGTGTGACTGAGCAATGATACTGAATTGCAGCGGATAGAGCAGCTCGCTGCCCGCGCCGTGCGCTGCAGTTTTATCAGATTTGCCCATAGGAACGCGAGCACTAAAAGCACACGTTTAATCTCTTCGTGGTCGAACGTGCCGTCAACTGTGTTCACATGTCAGCCCTTTGAAATTGGTACTACTATTTTACCAGTAGTGCTGCAGTAGTACTGCTACTTGTACTACGCGATGTTGTAGTTTTGGTAGCAGTGAAGTTGATCAATTACGTTAGAGTCCATGTGGGTGTCCAACGAGACACGGTGCCATGGGACACGGACTGATGCGACGCCAAGCAGAAGTGGCAAGCATGATAATTATCGTGGCAGTTCATCCGAGCAACCGTTAAGTGAGGTGGCACCAAAGAGGCTGACAAGCTTTTAAACCCCTCGTCAGCCAGCGTCAATCCTGGAGCGACCCCATTGTAACAATTCGCTAGGGTCGAGCTCCATGGTCACTTTCATAAAGCTGATTTACTGAACACACTCCAGATAAATCCTCTTCGACAAATTGACAGCCGGGACAACCAACACTCTCAATTCGGGAGAAAGAGTGGATTTTCCTTATTGGCAACGGCAGTCTTTGGGTACAAACGATGCCTCTGCAAGTGTGGGTTGGCCCGGTTTCTCCTCCGTCAACGGTCAACACTTGATTTGCACCATCGCAGGCAACACGACCGCCCCCCCATGCAGTCTGAAGGGATCCGAGCGCCGAGATGTTGCGTGCTGGAAGTCTTCCCGGCTCCACGTTCGAGTGACAGCAACGGACGCCACTCAACCATTTGGGGGTGAAGCAAATGAGAATGTAGCAAATGGTAGTCCCTACACCGCAAAAACTCAGCTGAGTCGAGCATGTTGCAGTCAGTCCACGTCAGAAAATAAGTCGCTTTTGCCCTGCCCTTTTTCTTGGGTGCGCCTTCTTAAAAAAACCTCATTCTATCTATGCATTTCTACGCGAAAAACCAGTTCGCATGTCGCATACTTGCCTACCCACACTTTTGAGAGAAAAAGAGGTGCCCCCTGAAGCGTCATTTCCCGATCCGCTCACTGGAACTCAAGTCCCAACTAATTCGTACTACCGAAGCTATGACCATCGGTGCTGTGAGATCAACGAACCTCGCGTATGTGCGCCTGGGCCTTCGCGGCCTCCAGCTCTTCTGCAGTCTGCTGGCCATGTCCTTTGCGGCCGCTGGCTTCTACGGCGGCGGCTCTACGCGCTCCAGCACGTTCGTGCTGCTTATGGGCTACACAGGAATGCTCTACACGCTGTGGTACATCGTGGCCGTGGAAGTGCTGCACTTGGCCAACCGCCCCGCTCTCCGCCTGGAACAGGGAACGGACGCCCTGCTGACCCTAATGCTGCTCATCGCCGGTATTTGCCTGGCCGCCTCGGACTACACCAGCAACTGTGGCTACGGATGGCACTGCAATAACCTGCGCGCTGCCACGGCATTCGACTTCATCGCCATGTTCTTCTTCCTCGTGTCGTTGGGTCTGACATTTGTGGCCGGCGGCGAGTCGAGCCTGGGCCACTCGAACGTTCAGGTTGAGGAGCCGGTGCCCTACCACCAGAACGCCACACCCACGGGCGCGCTGTCGCCTATTGGCCACCTCAACGATGGACCTGCTTCCAAGGTGTAAAAAGAGTATGCGCACTTTACTAGTATATCCAAGGGTGGCCAGGAACGAAACCGCCTCGGACGTCGCTGTGTGTGCTCGATAGTGCCGCGACGATAACTTTTACGTTCAATACATTTTCAAGCTGATCAATTTGTTCTAGGCTTGAGACGGTGTTCATGCTGCCACCAAATCGGGGCCGAGCCGCATTATTTCTTGAACCCCAGAGTCCCGAGAGGAAAAGCGTGATATTTTTGATATTAAACAAATTACTATGTAGTACTATTTTTCTAAATATTTTTGTGAATAATAAAATTTAAAATACAGCTTTTGTTTTAGTTTTTAGGGTCAGTCTTATGCAAGCTCTTTATTAGAATTAAGTCTTACAGCCACATCGTTTTTAAAGAGGCTTCGTCTATCATCCAGGCAACCTTCGACGCTGAAGAGCTGTAACATCCCACGAAAAAGGCGACACAACATTCAATTCCTTTCATGTTTCACTGTGGCTTTAGGTGCACTGCTATTGGACTCGAAACGAAGAGTTCAGACAGTCATTTCCACGCTTTCTGCAACGATAACATTTAGCTTACAGCAATGAAAATACTCCTTTTCGGGGAAAAGCGTGGCTTTCCTGGGGTCGGTAGCCGGGAAAAACTTGCCAGATCTCTGAAGTTGAGACCTTTATAGCTTAGCTTAAGAGCAAGTTAATCTCTTTCGGGAGGCAGCACCGCAATCGCAGTTTTGCAGTCTGTAGATCTTTCTCCTTCATTCTCGCTTTCACCTCAACAGCTCAGGAAGCTCCAGCCCGATGATTGATCTTTTGACTCCCACTATGCTGGCTAGAACTAGGCGAACACTTCGAGCTGCTCAGTTCCTCTGTGGTCTGCTCGGCTTGTCCTTCGTGGCTGCCGGGGGTGTCTCCTTCCACTCGTCCAACTTCGTCTTGCTCATCAACTACACCGGAGTGCTCTACACGCTGTGGTTCGTCATGGCAGTAGAGATTCTCAACTATTCCACTCGCACGTCGACTCGAGTTGAGCAAGGGATTGATGGAGTATTGGCCTTGACGCTGCTGATAGGAGGTATTTGTCTCGCAGCTTCAGACCACATCAGCTACTGCGATCACTTGTGGCATTGCCACAATCTCAAGACTGCAGTTGCCTTCACCTTTCTCGGAATGTTTGCTTTCCTGGCAACACTGGCACTGTCAATCCTGGCTGCAAGCAAGGAGACGCCGGGCCCGACGGAAGTCCCAGGACAATATCACATGGAAGCGACACCGACGGACGCGTTGTCCACTTCAGGACCTCAATTCGCCTGGCGCTAAGGTGTAGAACAGTCGATATTAAAGCACACACTCTAAATACACGCAGTCTTTCCTTCGGTTCCAGTTACCCGTTTGGCACCAACGCTATAGAGCTGACCTCTATTACTCGATGATACAACACAATTAGTGTAGTGTTTCGGAATCAAGTTCAAGTAGAATTTGCATCGAAACGTCATTAAGCTCGAGTATGTCCAGCGTCGTATCCTGCGTGTATGGAGACGCGCCAATACGTACAGGGAGCGCTGGGTTCATCAACGCCGGTGTTGATGGGCCAAAAAGCTCGTGGCAATTTCTGTGGAGCATCTAAGTGAACGACTCATTTCGTCTTTCGGACTCCAAAGGTGAAGCGAAATCATGCCCCTTGCTAACATCCTCATTATCGCCTTACCTCTCGTTTTCACCGTCGTGGTGTTTGCTCTAATGCTCAAGTTCGTCCCTGGACTTCTCGACGCTTTCTACTTACTATGTAGTCGACGGGAAGATAAAAACACCAAAGTGCATATCGATTTCGAAGTAGGCAGCGGCATATTGCTCTCTCCAGAGGCCTACCACATGACGTGGCTGGCACCCGAGTCCCAGGCCTATTCACCGTTCCGCACCCCGACAACAGCAATGCACCCGGGACTTCACGTCATCGAGAGACCACCACGATCTCCAAGAGTCATGACAAGTCTCGTGTCTCCGATCAAAACGGGATGCTGTCCGCTGAAGTGAGCAATAAGAGGTCAAGATCAACTCCCGCTACCGCACTCTCCGGTAGTTCCCAACACGCTGTCACCAGTCAGAGTCAGAGAGACGAGTCCGTTTCAAGCGTAACCTCTCTTCTACGATTGGTTACTTCCAACATTGACTCAGCGCTTTGATTTGGTGCTGGCTCGTTGGATTCTGGATGCCTCGGAAAGCCTGCGTGGGCCGTACAGATCATCGACAACGTTGATCAAAGTGCGGTGTCGGCCGAGCGGTTAACTCTACGCTGCGTCGAATGTTGTGATCAACTTTAAGATCAATCGCATCAATCATGTGTGAGATCCCGTCAAGAGGCGCTCTATGGTGAGGATAGTTTTATCTCTCTTCTCCCAACGACAAACAGGGCTGGTACATGTAGTCCAGAATTGCGCAACCCAGAGCTTGGATAGTCACGCACTGTACCCGATGAATTGCCATAATTCAGTAGAATAATATTGCCTTGACCACTGCTCCCAAACTATTAAGTTCGCATAGTAAAACTGCGTGTTTTCATGAAGCGCTGCTGTACATTTAATTAAGCTTGCTTTGATTGGAAGCTTAAAAATAAAATTGTAAAATATATTTATATATTTATCTATTATCAATGTTTGTACGGCTGTTCATAAAGTCTTTGCAGTTATTGAAAAGAGAAACTATGCGCAGCGACATCTGCGCCTATAAGGAAAAGGAGTTTGTGAGCTCTTACCTCGTCGTGGCACCTTTTTATTAACGAAAGCTTATGGCTACAGCAGTAGCAGGTTGAACATGTACCAGTAGTTAGTTTGTGCCAAAATTAGTGCAAACAGTATTTGCACGGACCCAGTAGAACTGTAAAGGGCTCAAATCAACTTCTACTTATTTCTTTGGCTTTCGAGGTCGAATTAAGATCGATGCACGTAAGCTCATATTCTAATCCAATCGCTTGTTTCTTTTGCGTACTTAACGGGTACTTGTATCTTAGATTTACCAATCAGCTTATTAATAGAGTGCAATCAAAAATGTTTTCTACTGGATTATGGTAATTCCTCCACCGTACCCTTTGAGCAGCTTGGTCCGCCCTCATCAGAGTCACACTCGTATTTGCAGCGTCGAATACACCATGGAATTGCTGGTTTTGGGGCTCTCGTGCGCAGTGGTACTAGTGCTGCTCATACTCGCGCTCAAGTTGTACGCTAAGAAACGTCGTGAAGCACAGACAGTCTGTCCGCCTTCATCCCCGATGAGCACAGCGGAAATCAACAATCTCACAACTATCAACAACGTGACTTTCTCGTCATCCTACCTTTTGACAAAATCTACGAAAGCAGTGGCGCTCTCTCCAATCTACGAAGAGTCCAGATTTTCAGGGAAGTCTCGCGCGAGTAGCGTGTGGCTCGACGACCCTGGCCTCAGTTTGCCGCATTCCCCGGTGATACTGACCAGCCATTCGACTGCGTATGTTCACCCCCTCCATCTCTCGTGACTCGACTCCCACCCGTTGGTCTCGTGTGACTGCCGAACTATATAGAAATTCAAAGTGAGAAAGTTTCCAACGGGTGGATCACTCGGAGTGATCCACGCCAGGTCCCGATGTCCTCGTCCCGAATGCAAATTATCTCTTAAGATTTTCTTTGCCATTCTCCAAAACACTGTGAAAAGCTCAAGGCGAAATTCAAACCAAGCTAAAAGATGGCGCGTGGGAATACGCTGCGCTGGTCGCGAGCGTTGCTTCGCTTCCTCAACTTCGCGTTGAGTCTGGTGGCGCTGGCAACTCTGTCGCGAGCGTTTGTGGGGTCCTCGTACTATGGCTACTCGAGTATGCTCGGCAGCAGAGCGGCCACGTACGCGACGCTAATGACGTACACGGGCATGTTGGTGGGACTCTTCTTCCTGCTTTTCATGGAGCTCATGCGGCTCTTCCCGCGTCCAACACCGCGTCTCATCGAACAGCTCCTGGATCTTCTCTTAGCGGCCTTGCTGGTAGTGGCGGGGATTGTGCTGGTGGCGTCTGACTATGTGGCCAACTGCTCTGTGTATGGCTACATGCTACGTTGCAACCAGCTGAAGACCGCGGTGGTTTTCACTTTTTTGGCCTCGCTTTCGTACTTTGTCACGTTTTTGCTTGACTGTTGCGAGAGCTTCATGGGATCACGTGGCACTGGAGACCACAGCGACTCTGACGAAGCTGGCCACGGGTATCACGCTGAGTCGACGCCTACCGGAGGCTCGACACCAAAAGACGCATCCAACCGGGTGTAAGTTGAAGGAAATCAGAGTGATGGCAGAGTGATGGTAGTGTTTGACAATTTTTTAAGGATTATGACTTTTTTTTACCATTTGCAATACTTTCATGACTGAAAACAAAACTTTATCATACGAGTAATGGCCTTGATGGTATTGCGATGGATTTCACGCTAAGTTTCAACGAGTTTTCGCAGGAACCTTCGACCATTTTCCTAGCGTCGGCCACAGGTCCCAAGCTTCTCAATGTGTAGATGTCATTTCCAATAAGGCATCGCATCGAGCAACAATGGCGCGGGGATCGTGTAGTCGCTTTTGCATGCGAGTTTTCCTTCGTCTCGTCCAGTTTTGCAGCGCTCTGGTGGCGTATATCGCGCTCCGAACGGCTGGCGTGTCGTACCAGAACACTGCAGGAGGCCAGACTGTCGCTGTGGTCGTCAGCAGCAGCGCTATGAGCTTCGCGCGGATTATCAACTTTATTGCATTCCTGTACGCCTTCGCCTTCCTGGTGTTTATCGAGTGGCTTCGTCTCTGTGTGCATCCAATCGACTACTGCGAGAGAGTCATGGACCTCGTCTTGTTCGTGTGTCTCGCGACTGCAACGCTGTTGTTGCTCTTGTCAGGCGTCACGCTGCATTGTCATGGGAAGTACAACCGCTTCGTGCGGTGTGGAGGCGTGTATCTTGCAGTGGCGGCGTCGTTCCTTGCAACATTCGCATTCCTGGGAATATCAATGATCGGGACACGTGATGAAGAAAGGCAGCGGCAGCGACAGCAGGGCGGGCGCAGTGGACGCGGATCTGACTCGTACGCTGAGCACGGCGGAGCAACTCCCGTGCCTGTTGTCACTGCGCAACCAGTGTAAAATTCGAGGAGCCTTTAGAAACACTAAAAAAAAACGGGGCTGGCAAATGCAACATGAGGTTTTGACGAATAGCAACTCACTATTTTGCGATGAATATGGGTATTTTTGTCATATTCTCGATTCTGCTTTTTACCCGTTTAGATCTTCTCGGTTAGTTCCGGCACGGCCGTGAAGAGATCGTCAACGAGGCCGTAATCGGCCACCTGGAAGATCGGAGCCTCCTCGTCCTTGTTAATGGCAACGATCGTCTTGCTGTCCTTCATACCGGCCAAGTGCTGAATAGCGCCAGAGATACCGGCGGCCACATACAGTTCCGGGGCCACCACCTTACCGGTCTGGCCGACCTGCAGCTCGTTGGGCACGAAACCGGCGTCCACAGCGGCACGCGAGGCGCCCACCGCACCGCCAAGCTTGTCGGCCAGCTTGTAGAGCATCTCGAAGTTCTCGCCGCTCTTGAGGCCACGGCCACCCGAGATAACCACGCGGGCCGAGGCCAAATCCGGACGCTCCGACTTGCTCACCTCCTCCGAGACGAAGCTGGTCTTGCCAACCGTCGGGGCCTCCGGGGCCGGGCTCACCGAGGCGCTGCCGCCCTCGGCCGCAGCCTTCTCGAAGCCAGTGGGTCGCACCGTGATGAGCTTTACAGCGTCCTTCGACTTGATCTGAGCGATAGCGTTGCCAGCGTACGTGGGACGAAAGAACGTGTCCTTGTCGGCCACGGCCACGATGTCCGAGATGGGGGCCACGTCTAGCTTGGCACCAGCGCGAGGCAGGTAGTTCTTGCTGGCGTTGGAGCTGGGGGCCAGCACGTGGGAGTAGTTGCCAGCCTTCTGAGCGGCCACCAACAACTCGGCCACCTCCTCGGCCACATAGTGGTCGTACTTGGCATCGGCAGCGTGCAGTACGCTCTTGACGCCAGCCACCTTGGCCGCGGCCTCGGCGGCCGGGCCGGCCTGGCTGCCCAGCACCAGCACCGTGATGTCACCGCCGATCTGCGATGCGGCCGATACTGTGGCCAGCGTGGGCCCTGAGATCTGCGACTGGTTGTGCTCGGCCACCACCAGCGTGGACATGGCCGCACTACGCGGGGTCTGCGTGGCGACGCGGCGGATGATCTGCCATCATCAATAAAGCAAGAGAGTTTAGTAAACTGGCCGGCAATACCGCTACAGAGATCGGATCCAATGGCCTGCAGCCGTGAAGCTTAGCGGGGATCAAGGTGGATACAATGCAGTATCGGCCATGCGTCGAACAGCTCTGGATAAGTAGATATTTACCTGTCGGGCGAGCATGTCGATACGAAGAGACTTGTTTAGGGTGGATCTTGCAATGACGAGGTGCCTGCCGTGCTGACCTGACGGTAGAAAAGCTTGAAGAGCTCTACAAGTGTGTCGCTGCTGTTCAAATGTTTCTTCGGCTCTTCGCTTGTCAACTGTGCATTCATTTCTCAGAATCATATTTGTTCTTAAATCGTCTGACTACTCAGATCCAGCTGATTCCACACAAAAAGCTCTTTTTTCAAACAAAACGTTTTTGCTTCCGGATCTGAGTATGCATCTGGATTTGTGTAAGCCACAAAAACTAGATATCGTACTTACCGTCCTTAGCCACGCGTCATCTGAAAGTCCACCAGGTACGCAGCTCCAGTTCTCCTGCCTGTGTCGCTATTGCCCCTCTAACCACTCTCGCTGTGAGCAGCGTGGTCCTCCATCGAGCGTAGACACAGACAAACGCAGGCATGGCGAAGAAGACGGCGGACACAGGCGTGGGCTCCATCCTGGGCGACTTGTGTTCCAAGTACGACAAGACTACACCTAAGAAGATCAAACTCATCGACGGCTTTCTAGCCTACGTGCTGGCCACAGGCGTGCTCCAATTTATCTATTGCCTTCTGGTCGGGAACTTCCCGTTCAACTCGTTCCTCGCCGGCTTCGTCTGCACTGTCGGCGTCTTCGTTCTGGCCGGTGCGTCCAATATTCCCCGCTACAATTGATACAGAACGCTCTGATCACTTACTGTATTTCCCCCTTCCACGTTGCCAGTGTCACTGCGAATGCAGATCAACCCAGAAAACAACTTTGGCGACCGCACGGAGCAGCGCGCGTTCGCCGACTACCTCTTCTGCAACATCATTCTCTTCCTCGTGGTGTTCAACTTCATGGGCTAAACATTTCGTATACAAAAGGCCGCTACAGCGTCGTCGGAGGAATTCTCAGACCCCAAAAGATACAGTAGTGACTCAGGGATGGACAAGCGCTACAGTGGAGGACACAAGACACCGGACAGGGAATTGAAGTAGCAACATGGCTGCTCTCGAGTTTTGCGTCGCAAGACATAACGTAATTGTTAAGCGAGGATGTATAGGTTCATTTGGGTGCTCAACTTTCATACCCCAATTACGGTCAAGTCGACGTACTTGTTATCCATGTTATAGGCATGTGTACTCCACACTATGTACATCTCTCTTCTCTGCCCTCACAGAAGTGGCTATGTGAACCACGTTTCGCTGCAGAAGGCCAAGACGTGCGTCCATAGTGCCACCGGTAGCTTGTGAGTTCTAGCCGACGCCATGAGCGTCGTCATCACTGCACGTCGAAATCTGGCCGGGTAATGGGCGTGACTGAAGGTGCTCCACTGTCTCGTAGAGTTCACCAGCACTAGCGCAAACGTGCCGTGTTCGCTTGGAGCTGCAGCAGCCTCCTTCTCGACGTTCGCCCACGAGCCTCTCACCACGGCGCCGTCACTCCCCATCGTAGCACTGTACGTGTACATGCCCACCTCATGCTTCACCACATACTGCTGTCCATACGTGATACACGACGGATTCCAGCGTCCAAATACGGGACTAGTCTGGTGGAAGATACGCTCCTTACACTTGCCAAGGAGCTTTCCCTTAGGACGCAACTGTAGCTGCAGATCGAATGCGTATTCGTAACCCTCAGCGTCCGTAGCACAGCCGGACAGCTCGTACTCGCCGGTAGTAAACGCGTGGATGGCGTCGTCGTCGTCATCTATCTCGATCGCACTGGTCGCACTCCTACCACAGTCTGGCTTGGCGATCTGCTTCGAGTAATCGTTTACAGTAATACCGTTAGAGCGCTCTACTTTCTCCGTCTTGATAGAGATTGGAGTAAAGTCCACTCTAACGAGCTCTAGTTCGAACTCTCCGCGACCTCCTTCGTAGCCTTCAGCATGCCCCTCGTCCACATTGTGCCATTTGCCACTGAGCGTCTCTCGTCTCTTCACGTTGGCTTTCCCCTTTATCTTTGTTTTCTTGCCGTTAGAAGCATTTGCCGTGTCCTCAATCACTACCGCACCCGAATAGCGGAAATGGCCCACAGCTTCACGAACATGGTACTCGAGCACGTAGGCGACTCGGTTGGCTTGCCAGCGCCCTTTCAATGGACACACCTGAGGCTGTACCACTTCTCGAGACGTTCCACGTAGTGTACCATCCGGTAACAAGCGTAACGAGACTAGACACTCATCCTTTACTGTAGTCATGACTGGACGTCCTCTTCGTCCACTTCTCTGTCTCGGCACGACTGCAGCAGCTACAGACGGCGTGTCATACGTCGTGAAGCCTTTGAATTCGTACTTCCCAGGTCTCAAAGGGTACAACAGGGATGGTTCTCTGGACTGCATCATGGCTGCCTCTTTCTCGGCCTTCTCCGCTTCTTGTTGACGTTGATACCATTCCACAGGCTGCAGTTGGAACACTTTCTGCTCCTCCGACGATTCCTCTTTGACGTGACTCGATCCCGTATCGCTTGTCGACGCAGTAGAAGCTGACGAGGACAATTCCAGTTGGTTACCAGCACTGAAAAACCTCCATGTACCTACTGCTGGGGCGTCGGGTGCCACTGGAACATGCAAATGACACGTGAGTGTGTGTCGGTCCACATGATTGCGTCTCTTAGTGACCTCAAAGGCGCAACAATACTCCGCTGCTGAGGTGCCATCGCAACTGACAGTCCTGGAACAAGACGACACTACTGCCTCTTCGAGTGGAACGGCCTGTGCATTGCCCATAACGTGAGCAATGACAATGCCGTCCGGGTGGTCGGCAACTACTCGACGTTTGCGTTTCTTCCCGTTGACTAGAGCTCGCGGGCTTGGCTGCTTTTGGCGAACTTCGCCGTGTAAAGTCCCGTCGGACGCGATGCACAAGTGGATGCGACTCTTTTCGGATAGAAATCCACCCACACGGCCTTCATAGACGCGTTCCAGAGGTTTTAATGGAACCATCGACGTCTGGTTGACTTGGTGTCGAGATGAGAAACTCTCAATGTTAGTGGGGAAGGAGCTCTGGGCAGTTGAGCCACTGCACCACGTCCCCTCCATTATTGTTGCTTCAGTCGAGTGGGCAAGACGTTAAGTTCGTAACGGAGACTTTTGATTAGCTGATATTCCTAGTCGAAGAAGAGGATTGGGTATAAACACTATGGCTACATTTGCTGTAAGAATATGGCTACATAACTGTTTTCATGGCACCTTCGCGACTTCGTTATCGCAGCCTTTGGTCTCAGTAGCTGCCAGTGACTTTTGCAGCTCACTACGGAACCAGTTGTATCCACAATACGACACAATAGAGCTCCATAAGTGGTTGGGTAGGATCCCATCTCGATGAGATGCAAGCAACAGCAGCTTCACACACTCCCTGAACGCTGCCGGGTAGTCTTTGTGATATGTTTCGCTCCAGACTCGAGCAGCTTTAACCAGCTGGAACTCTAAGATACCGCGTTCAGCTTGACTTGTTCGTGCGTCGAGATTGCCTCCCAACACTCGCAGCTCGGAGTTCTGCCACGTACCTTGCAAACCTGATCGAAATGGAGAGCCAAAGTAGATATACGTGTGCTTATTGCCGTGCATCTCGTACTCCAGCAAGAAGTTGAGTCCACTTCGAGTCCACATCCCAGCAAGTGGGCACTCTTGCGTGAACGGCAACTCTCGAGACGTCCCAGACATCATCCCATTGGTCTGTAGAGTGAAAGTCACAGCACATTCGTACACGAACGTGTTCTCTGCGATGGTGATACCTTGTAGTTCGTATCGTCCAGGAGTTAGAGGGTGCAGTGGGTTATCCAGCGCTTCTAGTTTGTGTGCAATAGGTCTCAATGCAAAATCCTGCGCTTCTTCCGCGTCCTCTCGGATATCCACAAAGCGTCCTGACAGGCCTTGCTGGCGCGTAAGACGAGCGATACACTTGACGATCTGAGACCACATGCCCTGTGCACCTCGACCCCATTGAACGATCTTAAAGTGGACCATATAGGACGTAGAATGTGCACCGTGTTGCCCGTCAGACGGCATCTCCGCCAATGCTCGTCCATCATACACTTGCAGATTGGTGACAGTCTCTTCATCCTCTTCTTGAGCCTGTAGTGTTATTGTTTCCTCTGTATTTTGATATTCCTCTCCGTCTACATCGTCGATGTCTTCAGTGGTTCCTCCTGGTATGGGAGTGTCCTGGTCAATCCGTTGTTCTACGTTTGGTTGAGTGGCGGTTGAAACTGGTTTGATGTCGACGCGAAGGGAGCTGTCACTGTGGATTTTGAATGCGAAGCGGTGTGTTTCGCACAGGAAAGAAAAGCTGCCTTCGCACTCGAAGATCTCCACCACGTCCGCAATGCTCGCCATCGTCACTTCTCGCTCTTGGGTGACAGCCATCTTGGCTGATCAAGTGATGATTCGCTGTTTTTCATTTTTCATTTAGTGTTTGATTGGTGGATAAAATTTCTAAAAGATGGGTACATCGAGTCCTTCATTGCATCACGTCGCAGATTTCGGCGTTGATAAAGATACCAACGTCGAAGGGTCGGAATGAGCGGCGATTCACGGCGACGGTTGCTCAAAGCTCCTCATGGGATCTTGCATGTTCCGTTAGGAGCAATATTCGCTCTCACTTTGCTACACTGCAGCAAGACCACAGCAATCAGCGACGACTTACAGACTCGTAACAGGACGTCGACCTTGAGGCATGTTGGGCGTGTTCAAGGTGGCGATCTTCTGTCTTGCAGCGCTGGTATTACTGACCTTGCCGCAGGATGTAAGCGCGTACTGCCCGAATGGCTGCAACGCACAGGGAACTTGCGGCAAGAACGACAAATGCACGTGCTACGAGCGACAGGATCAGGAGACCGAGAGCATCAAATACCCGGCGTTCAAAGGCGCCGATTGCTCGCTACGCACGTGTCCGTTTGGCGACGCGTGGGTCCAGGTTCCTACCGCAACGAACACTGCACATTCGCTAGTCGAGTGCTCGAATCGTGGGCTTTGTGACTACAACACGGGTCACTGCATGTGCTTCGCAGGTTATGAAGGCAAGGCCTGCGAGCGAACGGAGTGTCCGAATGGCTGCAACGGCCGCGGCATTTGCCTCACTCTGGCAGCTATCATTGCTGGTAGACCCACTCCGCCGGCAGCTACTGTCTACGCTGCATGGGACGCCAACAAACACATGGGCTGCTACTGTGATCAGGGATACCGCGGACCCGACTGCTCCCTCAAGGAATGTCCCAGTGGCGACGACGTGTTGCTCGCCTTTGGCCAAAAGCAAGGGCGCGACTGTGGAGGGCGAGGCAAGTGCAACTACGAGTCGGGCGAGTGCGAGTGCTTCCCAGGTTACTACGGCACGGCGTGCGACTCACAGACCACCGTCAATTAAGACGAGGAACAGGAGGAACGCTAGACAATGGCTACATAATTCTCCAGCTAATTCTCCTCGTCAAAAACACGCTTTCCAACGTTATTTTCCTCAACAAAGCGTTGGATATGAAAGATGTTGTGTATGTACGTACGTGTATAGAGTTCTCTTCTCCTTTGTCTACCTGCATCTACTCAATAATGAGCTCATCAATGCTCCAGTCCTCGAACGAGTTGTCGGGCAGGTACCGGCGGATGATGATGGGGATTTTGCGTTCACGTAGCTCCTTCATGGCGATCTTGAGCGGGTCTGTCTCGCCCTCGATGTCAACCATGACCGGAGCGTTCATGGAGATCTGCAATGCGCGCGTTCCTAACACACGGGCGCGCTCGTACTTTGTCATGTAGCGAGTGGTGATACGGTGGGCGTTGGGCTGCTTGTGGGATTCGTCCAGCACCTGCACCTTGTTCTCCTGGTCGCCAGCGTCCTCTCCGCCCTCGTACAAATCCTCAGCCGGGACCTCCTCCTCCATCTCTTCCTCCGGGACTTCCTCGTCGTCCATATCGCGGTGGCCCGCGTCGTCGTACTCCATGTCGTCCATTTTGCCTCAAATTGTCTAATAGCTGCACCGCATCCATTCAAAGTGCGAAAGTGGCTACATTTGTAATTGAGTCGAAAATTATTTACGCCCAATGGAAATGAGACCTACCAACTTCATTTTAGCCACTGACAAAGAAGAACGCTGCTCGCACGAGTATGGCGGACTTGGACGACGAGTTTGCACGCTTTACAGCGGAGATCCAGTCGCTAGAGCAGATTAAACCCACCAACGATGACGAAAAAATAGAAGCCATATCTGGAGGTGCCCAGATTGCGTTAAAGAAAGCCAAGATTGGCCTTACCGCGCCGCCAAAGCCCGAGGTTGTCATGGCTAAGCCCAAAATCTACATGGCCCCGCCACGCCCAGCTCCAGTGAAGAGAACTGAAGACAACGCAGAACTTGACGACGGAAGATCTCGATTGCTCAACACACTGGAAGATGTGGCAGCACATCGAGGAGCACTCAGCGGATTCCCAGTCGGCACAACGGGGGAACACGCAGCCACCGTGTCGAAGAGTTTGACGTCTGCCAGTTTCAGATCGATGGAGCCTCGACTGGACATGGAGACGGGATGTATGCTGCCAATAGCGGAGCAGCAGATGATGAACAGACAGCAGAGCGTCTACGCGTACGACCCCAAGAGAACAGCAGCCAGTATCGCCGCAAAAGATGGCGCTGCACGGGGAAAGAAACCCAAGCGAAACCTGCGACTTGCAGGCGGTCAAGTTTGGGAGGATCCGACACTGGAAGAATGGCCGGACAACGACTTCCGTCTATTCTGCGGAGATTTGGGCAACGAAGTGAGTGACGAGCTGCTGGCCCACAGTTTCTCCCAATACGCGTCGTTCCAGCGCGCTCGTGTGGTACGGGACAAACTGACACACAAGTCCCGTGGATACGGATTCGTTAGTTTTGCCGACCCGTTCGACTGCGCCAAAGCCCTGCGTGAAATGAACGGGAAATATATCGGAAACCGACCTGTGAAACTTAGTAAAAGCAAGTGGCAGGAACGCAACATGGACGTGGCCAAGAAGAAACTGCGCAAGCGTAAGCGTGACAAGCACCATCTCTTCAACTGACCTTAAGGGAGCAATGAGAACATTGTTTTTACATTTCACTTAGATGATTTATCATTGAGCATCAACGCAATGTCTTCTTCTTTGACCGCGATCTCTTCTCGAAGAGCGAGACGCTTTGCTCGAAGCTCCTCCATCTTGTCCCGAACGTCTCGAGTCTTGGCGTTATTCAGCTCGATGTTATCTTCCAATCGGATGAGTACTTCAGGTAAGATAGTTGTGACCATCTCCTTCGTTTGCTTCCATCGTCCGTACTCTTCTTCGTTCAGCAGACTCGCGACGGAGGATGATTCTGTTGCTCCATTCTCTAAATTCCTTAACATTTCTTCACAGCTTTCTAGACGCTGCACAATGGCGTCGTGTTGTTGATCGCACTTCTGTCTTGTGTAGTCTAATAGTTCCAGGGCTGAGCCTAGTTCTGCTTCTTGTAGTACGATCCTTTCCATTTGATGCATCAAATTATCTCGCACCACACGAAACGATGCCAGACGATCGCCACGCTTCTTTCCCATCGATTGCGTATTTTGGTTGTCTGTCGACTGCAAGAGCTGCTGCAGCTCCTCATCCTGTGGTGCCACCAAGCATCCCTTCATCTTCTTCATGCTGGCCTCGCCAGTCGCTCGTTGCTGTCACCGATATTAATAAGTGTGTAGCTAAATCTCGTTGAATACATCCGTGTCATGTGGTCCACATTTCTAACTTTTTCTAGCCTTTCTACTCGGAAATCTCGACTCAAAATGGTCAGTACGCACGCTCGTTCACACCTATCTAGCTCTGCTTCTAGACCCCTGTTTACCATAAATCTACCCCCAATAGATTTGGCAAAGCCAGTTGTGTACTTAACGAGGATCTCAATCTCTGAATCGTTTCGTACACTGCAGGATGCCGGAGCATTGAGAGCAGTAAACGGACAGACCGGTACGCTGGTGCTGGATATCAACGGCCAAGTGCTGTCAGCTACGGGCGAATTACGAGGAACTTCCGGGGAGATCGCAGCGGAGACAATTTACTCGATGCTCCAGGACTCCAGTAGCGTGCTAGACACCAGCCAGAAGGAGGAACTGCAGCGCATGACCAGTACGCTAACAGAGCTGCTCGGTTTGGACCGAGTTAGTGGGTATACTAACGTCGTTTCGGTATTTATTGTGGGAAAAACTGTGTGTAGTCACCTTCCCCACGTACGATTACGTGGTGACGCTGGATGCCGAGCAGGTCTACGTGGTCAAGCGTAGCTCTGTCCAGGAATAAGGAAACAGCGACGATATAATACACGGAAGCTAAATTTCTTCGCGTATTTTATCGTCACTTTTTATTTGTACTGAGTTTAAAATGTATCAACGCAGTGCAAGTTTTCAGACTAGTCCTCCAACGCCAGCTTCTCTTTGAGTAATTGTCTGTATCTTTGTTCTCGTTCCTGAACTTCTTGTTGTCGTTGCCGACGACGGTACTCTTCTTTCTCCAATCGACGACGTTTCTCGGCGTTGCGAGCTGCAAGGAGGTCCGTTTTACGGTGGGAATTGGTCTTTTCGAGGTCTAACAGCGCCTTCAGTCGCTTCTCCTCGTCGATAATTGCGCGCTTCTCACGACGCAGTAGCTCCAGATCTGACGTTTCTGTGAGCGCCTTCAAGATCACCTCGCTCTTGGCTTCTTTAGATCGTCGCTCGAGCTCCCGCTCACGACGTGCACACTCCATCATCCGAAGTCGATGCTCCTCGTCCAGGCGCTCGTTGTCGGCTACGAGGTTCACGTGGAACGGAGATCGCGCCATCCTCTGCGTCCACTTCTCCAAGTGTTGGCGACGTGCACGGATCTTGTTAAGGCGACGCGTACGTTCCTCCTGCTCTAGTGCTAGCTTCACCTGGTCTCGCTCCATGTACTTTTTGGACTGGATAGCAGCAGAGTCTGAGTACAGCATAGGACCATCGTCAAATGACGCAGTCGAGCGGGAGCTTGAAGACGATGAGCGACTGAATGGTCGACGACTTTGATGCTGCAGCATTTCATCGTCGTCTTCATAGAGACCTTCACTTCTAGCGTAGCTTTCTTCGTTTCCATACCCTTCATCTCTCTGCTCGTCGTCCTCGTCGAATCTCATTGCCTGCACGAACCGCTCTTCTACCAGAGCAGCACAATTGTTTTCAAATTACCAATTAGATACGAGAAGCTACCATTGCGAAGCGTACCGAGTTCCTCCTGCTTCGCTGGCATGTCGTGCTCTTCCCAGAATGCCATTAGCTTCAAGGTATCCCTTCGCGCATGGCTACATGTTTCTTAGAAAAACGGCTTCTATTTTAGAATTAGTCAGGTGTACCACACTTATACGATGTACGTCACACCACTTCTACAAAATTCAAAGAGTCGCGATCCATTCAAGTAGTAGCCGTCTGTAGCAATGGTGGCAAGTGTTCAGGAGGCGAATTCTCGCGCTACAAGTGCAACCAGCAGCAACCAGGACGTTCCAAGTGAAGCTGAGATGGGTGCTCTCTTCGAGGCAGCCATGCATCAGCAGAAGCGCAGTGTGGAGCCCAAGGTGACGCCCGAAGAGCAGACCAAGTTCTTGTCGGCCATGAAAGACCCCGAGTTCCGCTCTCTCTTAAATGAGTACATGCAGGAGATCTCCGATCCTCACAACCGCGAAGAAAGTGAGCGGTATCTGGCTCAATTGGAGACTGAGCAGAAGGTTCCGACCGACAAACAGCTCGTTAAACCCACGCCTGGCTTTGTAGTGAAAACCAAGTGGGAGAACACGCACAAGATCTTTATAAATGTATGCAGTAGTGACAAGATGCAGCCTCCTTCCAACACCCGCGTGTCTTCAGGACAACAAGGGGCGTCCTGGAACTTGCCCTACTCCTTAGGGCCCGAGAGACTCGAGCCTGATAAAGGAGGAGCCAGTGTAGCCACCTTCGACGTGTGCTTCCACCCACGAGTTATTGAGTTCTCCATGTCTCGAGCTGATTATAGACATATGGTCGTCAGTACGTGTCTGGATGCAGTAGAGCCGATAATGAGAGAGTCTAGACGCAAGAAGGACGCTCTACTAGCGAGGAACTACCATGTTCTTAAAGGAGTGTTGTACAAGTCAGGAGACCCAGTCACTTTGTGTTTAAAGAAAGAACGAGAAGCTTCCGAGTCTGTTAAAACAAAGAAGAAAACCCAAAGTCAAGACGGTAAACAGAAAAAGACAGCGGGAGACAAGAACAAGCAGACAATGGACACGATAAAGCGTGTGGACCACAAAGCCGACAAGTCGGTTTTGACCCAATTAACGCACGTAGAAGAGAGCGACGAGAGTTCTCCATTGATAAAAGAAGTGTCAAGTGTTAAGATCGAAGAGAAGCAGTCGTCTGACATGAAGAAGATGCAGTATCAACTGATTTATCGCGGGAAGTTCGAGCTTCTTCACCACATGCAAGCAGATCCGGACAAGAAGGTGCCGGACGATCGTTATCGTCCCAAAGAGCTTGTGGTTGAGATCAACTTTCCTCTTTCTTCAAGTGCCAAAGGTCTGGACTTGGATGTCAGCGACAAGATGCTGCGTCTTGCAGCTGACTCTGGTGCCTATGAGCCGTTGGAGTTAACTCTCCCGTTCCCAGTGATTGAGGACAAGGGCAGCGCCAAGTTTGACCGCAAGAACCACAAACTCGTAGTCACTTTACCGGTACAGCCCCCACCTAAACCGAAGCCGCAGTCGGTATCTTTGATTGTCCAAGAGGATGACGAAGAGGAGGAAGCAATCGAGAGTCAAGAGGTGACTCTAGAGATGACGGACGTTAGTGAGCCGAAGCCGAAGAAAGAGAGCGATGACGAGTTCCGTATGCTACGAGAGACGGCTCTGATGGTGGCGAATGACCCACTGATACTGGCACTCAAGCGACGCGAAGAACGCAGTAAAAACTCGACTCACACGCCGCCTGTAGTGACCGAGCCAGCAGCTATCAATGACGAAATGTACGATGACCTGCCGCCACTTGAGAGCTGCGGCGATGCAGAAGAAGATGAAGAAGGAGAGATGCTAACAGACTCGGTATCGGTGTCTGAGACCTTAGGCCCCGTGCTTCAGCCGCCTTTCGAGACGCATGAGACGTCAGCGTGTCTATCGTACATTGTGGAGGTTTCTGGAATCGACTCAAAGAGTGTCAAGCTCACGTTCCCATCGACGTCTTCGCTGCGTCTGCAGTTCTCCGATAGTGAGAAGAAATTGTACGAAATGCACGTCGCTGTGCTGCCAGTTGACATCGACCCGTCGGCTGCTGAAGTTGACGTGGCCAGTGAGAACATGGTGGTGATTCTTCAGAAGAAAAATGCGTCCGACTCGAGCAGGGAAGCCGTGCAGCTTGACGCATCCGCTCCAGCAGCTCCTCTGACCGCGGCACGATTCCAGAACCAACTTCTCTACGAGCTGGATTAATACTTAACGGCTATATAAGAAAAAAATATTAACGTCGTTGTATTTATTCTTCAATAGATTGTACCGGTATTCGTAGCAGTGAATTACTCAAAAAAAAATAGTCCTATGAAAAATGGATTATGGTGGCTCATAAAAAAGTATGACTCATAATACCGGTACGAGGGTGTCCCAGGATACACTGTACTGTACATCGAGTTCGTATTTGAGATTCGTCATGTGACCAATTAACTGAAAGAGATGGGCGATTTCTGGAACAGATAACTCTGTTGACATGCTGCTGGACACAAGACAGAATAGGAAAAGAGAGTGCCAGTGGCAGATGGAAAAGGAATTCGAGAAACTCCACGAACGAATTGTTGTCAAAACGGTGACGCCACTGCTGTCACTGGATCGGACATTCATTTTGCGCCAGTCAGCTCGATGTGCATCTAAACTTTTTGTTATGATGAAGTTGCATGAGACAGACCACCAAGTGCAAAACACGATGAAAAAAACTGAAGTTGTTCTCGCTCTTCTTCTTCTAGATGGTCTCACTCTTCAATTTACCTTCAAGCACTCAGCGCGTCTCCTACCAGTCTATTGGTTTACGCTTCGACACTGCCACGATGGTCGACAGCACAGTTCTTCTCGTCGTCCGGATCTTCGCCGCCGTCGGTGCCTTGGCCTTAATCTGCAGTCCTTCCATCCTGATGCGCCAGATTCACAAGCAGAAGCACGTGGGCGTCGCCTCTGTTCTTCCTCTCGTCATGCTCGCTATCAACTCCCACGTCTGGATGACGTACGGTTATCTGGACGAAAACGTCTTCCCCGTCTTCAGTTGTTTCGCCGTCGGCGACCTTGCTTCAGTTGTCTACATCGCAGTCTACTGGCGATACACGACCGAGCGTAGATACGTCGCTCGAGTTGTTATAGCAGCGGTATCAGTGATCGTCATCCTATCGATCTACGCTGTCCTCGGCGGCATTGGCTACACTGGTCAAACGCGAGCTCAAGTGGCTAAAACTATGGGATATATCGGCGATGCGACGGCCATCTGTCTGTACGCAGCACCGATGGAGAAGCTGCTCCAAGTGCTCAAGCACAAGTCGGCTGTCTTCATCAATGCGCACATGGTGATGGCCAGTCTGACCAGCAACGTCATGTGGCTCACGTACGGCTCTCTGACGGCCAATTGGATCATTATCGCTCCCAACATCCTCTTCATCACACTCAACTCGTCCACGCTGGCGTTGTGTTTTGTGTATAACCCCAAAACTTACCCACTGCACGAAAGCTTCCTAGCTGACAATGAGGCTCCGATTGAAGTATCCGTGGAGCTATCACCGAAAGGAAATAAGGTACCAAACATTCCGAGTCCGCAGTACCAGGCGATACAGTCGCCATTAGAACCACTGCGCCTTCAACTACGAAGCTAGCACTAAGCTTTCAAACGCTACTTATTATATCCATACGTAGTACTACTGTAATACCTCGAAGTATAAGTTATACTACTAGTTAATAATTGTTGTGTCCCCAGTCCTGAATATTTTTTTACCTTGTAAATACCGGTATATTTACATGAGCATTACCGGTATAATACTTTATTTTCGGCACGCAGTACTTTTAATAACATTTAAAAATATTGAAGAGTGAGAGCCGCAAGAGCAAGAAAAATATCAAAATGCAGCACCAGGTAGCTTGAACATGTAAATCTATTTCATCTGAAGTCCTGCACGAGCCTACGCCCGACGCGCCTTACTGTTGCGAAATGTCTCGAGCAGTTTGGAGTATGTCTGCTGCTGCAACTCCGTGTTAGCCAGTTCTTTCTCTACCTGGAGCTTCATGCGCTTGCGTTGCTCTCCACTTTCATTCACGGTCGGATCCGTCGTGGCTTGTTGCTGTTGCTGCTTCTTACGTCGCTTGTTCTTCTTCTTCTGCGACGTCGACGGTTCGTTCGCGTTCTTAACAGTCTCGTCGGCTTCAGCAACCTGGTGGGGCTTCGGCAGCATGGTGTCCATGAACGACCGGTACAGTGCCGTCATGGACGGCAGGACGTGAGCCGGCGCGTCGAACAGGCTGCTAGACGCAGAGCCGTTGGCCGCCACGCCATGAGGCCCCGCATGCATGTGGCTGGACTTTTTCTCTGCAAGACGACCGCCACTGGCGGCGTTGTAGATGGCGCTGAGAGCCTTGGCCTCCTGTTCGCCGTCCTTGGCGGCGTCGCGCGCAGCGACGGCAGCAACGTGGGCCTGTTTCCGGCGCCGGGCGTCCTGCGATCTGGCCTTAGGTCCGTCCAGTCTCCATACTCCGGTCTTGTTGTCAAGAAGCACAATGTCTCCAGTGCCGGGGTGGAAACCAGCGCTCCACACCTTACAGCCAACGTCTACAACACGCACGCAGGTCGGTACAGGCGTCTGGGCGTCGAAAACCAGCACCAGCGTTTTCTTCTTCGAGTCGTCCACTGGCAACCAGACCAAGAAGCGTTCGTACAGAGATTCCTCGGCCACGACGGCACCCTTGGGTACCGTGTAGCGCCACCACAGCGACAGCGACAACAAACTCCACACCTGTACCTGACTGTCTGTCACAACCACGACGTACGGCGAGTTGATACCGGGGAAAACAATCTGAGTAATTGTCTGGCCGTCCGCGGACGGGATCACACGCCGCAACGAGTGCGTAGCGACGTCCCAGAGCGTGAGTTTGTTACCGTACGCCACAGCAAGCAACGATCCATCGCGCGCAAAGCCCACGGCAGTGACCGGCTCGTCACGGAAGCGCACAACCGCCTGACAGTGCCACGACGCGCCTCCTGTCTCCGTCGCCGTCTTCTGCCACACCTTGAAATCTCCCTGTTCATCCGCCGTCACCAGACTGTCCTCGGTCTGGGAAGGCGAGTACGTCATGCTCGTTACCTGTGCGCGGCCGTGAGGCGCGTCAATTGCCGTGTTGACAAAGAACGAGCCGTCCACACGACGCGTCCAGAAGCGCAGAGCCTGTTCGTCGCCGTGTTTCGCCGTCGTCGGCGCATGAAGCGTCACCAAGTCGCCGCCACGGGAGCTGAAGCACGAGTGTGACGCACGAAGCGTAGGCAACACCTCGTCCTCTGTGCGCGTAACCTGGTTTCGCTCTGATAGCAGCAACGTCTGCAGTACACGGTTCCGCGAACGGCTCGTAGAACTGCAGCACGCTCGCGCCGGACGATCCATTGAGCACGAAGCGCCTTGTACACTGGGGTCTACTACTAACTGACGCGTCCGCCGCCGAGATGGCTGCCCGAATTACCGGCACGCGACAAAGCCACGCGCCTCCCACTCCTGTTCGCGCGTCACCGGGTTGTATTGGAAGAGTACACTGTCCGCCAGGCCCACGGCGTACACGCCACCGTCTTGACGAGGCGCAATGACCTCCACGGACGCCGGGAGACGCGGCAGATAAGCGCGACGACCTGTTTCCAGTTGCCAGGACACCAGCACGCACTCTTCACCGCCCGACAGCAGGAACTGGCCGTCGCTCGAGTACTGGATGCAGTGCACGGCGTGCGAGTGCCAGTGCATCTTGGACGCTGTTTCTCCTTGCTGCTGGTATCGGTAGATCTGGCCAATCTGGTCGCCGATAGAGAACTCCCGTTGCGTCGGGCTGACGGCGACGCACGTGACGTCACGAAGGTGGTTGAGCTTCTGCATTGAGTACACGCGGTTGCCCGAGTCTTTAGCTCCCGATTGGTGGTGGAGCCATAAAGTGACCAGCTTGTCGCCGGCCGCCACTACTAAAAAGTCTCCCGGAACAGCCTGTTCGCCGTCACCTTGTGGCGTCGTGTAGCTCTGCAGCGCAGCAGCCTGGAACAGCTTTTTGCTATTCTGAAACAACACGCGACCGCGTTTCTTTTTCTTTAGGCTGAACTCTATTAGGCTCCAGGTGTTTGCGTCGGTCTGGACGACCAGAAGAAGCTGCGACGCGCTCGTGCGGCTGGACGCCATCCACAGTACGGGCGCCTTGGCATCCAGCTCCGCGAGCGGCTTGTGCTCCACGAAATCCCACACGATAATGTAGCCGTCGTCGTATGCAGCTAGCAACTGCAGCGCGTTGTGTGGGTGCAGTGCCAGCGCGCGCACCGCGCTCTTGTTGTCAGCGCGAACACATTCGTGAAGGACGCGACCGCTTTGCGAGTGCAGCACGCGCACCACGTGCGCCTGACGCTGGAACACGTAGCGACCGTCGGACGAGTACACGAGCGTAGCGGCGGAGAGACCCACGCGCCCTGAGGATGGCGCGGCCTGCGGCGGCGGCGTCAGTAGCTCCAGCTCGTCCGTCATGGCTGGCAATGCTTGTCTGTTGGCTGGACGACTGGAAGTGGGCTTTGACTTTTGGGTAGTCAATTTAAAGATCGTGCTTAATTTCTATGACTTCTAGGTATTTACGAAATTAACGATCTGTAGCCATGTGCCGTTTTCGAGTCGGGATGGCTTCAACGTCTAACGCGGACGAGCCGTTCCGAGCGTTCGTGCCTGCAAAGAAGGATGTTGCAGACTTAGCCGAGCTAGTAGACCTCGAGAAGGTGTCAGTGCTCACGTACAACGTGCTGTCGCAAATGGGTGCACGACGTATGCAACGTAGAGGCAAGAACTATGTCGGTACGGCCATCCTCAACATCCGACAACGACGAGAAAGATTGCTACGGTTAGACAAACTTGATGCTAGTAGCTTACGTAGTCATATTTAATACTAAGTCACCGTCCATAATGCAGAGAAATCCTTTCGTACGATGCCGACGTCATGTGTTTACAGGAAGTCGACGAGTATGACGACTGGTGGGCTGCAGAGCTCGCTATTGCCGGTTATGACAGTATCTACGCTACGTCTGCAGCGTCCAGCTCGACAATCGCAGCCAAGGAGATAGATGACGGTCTTGTGACAGCATTTAGGAAGTCCACTTTTCAGCTCTTCCGGTCAGCGGAGGTGCATCTCAACGACTTGTGTGCCAACGTCAACGACGCGAATCTTGCAGCTAGAGCAAAGCAAGATAAGCTCGCACTAATGGTGAGTCTGCAGCCATGGGAGACCTCGTCGTTGCCCTCTGCGCTTTGTGTAGTCAATACGCAACTTGCATCGGGTGCCTCGTCCGAGTTGGAGCGTGTGCGTGTGCTTCAAACGGAGTATCTGTGTCGACAGGTAGCCGTGTTTAACGCCGATTTTCAGCTGCCTATCGTGCTGACTGGGACATTTAACGCGACTCCTAGTAGTGATGTCTACCATACTATTCTAACAGGTCGCAGGCGTCCTGTGTGTGAGGTGCCAGCAACTCCAGGACGCCCAGTGATCGACGACCCGACGTCTTTGTCCTTACGAGTATCATGGGAACCTCCTCAGCCTTCTTCAACGTCACTCACTCCGTCTACTCCCATTCTGGAGTACAAAGTTGCCGTCAAGAACTGTATGAGTAAATCGTCAGGCTTCCTGTACGAGCTATCTGTATCGGACGGTGCGTCCAAGTCGTTTATAGTGACGTCGCTTAGTGCCAATATGACGTACCAGTTCCGTGTAATGGCTCGTAACGAGTACGGATGGGGGTATTGGAGTCAACCCTCAGCTCCGGGGAGTACATTCGAGCATGCTGCTTACAAGAAGACCGCTCCTAACAATGCTGACACGGACGAGAAACCTTTATTCCTTGCTCCAGACGTACCTCCAGACGTGAAGCCGTACGATATTTCCTATGGTTCGGGTCGTACGCCACGATACGCGAGTGACGCCAAGCCGATCGTTAATGCGATAGCGTGTCCACGACCTCTGTTGTCTTCAGTTGACAAGACTGTGGGTGGCAGCGATCAACGCGCAGAGGCGAAGCGGTACACGACGCTGCAGTCTCGAGCCGACCGGGACAGTCTAGTTGTTCATAGTGAGATGATGGAGAATGCGTACGGCGCGTACGCTGAGTATCTGAGTGAGCCTGAGCTCACGTTCTCGAGCGAGAACTTCCAAGGGACAATCGACTACATCTTTCACTCCACGGGACAATTGACGCCGTTCCAACTGCTGGAGCTACCGACGCTCGAGGAGCTGGAAGCGACAGGACAAGATATCCGTGAACCGGTGAGTGTCGAGGACGTCGAGTGGGTCAAACACAAACCCGACGACTGGACGGACGACACCAGCATGAGCACACGCTACATGGGGACGTGGTGTGCTCCTACGCTCCCTAATCTCTTCGGTCGCGCTTCAGGATGGCTACCCAACGCTCACTGTCCGTCAGATCACCTGCCGTTAGCCTGCGTCTTCGCCGTCAGGAAGCAAAACCTCGCCGTGACGTGGAATTGAGGCCGTAAACAACAAACTAAGCAGCTTTAGATTAAGTTAAAGCTCTTCCTTTCGAGAGAAGTTCCTACGTGTGTCAATCTGTAGTTCTTCTTGACAGGTATGGCGATGTAGAGTGAGAGAGAAGTCGCCCAGCTTGGGATCGGCAGGCGAATAGCCGATCCGAGGTGGCGTAATCTGCCCCAAGCCGCACACTTCAGCGACGTCCACGCCGATGACCTGCGTCTTGGTGGGATCGCAGCGGAAGTGCGTAACTGGCGGCCACGGTTCGACGTCGGCGATCATCCAGAAGCCGTTGTGACGGAACAGCCGGAAATCTGTAGCTAGAGCTTCGTCTTCGCCATCTTCTCTGAAGAATACGGGCGTGTCTGGGTCCGACTGCACCACGTCCGGTGGCTGCAACACGTAGTGGCCGTTCATACCAGGCACCTTGGAGCCGCACACGAAGAAGTTGTCGCTGTCCAGGAGGTTGGTCGACGCCAGTACGGGACTCACGACGTGCTGGAGCTTCACCAACTCGTCTGAGCTTGTCATACGTGATTGGAGAGGAGATGAAGCCTCTTGATGCTTTGTGGAGACAGCGGAGATGGCTAGAGCGAGGGACACGTTGAGCTTCATGCTGCAGGAACCTTGTCAAATTGATACGTCGCTTAAGATCGCGCGTGATTGACCGGTCTGGTTACGCACGACTCACTTCAAGTTGCACCGTTACAAGAAACGAAACCATTCTCGTTGTCGTGCGTGGCGAAGAACTGTCGGCCAAAAATGCCACATACGACCAGCTCTACGCGTAGCGAGTCGACTGAGGGCGAGTATAAAGTTGAGGTTGACAGCGCAAGACTTGCGATGACGACGAACGTCGTGTTCGAGCCTGTCGACAAGAGCAATGTGCAGCGACTACGAGAGCTCAACCTGCAGCTCTTCCCTGTGAGATACAACCTGGCGTTCTACAAGGAGGTGGTGAGCTCTCCACCGGGATATGCACAACTAGGTAAGCGCACAAAGCTTGGTAAGCTAACGAGCTTTGACACGATGTATCTATGGTCAGCGTGTGTCGGATCTTATGCTGTGGGCGCTATCTGCTGTCGACGGGAGCCCGTGAAGGAAGGACCTGAAGGTCTAGAACGCACGTATATCATGACGCTCGGGGTGCTGGAAAGCTATCGTCGTGCTAGAATCGGCAGTCAGCTCCTAGAAAAAGTCGTCGCGCAGTCCGCTCAAGACGGCGTGGTACAGGTATATCTCCACGTGCAGACCAGCAACAGCGCGGCCCTACGTTTCTATCGCTCACATGGCTTCGAGGCCACACAGATCCTACGCGACTACTACAAACACATCGAGCCGCCAGACTGCTACGTGCTACGCAGACAGCTCACTCCCTAGAGACTAAAGCTGAAATGTAGACTGAACATTCTAGATTTCCCTCTAACAAGCACTGCACTAAGCTGCGTTCTCAGCCGCCACCTTTCTCCGCTTCGGGTCGTCCTGCTTCGACGCCTGACGCTCCGAGCTGAACGCGATAGACTCGGGCAGCTGGAAGGAGATGCACACCATGACCTTCTTGGGGGCCACGTCGCGCACCAGATGGAACGACGTCCGCTCCGGGTCCAATTCTCCGCCCATGATCTTCTCAGCACGCTGCAATATATAAAGCGTGAGTACAAACATTTTCTGTACGACGTCCAGTGTACTGTACCTGCTTGACGTCCTGCTTGACGTCGTCCGCGTTGGAGAAGCAGTAGCAATGAACAAACGGGAGTTCGCCTTCCCAGTGGTCGAACTGTCCCGGGAACGCGTCGAGGAACTCCAGCGCAATCGCCGGCAAGTTCATGAGAACCTGCGTGAACTGCTTCTTCTCACTCAGTAACTTGGCCAGGAAGTCCCGACCGTCGAGATTGTAGGCCGTGACGAGCTTCTCCACCTTGTTAAGTGCGATATTCTCCTTCAGATAGTGATAGCTACGAGGATTCAGGTCGTTTGCGTACACTTTACTGCCGTTGAGCGCCACGGGGACGGCGAACGGGCCGATGCCGCACATCATATCGCACACGACGTCGTGTGGCTTGATCTGACGGATGATACGCAAGTGTTCCTGCTGCAGACGCGAGTTCCAATACACCTCTGCATAGTTAAAGCGGAACGAGGCTTTGCTCTCATGCACCTCGACCTCCATATCGTCGTCACCGGCCAGCACTTCCATGGGAAAAGTGCGGAATTTGGTCTCGATGTTGTCCGTTTTGTTGACGACCGTGCGGATCTGTGCGTTCTTGTCCAGAATAACTTGTCCAATCACGTTTTTAAAGGGCAATTGGTTGTCGCGTAAGTTCAGGTGTGCGATGTGTCCGACAGTCTCGAAGGAGCTGGGGATGTCCATACCCTTGGGTAGAAGCTCACTGAGCACCTGGTCCACTGCAAAGTAGCTGTAGTCCAGCTCGATGGCGTGGCTTACGAAGGCCAGGCTCTCCTCTTTTAAAAAGGCTACCAGGTCTTCGTTGAGTGGTTGCAGCGTCTCCATGTCCTTTACTTTGGAATTGAGCAGAATAAGTTTGCTACTCGAGTTCTTGTACGGGTCCGGGTTGGTCGGGTCCGGCACCACATTGCGCAGACGTGGCAGGTTCAGTAAATGGCCGTGGAGCTTCTTCACGACGCGGCCGATCTTCTTGGCCTCCACGCGCACGCCAACGACATCCAGCGTCTTCTTGAACAGAGTCTTGTCCAGCAAAGGCTTCGACATGGTGATCTGAAATGGCTACAAATAGTAATTGATGGCCAATTGAGAGTAGTGTGGCGTACACAATAACTGTCAGTTGTTTATAAAATTACCGTTTAGGTTAGAAACATGACGAAATATTTTAATGATATTTCTATGATGAAAATGACAATAGGGGGTTTCAAAATTGTCATTAATTAGGGGGTTTCAAAGCTGTCATTAATTAGGATTTTTTTGGCGGAGATGAGCCTCATTTTTGTCGAAAAATGCGCCTCCCGAGACGCATTTTTCCAGCTGATTTTTTTAGTTCTCAGTTTTAGGGGTACGCCGCTAAATATATAACCTGGTTACTTTTGAATCTGGTGGCTGGGAAGCGAAGGGTACAGCATGGCACGCCAAAAGGGCCAGAAGGGTGGCCACACCTCCTTACTGCAGAGGCAGTTTATGGTGGAATGGCTGAAAAAACCGGCTAATTTCAATGTGATTGTGGGCAAGGCAAATTACGACCACTCTGCTGGCTTTGGAGGGGCGCACAAAGATTTCAGGCTTCGGTCAAATGGCAGAGTACGTGTTTACATCTTGCTTGAAGACTTTTGCGGATGCAGGTTCGCCGATACCGGCTAAGTATACCGAGCGATGGGATGGTTTTACATGCCAAAGCCGCTGGACATCTTACTTTAAGGTGTTTAGGAAAATCAGGGAAAGGTTAGACTCCCAGACGGGATTTGGCCTTACTGAATCGCAGCTCGAAGCAGGGCTGGCGCTCGAAGAAGCTGTTGAAAAAGCTGTCCGTTCTACTACGACATCGAAGGCCTGTTTGGAGGCCGGCAAAACATTTCTCCATTCTCTACCATGGACAATCCGTCAGCAAATAGTGATGGGTCCACTCAAGGAGGCTTGTATGGAAGTGCTGAAGCTGGTGAACCAAGTTTGAGTTTTAACCTTGCCCAATCTGCCCCTAGCTACGATGCTTCTGCAACTTCTGCAACTTCTGCAGCGTGGCAAGCCCGAAGACGAAGCTTTGTCACTTGTTGACCAAATTGCGCCGCTGTAGCAAGCCACATATCCACATGAAGATCTTTCGTAGAGCCTTAATCCAACAGAATCACACAACACCAGCCAGGAAGAAATTATCTTGTGGAGCCCGTGTGGACCGCGAATTGCGCCACTTCGGCTTGGTGCTCCGGGCTACGGTGCATCGCGCGTGAGTTCCCATTTGAGCTCGTAGCACTGAACTGTTGCCTATTAGGGCCTGCTCACTAGCACCCATCACCGTGCAAGCCCAGCACGTTACCGCAATAACCCGATGTGCTACGGCCTCTTGGTATTCGCCATGCAGACGACCAACCGTGTCCTGCGCTACCTGTACGGCGATGCCGGTCCATGCCCTCCCAGAACCTTGCGAATGTCGGTCCCGCTCGCTGTTCACGTAGTACAGTCGCTGAATCACCGCTGGATCGAGGGTGCAGCTCGCATCTCCGCCGAAGAGCACGCTCCTTCACGCCCTCACTCCCTGCGACTCGTTCACGCGCAGCGACTTCTTCACGCGCGGCAACTCCTTCACGCGCGGCAACTCCTTCACGCGCGGCAACTCCTTCACGCCCTCACGCGCGGCAACTCGTTCACGCCCTGCGACTCGTTCACGCGGGGTTACGAGTAACAAGATAATTTCTGGTTTTTGCGGCAATTTAGTGGTGTTTCAGAGCTGAAAGCCCCCTCATTTTTCGACAAAAATGAGGCTCATCTCCGCCAAAAAAAATCCTAATTAATGACAACTTTGAAACCCTAATGGGCACTCACATTTAAGTCACTGGCCCTAGATAAGCTCACGAAATGGACGCCATCCTGTCTCGGGTGGGTGACGCCGAGTTGCGGCAGCACTGCGTCGATGCAGTGCTTGAAGAGCTGCTACAGGCAGACAAACAGGTGCAACAAGTGGTCTCGGCGCTGGAGCGAACGCTCAAGGTGGCGCAGGCGTCTCGGGACGTCCACAAGTCGCTGGTGTTGAACGCTTCGGAGCAGGTGCAAACGTCGTTCCGCCAATTGGGCGAGTCCTGCAACCAGATCGGCCCCTTGCTGCGGCTTCTACACCGCAATATGAGCGCAGTCTCCTCATCAACCGCAGACCAACCAGCAACGCCCACGTCATCAGCCGCCCCCACGGTCTCCGAGTCGAAACCAGCAGCAACTGCATCGCCGACAACCAGCGAGTACGAGCTATCTTCTGATGACGAAGACGACGATCCAGAGGTGGTGGAAGTGACGCCGCCAACACGCAGCAAGAAGCGCAAGGCGACTGTGGACTTGTCCGAGTCGACGCCTGTAGTGAGACGGAAAACTCTCCAGGAAGACACGCAGACTGTACGGAATCGAATGGCAACCGAGTTGCAGAAGATCCAAGTGACTCCGATATCTGGGTACACTGTGGCAAGGCACAAAAGCTTATCGAGCTTTGTGAGGAGCATCTTCACAGCAGCCAATGAGTTTCACCACTGGCAACCGCGGGATGACCCGCAGATGTTCCAGTTGCTGGACGAGATGAAGCATCGGATAGGTGGCTTTAAGGACAGCTGTGCGCAAAAGTCGAGAAGGAAAGCAATGGACGAATGGCTACAGGCGATGACGGCATCTTCGTTCGTCCCATGCCTCGATCTTCAGTCCTTACCACCGAAAAGAGACCCACGCGCTGCTAGTGTGGAGAAGAGTCACGGCTCGCTAGATCTTGAAGCGCTGATCAAGCCTGTAGCTCGAATGTGGAACAAATTGCGGACTGATACGTCGAGCGACAAGGAAAAGAAGCAAAAGTACTTCCAGCCTCTTCTCCACGCGAGTACAAAGTTCTACGCGGCGGTTTTGGCGACGGCAGACCGGGGCGCTCAGTCGAATTGGGCTTCTCGATGCAATGATGGCCTTCGAGCGCTTTTCCAATTGGCTAAAGGCTCCAGCATGACCCGTAAGGAATGCGCGCAGCTCGAGGAATTGCTCTATCTGGTTCGCTTGATTATGCCGAAGAGCAAGAACTTTCGGAAGAAAGCGCTGAAGTAAGTATGGGCCTAAACTTATGTGTTGTATTGCGTAAGCTAAATGTGGCGTTCATTGCAGACTCGTCCCCGATCTACTTGCACTTTTCCCGCCCTCAGCGCGACCGAAGTTTAAGAATCTCGAACTTTGCAATAGCAAAAAGAAAGCATCGAGCTAACTCAGCCCCCCCCCAGCGCATTTGCACGACCAAGTTACTTGTAAGTAGCGTTCTTGATGACGCTGTTGGAAGTGCAAGATGTGCACGTACATCGACTCCAGAGTAGTATCCTATGTTACGGCACATGGAAGGTTCTAGAAGGATCTAGGCATAGTGATAGGTCTTAGCTAGCGGATGGTTGGTTAGTTCTCACTTCGAGATTGGTAAAGCCACTGACGAGGCGCCGGCGGGGGCCGGAACGCGACTGGCACGCGTTCAATCCAAGTCATTCACATCTACTCGATTCTACATTTCCTACAGGTTATGAGCCCAAACGGCTTGGTATGGGCACTGCGGTGTACGCGGAATACGCGCTGGAGGAGATCACGCTCAAGTCGTCGCGGAAGCAACGGGCTCCGACGACAGGGGGAGCGGAACATACAAGTGCGCGGTGGACACGCAGTCGCTCTTTGCGTTCGGGAAAAGGACGGCCGAGTTCTGCACAAGGAGGTGGTTTCGAGTGGTGTGAGTGGTGGATCGAAAGAGGTCGATCGAGAAGGGGAACAACAACAAGCTCAAGCAAGGCTCAAGGACGGCTACAAGGTGTCAAGGGACGACGTGGTGGTGAACATGAGGGAGCCGGGAAACCTAGCGATCGCGGCAGCAACGGTTACGCTGGCCAGCGCGCAGGTGGTAAACCCTACAAGAATGTATGCAGTGAAGAGGCTGCAGCTGACAAGCATCATGCGGAGAGCAGCCGATGGCTGTACACTCGTGACCAAGACGGCTACGACTCATGTCGTCGAGGGGGAGTGTTGGAAGTGCAAGATGTGCACGTACATCGACTCCAGAGTAGTATCCTATGTTACGGCACATGGAAGGTTCTAGAAGGATCTAGGCATAGTGATAGGTCTTAGCTAGCGGATGGTTGGTTAGTTCTCACTTCGAGATTGGTAAAGCCACTGACGAGGCCCGGCGGGGGCCGAAACGCGTCTGGCACGCGTTCAATCCAAGTCATTCACATCTACTCGATTCTACATTTCCTACAGACGCCACTTTGTTCATTCCAAAATATTGGCTCGAAGACACAGTGCGCTGATGTCGAGAAAGCGTTTGATCTGGCTGTTTTGAACAGCAAGGAAGCGTCGGAGCAGACAGCACTTTTTAGAAAGTCGTAGCTTCTGTTAGTGCCATAGGGGAGAGACAACACAAGACACGCACACTCGCACCAACTTGAGGGGAAGCCAACTTTCACGCTTGAACGGCCAATTTCCTAGACAATGTTCACAGATGTACCTCGGTCCACATCGCCATAAGCCATTTCTAAGTGCTACATGTAGTAGCACTTTGAATCTGAAGCCTTCCACGATAGATTTGTTCCACCAGTTTCAACACCACGTCTGAGTCCATTTTAACAACGCAACGAGTGTTCCAGCCGCAGCCACACGCTCCACAACGCCCAACGTCTGAAATATTGTCCATGTACCATGCGTTATGCCCCTCAAGTTGTTCACTTCACAACTGGAGTTATCATAGCCGCCTGCGCAAAACGAAGCCGTGCGGCGGGTTGAGCTGCGAGTAGTAGTTGCGCAGAACCTTGATTACTTCGAAGCCGTGAGTTAAGTAGAAGCGATGCGCGGCGGTATTGGAGCTCAGCACGTGCAAGTACACGTAGACCAGCTTGTCTCTGCGAGCCTGCTTGATGACACTCTCGAGCAGCAAGCTGCCTGCAAAAGAAAACAATGACATCAGTCAACAAGATGCATGGAATGTCAGCAGCTACAGCACAAGAAACAGAGTGTAATACTTCGAAGTACTACAGTACAGTAGTATATAGAACCACACCTAGTTTGGAGCGGCGATATTCATCCACCACGCCGATCGTCAGAATGCACAGACAATAGCGACGTTTGCCCGATATCTTCACCTTTTCCACCTCGCAGCAGACTGAGCCAATTGCTGCCCCATCGTCTGCATACGCTGTAGCAAACTCTTAGCATAAATCCAGCCACTAAATCAACTTCGGTAGCGTACCGAGTTTACAGTACCCCTCGGGTGCATCCGTCACATATTCATAGAACGCGTCATTATATTTGACAGGAAACAGCTTTTCGTTCATTTCGTGCAGCTGATGGACGTTATCCGGACCGACGGGTTGAAAGGACACGCCCCAAATCGACAACCAGGTCTCTCTCCTCTCCTGTTCTTTGGTTCGGTACCCAAATCTATTTCATCCGGAGTACAGTCCATTCGAATAGTGTGAGGTACGAAGTTGAAGCTCTCAGCGTGCAGAAACCCTGCCAACTGCTCGCGTAGTGGTTGCAATGTTTCGGGCGTGCGCAAGTTGGTACTGAGCAGAATGAGCTTTATCCGTCCGCTCAAGGGATCAGGCGCCACATTACTCAGTTTGGGTAGATTCAACAGGTGGCTCTGCAGCTTTTTAGCCACTTTACCGGCTTTGGAGGCTTCCACACGCACACCCACGACTTGCAGCGTCCGACGCAGCATCCTGCATTCATTCAACGCCACAAGAAGTTTGCTACCGGTAGTCCATCCCCTCAGACTCAATTTTATCCACTAATATTCGTGAAAACCCTTATGAACGATGAAATTCATCCAATCACACCTGTTTATGCGGCCTGACACCCGATCCAAGCAACCAAAATCTCATTTTGCAACAAGCGCCACGCAGTTCAAGAGCTCAGTTAGAAATCTCGATAGAAACGATGGACGCTGTGGTCCCCTCCGCTAAGCAGACGACGGCCCCAACGCTGTTCCGTCGCAACCGCATCCGCGTCAAGGAGCTTCTGGGCAGCGGCCTGGAGCACGAGGGAAAGACGGTGACCGTCAAGGGTTGGGCCAAGACGCTGCGTGAGGCTGGCGCCGGTGCCTTCGCCTTCCTAGAGCTAAACGACGGCTCGTGCTTCGCCGGCGTGCAGTGCGTCATCAACAAGGAGGAGACCGAGGGATTCGCTGATGCCATCGCGTCAGGCGGTGTCGGTGCCAGCTTCAGCGTGGAAGGTGTTGTAGTCAAGTCCCCCGCGAAGGGCCAAGAAGTCGAGATTAAGGCCTCTAAGGTTACGGTTTACGGTGGTATTCCCGACAGTGCCACGTACCCCATGAGTAAGAAACGTCACACGCTCGAACATCTGCGTGCCCACGCGCATCTGCGTCCACGCTCCAACATCCACGGCGCCGCCATGCGCGTCCGCAACGCCATGGCCTTCGCCACGCACGAATTCTTCAACCAGCGCGGCTTCCTGTACATCCACACGCCGATCATCACCGAGTCGGACTGCGAAGGTGCCGGCGAGATGTTCAGCGTCTCGACGTTGCTCAGCCAGCACCCGGACGGCAAACTACCGCTCACTAAGGAGAACAAAGTGGACTACACCAAGGACTTCTTCGACCGTCCGTCCTACCTCAGTGTGTCGGGCCAACTTAACGTGGAGACCCACTGCTGCGCCCTATCGGACGTGTACACGTTCGGCCCCACGTTCCGCGCCGAGAACTCGAACACGTCGCGTCATCTGGCCGAGTTCTGGATGATTGAGCCCGAGATCGCGTTTGCCGACCTCAAGGACGACATTGACCTGGCTGAGGACTATCTCAAGTTCTGTGTGCAATACGCACTGGACCACTGCACGGAGGACCTGGAATTCTTCAACAAGAACGTCGAGAAGGGCCTGCTGGAGCGTCTGGCAGCTACTGTGGAGTCCCCGTTCGTGCGTATCTCGTACACGGACGCCGTGGAGCTGCTACTGAAGCCAGAACACTTGAAGAAGGGCAAGTTCTCGGTCAAGCCGGTGTGGGGCACGGACTTTGGCTCAGAGCACGAGCGTTATCTGACCGAGACGGTCTACAAGAAGCCCGTGGTGATCTACGACTACCCCAAGGAGTTCAAGAGCTTCTACATGCGTCTGAACGACGACGGCAAGACGGTGGCGGCTGCGGATGTGTTGGTGCCGAATGTGGGCGAGATCATTGGCGGATCGGCGCGTGAGGAGCGTCTGGATGTGCTGGAGGCTCGGATCAGGGAGTCTGGAGCTAACCCAGAGGACTACAAGTGGTACGTGGAGCTGCGTAAGTACGGCACGGTTCCCCACGCCGGCTTCGGTCTGGGCTTTGAGCGCCTTATTCGCTACGTGACTGGCATTGAGAACATCCGTGACGTGATCCCGTTCCCAAGATGGCCGGGCAACGCCTCGTTCTAAGCAGATGGCTACAGTGTGAGGCTTGTGAAGGCGTAGGCGACCTGTATCTGTAGTATTCAGGTCTTTGATAAAGACAAAGAACACGTTTGCAAACCTACAGTTTTAGTCTTGTTGTTGTTCTATGGGTGACGGAAGAGTGTGATGCACTTCTTGCCGACGTTGAAGCGCACAAAGTTCTTGCTCTCGTACGTGAAGGCTGTTTTATACTCGGAGCCCACGATGCAGTGCCATGTAGGGCCGTACTTCTCCTCCATCCACGTCTTGATGTGCTTCGCGATCTCTTTTTCTTGCGTGAACTGCTCCAATGCGACGTGAGCTTGCGCTATCGCGTCGTTCTTCATGTCCCCGTGTTCGTCCACTACATAGAAACCATACTATTAGTCATATTTACATTGCATTAAGACCCGCCTCCTTACTGTCCGTCTCCATCTGCTTGCCGTTCTCGCGCGACATGGTGCCCGTCTTGCTCAGCAGAAAAGTGTACCCATTGCTTTTGGCGTCGCTTCATGCTATTCTCGTACTAAGTACGAATCGCTCTGTGATTCCTTTCAGCCAATCAGATATCAGTCGACAAGTGAAGCGCGAGGCCGAAGCCCGCATCGTCCGTGAGAGACTCAGCAGCTATGACCCACGACTTGTCGTCGCGCATCGAGTACTCGGAGAAGTACGTGGACGATACCCACGAGTACAGGTGCGTTGAGACTTCCACGTGGCGCGCTAAAGTGACTTTGAAAACGATAATCGGCAAGCATCCACGGTCTTTTTGTTGACTCTTCCATCTTGTTGCCGTTGCAGACACGTCATCTTGCCGAAGGAGATGCAGCGTAGTCTACCCGATCGCTTACTTACAGAGACAGAGTGGCGCCAACTGGGCGTGCAGCAGAGTCGCGGATGGGTTCACTATGCTATTCACAAGTACGTTCCGGGGTTTCCCAGCATTTCTAAAGATGCTAAGCCTTTCCCTGTGCTACGTTTGGTTTGGTGGTTGCAGACCGGAGCCGCACATTTTATTACTTCCGACGTCCACTGGGTACGGACCCTAGTACTGGCCGAACGTCGGACCTGGAGAGTGTGAGTAAGCATAGCCAAGGATACAATACTGCTCAAGGAGTTCAACTGATGTTGTCGGCATTGGAAACGTCGGTCACAGCCTGCACCTATACTGAGCAAGCGCATGTGAGTCACAGAAACGCAGCGGTATGATGGCGGGCTGCATCTGGTTGTACACTTGGTACGTTGAGGGATTAAGCAGATAAACAGCGTTCAACGGGGTCATAAAAAAATGGAGAGATAACAAGACGTTTAACACAACATTTATCAGTCGATCAGGCCAGAATTAGAAGGTACTTGAAGAAGTTTGCACCTTCCAGGTCAGGAGCCGGCCAAACCTCAAAGGAGTGTTCCTCAAGTGTCACTACATGTAGAAGTGAAATACTACCTGGTACGCAGGATATAATCGTTTGGAATGGCAGCGATAGCTGTCAAGACGACGATGCAGTTCAAAAATTGCCACAAAACCGGTAGTGATAGTACGAACTTCCGTCTTCGAGAGTGTGGGTTAGAATTTAAAACAATACTGTACTGCTCATTGCCGTCACAGCCTGAAGCCATGTTTAGCCACTTCATGTGACTCACAGAAATTTGCCTTATAATAGCGAAATGCAACGAATTATGCAGAAACTACCTTCTTTAATTAAGCAGATAAAAAACTTTTATAGCTTTTTAGACTTTATCTGTAATATTAATACCGTATCAATGGTATTTATTTCAGAGAATTCACATTAAAAGTCCTATGAGTTGCAATCATATTTTCACCACTTGATCGAATATTATGAGTGGGGAGCTCCTGTGAATGCATTTGTTAAGATCGCACGTAGCTCTAGGGAATCGTGGACAGAACTGAACTACACATACGCTAATGTAGGCCCATTCAGTACTGATCGTCCTCTCGTCGCTTCCGTGGTCGCAACAGCTTCGGCAATCCGTGCCTCCGTGGGTTTCCTCTTGTTGCGCCGACTGCAACTGTGTAGCTTGCGTTTGTCGGGTGGATTAGTCCCGAATCGTGCGTGAAGAGCGAACAGCATATGAGCGCACCAACCTTTATGGAGAAAAGAATTTGCACGGACAGCTTCGGCTTGCTCTATGGACAGTTGCTGTTGAGTGATGGTCGCTCCTCGGTTGCTCCGGGTGGTGACCATGACGATGAAGGAAGTAGTCGCAGCAACGCTTAGTTACAGGGACTGGAAGTCCAGCAGGGAAAATAGCCGAGTGCTGCCTGCTTTTTGCTCTTGACGGTGCAAGCTGTCGAGTGGGCAAGCACACGGAAAACCCCGGTAATATATTCTTAGGATTAGCAGTAGAATAGGGCTGGCGGCTTGCCAGCCAATGGTCCGTCGAAGTCCGGCTTCTGGACGGGAGCATCCCGCCCTCGAGGCACCTGAGCCTCAGGTTGAAGCTGGACGCAGTCCTGGCTCTCCCTCCACACTTGACACTCCCACTTGATCTTGTCGAAGCGCAGCTTCAACATGATAACCTTGTGGAGCTCACCAGGATGTCCCTGGCGTCTTCTAACTGCGCTGCAGCATGGCTCTTCGTTCTTGGCATCGCTCTTTCTCCTCCTTGTCCTTCGCATGCATGAACTGATAGTAGTAGCTTGCATTCACGCACGGCGATGATGTTTGGTTCCCACTGAACGAGCTGAGCCTTGCTGACAGTCGATGCACAGCACCTTCGTATCATCACGGCAATGCTCGAACTTGTCCTTCGGCAGCGGCTTCGTCATCGCGTCGGCGATCATGTCGTTGGTGCCAATATGGCGAATCCGTTGCTGCTCGTCCTCCACGAGGTGGCGCACCTAATGGAACTTGCTCATAATGTGCTTGCCTTGCTGTGCTTGCCAGGCTTGGCAGTCAGATAGATGCACGACTTGTTATCGCCAAGGATCTCCAGAGTCGCAAACTCCCAGCGTAGTTCTTCACAGAGTCCACGTAGCCACTGTAGATCTCTAGTACCTTCATTCGTAGCAATTTACTCTGCTTCAGCTGTGCGTCTGTGTGCTGATATCTTGCTTTCTTGATCCGTAAGAAACCACGTTACCGTTAGCGAACGTCACGAACCCGCTAACAATCTTTTGGTCACCAGGGTCATTAGCGTAGTCAGCATCGGTGTAGCACGTAAGCTTGACATTGTTCCCAGTAACAATGTTCATCACTAAGCCGTAGTCTTGAGTACCACTCAGGTAGCATAGCACCCTCTTTCCCATAGCATAGTGTATGTGAGACGCTGAACCGCAGTCATGAGCAGGGCTTCATATCATCGGCCTTTTCAGGGTATCTGTGATCCTGATACTGAGTGTAATCGTGCCAGACTGAAGATTTCCTGGTATTGACACTGGATCATGGCGATATCAGTATCATATCAGATAAATGATACTGTAATCGGATATTAATTTATAATTATCGAGCTGCGCTTGCGCTTCTTGGTTACCCCGATCTTACATGTAAATAGTGTGTGCTCGGTACTCCGACCGATTGGACTTTATAATACACAACCGTTTTCCACCCGGTCTTCGTCAAAACTGGTCCGCAGCTCGTTTACTACGTAGCTGCTGATACTGAAAAAGTGCTCCTGCCGAGAGAGGCTTTCCGAGTAGATTCTAGCTAAGATAGTTAATTCAGGAAACGAGCTCTCGTTCGGTCTGATCACGCCAGCATGTCGACATCGTGATACAGTTGTAGCACGGAATGCTTACCAGACTATTCTTTTTTGGCAAGGCCAATTTGCAAGCAAATTTTGCATGAGAGAGAAATGGAAACTGCGAAAATACGGGTTTGGCTACAGCGAAAAGCTAAAAATGGCGATTTATAATGTTCAGACCCGTCTGTTGGTTTTACGGTGAATCAAGACAAACAGAAATATTTGGTTTTGCGTATTTTTTATTTTGTGTCATCAGTGAATACTCCATTTAATATACGGGACCTGTGATCCTGATATTACAGACTACGCTGTATTATCGAATTCTGATATCAGGTATCATCGAATACGATATTAAAATTTTAATCTGGTATCTCTTATTGATATTAAGCCCTGGTCATGAGCGACGATGAACAAGATCCAGAGGCCTCAACGCATGAGGGTGATACTGCTTACGTCGCACAGAGCTCATTTCGGATTATCTCAACACTTTTACAGAAGATCACTCTCCAATCTGCGACGCAGTGGGAACATCAGTTTCCCGAGGCAGAGTATAACTTAAGGAAAACTTGGTGTCAACTTCGAGTGAGAGCGCGATCGAGATGAAGCCGCCACGGCCACCGCCACCGGACAGGGGACGAGGCAACTCGCCGCAGCCCAGTCAGCACGGTGGGGATGCAGGGACAGCTGCAGCAAGACGGGCAGCAGAGGACCTGGAATGCGGCCGAGAGAGATCGCCCGGGGAGAAAACACAGAAACAGAGAGAAAAGAGCGAAGACTCAAAGGTCGCGATCGAAGAGGCGCAAATGATTTAGTCCCAGGATTCGATCGTGCCAGAAACGCAAGAAACAGAGGATGACGACATAGAGATGCAAGCCAGCTCAAAGCCCAGTGTTGCACCGCTGACGGAGGAGACACACCAATCTGTGTCTCAACAAACAGACCTGTCCGAGCAACGTACAGAGGTACCCCAGGTGGCGTCGGAGACCGCAAATGCAGCAACATCCGAAATGCCCAGGGAGGATCACCACGTCCAAGTTCAGCAGACCGAGCAGGCAGGAGGGGAACCCCGACACTCAACCGGATCAGACCTGCCAGCTCGGCAGGCATCCTCGACCGTCACGGAGGAGGAGAGAGCGGCGGAACCGGACGAGATGTTTCAGGCAGTTGTCGAGCTGATTAAAGCGAATCCCAGAGAGCAGCCGAGAGACGAATGGGTCATGACGATCGTGGCGTTATACGTAACTGTTCATAACTCTGTAAGTATTGATGACGACAAAGTTCCGCCCAACAAAAAGCGGTATCCCAAGTTACATGGTGACGAGAAGGCGTTGTTGTACAACCTCTTCCGAGAGATGAATGTTGTGGTGGCCGGATCCTACTCAGAAAGGAAAACCTGTCTCACATCCGTGGTTCAGGACCTGCTGAGTACGCGATGGACGTTTAAGAACATCATGTACAGCAGGATCAGTAAGGTGAGATGGGCCAGGACACCACCGATGAATCAATGGGCGGAGAAGGTGAAGTCGGGCACCAGGGCAAAGGTAATGCCATCGCCATCTGCTAGTTCTCGTGGAGCGCAGCGAGATCAATACGAGCCCTTCATGTTCAACCCATCCTGCTACTCGCAGCAGGAAATCATGAAGCTGCGACGGCTCTGTGAACAAACGCACGTACATCATGGAGATCGTCGTCTACGAGAGGCGACGGATGAGGAATGGAGAATTATCGTAGGCATTGCGGAAGGAACAATCGCGTGCCGCCGGATGCCGGACTTTCTGAGCAGTGTGTTTGACTCGCAAGAAAGGCTACGGCTGCATACTACCATCCAGCAGCAAGTCGAAGGGGAACTAGTGATGCAACTGCGAGGTCGAGCAAGGGTGAACGAGTGCAGGCAGTAGACCAGGTTCATTAAGGAGGACATTTTGCTCGATGCGGCTAAAGCGCGGATCAATATTCAAGAACTCCAGCTCATGCTCAACTTAGCAAAGACCATCGCGTACAATGACCTGAAAAGAAGTATTCACATCTACTTCTTCGACAGAGCCACGGCGGTGAAATACCAAGAGGTACTGGTCCCTTTCAGAGGGGTCATGTATTCTCTCGCCAACACGCACCCCGCAGACACTGGCTCCGTTTGAGACCGCCAACTCCAAAGTGACGGAGTCAGACGTACAGCGCAGCAGGAGTATGAAATTGAGATCCACAACATCACGCGGTTTACTGACATCGGAAGACTATCAGCCTATTTGAAGAAGAAATTAGCAACTGCGTTCGAGCTTGTCGATATGGACTCCAAATTCGCTACGAACGACCGCGTGGAAGTTGAAAATCAAATCGGCAGAATGCCCTGAATACCTTCGGGAAATTGTACGTATCGTCTGGTTTGGACGAATGCTGATACTCAAGCACCCTTACGCGCTGAAACAGCTTCAGTGTTTCCGGTGCGGCAACCTTGGTCATCTGATGGCCCGCTGCCAACTATCAGCTGAAGAGTTGAGGGGAGTGGGAAGCCGAGTTGCAGTGGATCAGCAAGTAGCTGCTCTAGACAACTTAGCCAAGGCGTTCGAAAGCAAAGAAGACATGCAACGCAGTATGGCTGCCCGCTTGAAGGTGCGCCAGCAAGCGTATAAGCACGAGGAAGAAGCACTCAAGCCAGAGAGTGAGCCAGACCTGACCGGGTCGTCAGTGGCCGGAGCTAGCCCTCCAGCCAATACGCAGTCAGCGGAGGAAAGCAAACCGCAACGCCGAGCGCCGGGCGGACCAAACCACTCGTCATCGCCTACTCAGCAGTGGGTACAAATTCCTCTCCTAAAAGGCAGAACCCTGCACGCTCATCCAGCAGCCCTGCAGAATCGAGGAGTCCGAGTCACATCCCATTTCTCGGAGCTATTTGACGCAGAAGAAGACGAGTCAGAATCGGAGGGTAAGACGGAGGAACGCCCCCCCGAGCATCCAGTGATTGAGCTCTCGTCCAGTAGTGAAGCCGAGTCTGAACGGAAACCAGTAATTACCGCAGCGGATAAAGCGAAACTACATCTCGTGAAGGCAAAGCTGCCGAAACTGCCGGACACTTCTCAATTATTGGCCCTGAAGCAACGGCAAAGAGGAGTCATAGCCAAAGTCCTGCACGAAATGAAAGAGTGTCATGGGGACAAATGGCCGGCATCGCTGGACTCTCTGGCAGAAGTAACCACGTTTGAGCATGTAGAGCGTTATCTCGGAATCAAAGAGGTCACCACACCAGCATCCGGGAACTGCATGGCCATGGCGCTAGCTCAAGGCATAGCTAACCACAACTTAGCTGCGCGAGCAGACACTATGGAGACATTAACGGCAGCAATCAAGCGAGGGATCTGTTGGTCGGGACAACTCAACTGCATGGATCAATTTGACCATTTCACTCGGACACAAACGCTGGTGAATATGGAAAGAGGGTGGGAAGGCATGGATCCCAAGGAGTCAAGTAAGCAATTTCGCTGGTACCTGCAGGAATATGCTTTGTCCTCGTCGAGAATCCACGACTCAGTCCCGCGATATAATTGGGGCTCCAGTGAACTGATGGCCACGGCGGCCAACTTTCTCGGCAGGCGAATCTTTGTTTTGGCGTACGATACTGATGACAAAAAGCTCTGGTACTGCTCGGAGTACCGACCGAGCACTATGACCAGGGGAAGGAAGATCTTCGAGACTGGATGACAACGCCCTTTGCAGTTACAAGCGTGCCTACGAGCAATCCGGGAAGCCAAACAAGACACAGAGAAGGACGACCCACTCGTGCTCCGTTTCTGGGGACGTCATTACTCGGCGTTCGTCTATTCGGCGTCGCTAGCAATCCCAGTGCCGGTAGACTCCTCACATAAAGAGAAGCGCCCTGTTCTAGAGGATGCAGATGATGACATGACCGGAGGCGGTGCCTTGGTAGGGCAAGTAAACCGGGAAGCGCAAGATACTGAGGATCCATGGGACCCCACCATGTGGGCAGGAGACTTGACAGAACTCCGTCAGCGGCTTCTGGGATTGTCCATCCCACATGATCTCAAATGCGAGATCCACCACATCCTGGAAACTGCTGAGCCGGAACGCTATGATGAACTGCTAGCGTTTCTTGTCAATACCGCCTCTCAGCTCACGCTGTCCGAGCGCAAGTTTCTCGTCAACTCCGATTTGGCAGACGAGTCCAATGCAGCGACAACACAAATGCTCCAAAAGTATCAAATCTCCAGAGTAGTGCTCCGTCAATGGCAGTTGACCGTCCAGCATGAGCCCAATACAGAGCTGGAGCGGGACTTAGTAGCTCAGGATGCTGCTGACGTGGAGACGGGTTCTAATTACACGCCATCCAGTGCAAGTAAGCCGGACAACTCCCAGTCTAGCCAAACCCAGAGTTATCGCCAATCTCCGAAAGTGCAGGCGAAGAGGGCTCACACCCTCACACCAATGGAGTGTGAAGTCATTCGCCAAGAAGTCCGAGCGAAAACAGACCGCGCACAGCAAGCTGTAGCCCGCCCGGCAGCTCTCTCGGCGAGGGAGGAGTCTCTGGCTGAAGCAAATCCACCAGTCCGCGAGGTATGGCCGGATCTGTGGCAGCAAATGGTGGTCATCTGGCCATCGAACGCGCAAGCTCCCTTCCCGTCAGGGAGCAGCTCGGAAGAGGAATGGATTCTCACAGTGAAAACGGAACCGACAAAGCTTTTGCATATGGTGCAGAGATTCGCATTCCCGGATGAATTGATGGCGAGTTTAAGCGACAAAATACTCATGGAATGGACAGCGCAATGGAGACGAGATTGTGTGCTGGCGAGTCTCATTGCGTACCGCAGTAGATCAGACGACAGAGGAACACTCAAATGGCTAGATAATTGGAAAGCACGCTTTGCTAGAGCACCGCCCCACAACTTGGCCCCGTTAGTGGACAGTCGCGATGACTGGGTCAAGTTACGCAGCAGGGGCTACGGACAAGATGAGATCCTTAAACTATGTGACGTAGGCAACAAGCGCCGGCTGGCCCAGCATCTCATGTGCGCCCTAATTTTTGAAAAAGAAATTAGAGCGATAACAGCACGAGAATCGGACAGTGAGAACGGTGCATCGATGCGGCTCCAACGACACTTGTTCGCACTGCGGACAGTGTCGGAGTTCCATACTGCGTATTCAGCTGATAACAAGTCGGTGGATTGGTATGCCCTCGCGCGCTACTTCTCCACGGCCCTGGAGCAAGAGGGGCCAGAGCGCGGCCACCCATATTAAGGGTGGCGAGGAGCAGCAGCAACCTCAAGCACGGGATAAGAGTGAGGTGGCTGCTGGGGACGCCTACGGGCGTCTACGTGCACTGCGCGAGCCGGGGCTCGATGCAGGGAGGAAAAGAAAAGGAAGGGTAGGGGAGCAACGGTTCCAGACCCAGAACGTGAGAGGCTTCAAACAAGAGAGCCAAATGAGTTGGCTTCGAGCCTGGCGAAGAACGCCAGTCCGAGCAAGACCTGTGGCGTGGTTGCTGCAGGAAACCCATGTTAGTACTGACGAGGAGGTAACAAGGCTGAAGGAGTCTTGGCAAAGGCTGTGGGGTCGACACAACAATCAGGACGCACCTCAGCTCTCGTATTGGAGTGTGAATGCATCCAAAGTAGGAGGTGTAGCGATCCTCCTGAACCCTGACCACGCAGAATTAGCAAAACCATGGAACATAGCAGAATGGAGCGCCAGAGCCATCGCTGTACGCGTCGCTGGACAACTGCTAGTCAATGTGTACGCTCCCAACGCCCCAACGGAAAGGGAATCGTTTTTTAACAGAATTCGAGGTTGGAACTGGCCCAAAGATGAAGTTGTACTTGCTGGGGATTTTAACTGCGTACAGAGTCCGCCTCTAGATCGCATGGGGGGCAGATGCAGCCCCAAACCGGAGAGCAGGGCTCTACGAGATCTAATCACTGACCTCGACCTGGAAGACGCAGTCACCCTGGAAGGCGAAGCAGGAACTGATGACGCGGACCCAGACCCGACGGAATTTTATACCTATTGAGGAGCGGGTAGCGCCAGTCGGATCGATCGCTTTTACGTTCCGTCAGCTTGGACGGCAGACTTACAGTGGGTGGAAGCTCGAGAGCCAGAAGCACAGTCTGATCATCAGTGTGTATGCCTGCACCTGCAGCATGACAGGATACAACCGAAGCAAGGAAACCGGTCAACACGGCGTGTCACGTACCCCATCAGGACTTCTAGACACACTGTGTTGCAACGGGAACTCATGAAGGAACTAATAGAGCAGGGAGTTGGCTATCAAGTCACGAGCAAGTCATGGGACCACGCGGCCGAAGCTTGTGTACGCAGCATTAGGATTATCCAAAAGCGCGAACGCAAGCGTCGAAAACGAATGAAACAACGTTTGAAAGCCCAAAACTGGGCCCACCTCCTCACCAGGCGGGACTTCCTACAAGCAAATGTAGAAGATGCTCGTGAGGAACAGCTTGTACGGCTAGGTCAGCGCCTGGAACGGACAATGGACCAACTGCGTTGGAATTTTAAGCGGATCTCCAGCTGGGAGAAAGATCAATCCATTGCAGAGATTCATCACCTCCATGGCGACCGATTTCACAGAGAAATGAAGATAGCAGACAAATTTGGCTCTGAATGGAAACCAATCCTCGGAGTTGTTTACAGTACTGTTCCTCCAAACAGACTGCAGGAGGAATTCGACAAATTTGTACACATTCCTGGAGATCGGCAGATAACACCGCAACAAAATGGAGAATTAATGGCTGAAATCACGATTGATGAGGTTCTCGGGGCCATTGCCGAACTCAATCGACACAAAGCGGCCGGCCCAGATGGGTTAAACAATGACTTCTTCAAGGATGTTCAGCCGGTTCTTGCTCCAGCAATGGTAGTGATAGGTAACGAGTTACTGGCAGGAGCGGAACCGCCTCCCTCCTTCCTGGTGGGTTTGATTATTCCTCTCAGGAAGAAAGGAGACTCGGTAGATGCAATGGACTTCAGACCAATCTCACTTCTACAGACCGCGTACAAAGTCTTCATGAAAGTAATGGCGGGCAGGATGCAGAAAGTTATCGGTAAACCGATCGGCGACTCACAACAAGGATTCGTGCACGGCCGACAGATGATGAAGACTGTCATGATGATTCTGGCGGTGACCGCCACGGCTCGAGGAGAACCGGAACTCTCGGCATTGTTAAGTCGCGTAATTCTCCTTCTCGACTTCAGGAAAGCTTATGATACCGTCTCGCGGGAATTCCTGTTTCTGGCGTTACTAAAGTTTGGATTTTCGGTAGAATTTGTGAATCTCTTACGGCGGCTGCATGATGGCACAACGGCAAGATTTCTTGTAAATGGAGAACTCTCCGAATCGCAGGCAGTTGTCTCGGGTATCCGTCAAGGTTGTCCAGTAGCCCCGTTACTGTTTATAATTGCGGCGGAAGTATTAGCACTGGCGATGAAGCAGGACACCACACTGGAAGGGCTGGAAGTCCCAGGAACAGGAGGACAGCGGCACTTATTCTCTGCGTTCGTAGATGACTCGACAGTATTCCTGCAGCATGCCCACCAGATCCCTAAAGTAATGAATATCGTAGAACGCTTCGGTCAACTCTCGGGTCTGCAGGTGCAACCAGCCAAAATTCAGCTCATCTTCTTAAACAAGGCGATCGAAGAACACCAGTTCTTCGGCCTACCGGTCCTTAGACGAGGTGACACCGTCCGATATTTGGGTTATCAAGTGGGCACAGGGCCGTTGACAGACATCAACTGGGCAGGCAGGATTCGCAACATCCAAAGACGGTTAGCAACGGCAGCGAAGTTGGGAACAAGCATCGACCATCGGATCACCATCCTGAACGTCATTATGCTTCCCTCGGTTCTATTCACAGCAGCGGCCTTCGACATGCCTAAATGGGCAGACAAGCAACTTAGGAATCTGCAAAAACAATTTCTGTGGAGGCATGCAACGGCAACAGAGAGTACTCGTCACAAGGTCGCTCCAGGCCTAGTCTTCGCTCCTAAACAGGCAGGAGGAATGGGACTCGTCTCAATCCCGGTGGCGTGCAAGACCCAGAGGGTAAAACAAACGATCCTCTGGCTAGTCCAACGCAAAGACTTATACTGGCAGGCGTGGAAGCATTGGATGTTCCGAGGGACATCACTTGCTTGGAAGAATACACTTACGCCCAGAAACAAGCTCACACGACCCTTGCACTCAGCGGGAGTATCACCAGGAGACAAATTACACCAGCTAGTCAGTGTATGTTTTCAACCCACCGCAGAGTTGGAAGGCGAGCCTATACTGGAATACCAGATAGCGCTGAATGAACTAGAACTAGAATCGATCAGTTGGACTGCAGCGGGGACGTGGATCATCGAGCTACCATGGGAGCTCGGGTGTACACAACGCGAAATGAGTACACAAGAAGAACTCTACTGGCCGGCGTACACGTGGAATGACAACCCGTGGATTGTCGATAACGTAGGCAGAGCCCTGAGTACCAAGACGTTCAACCGAATCCAACCTTGCACGTTGGAAGAGCTTCAGATCACACGAATAAGCTCGAAAACGTACTTCCTCAACATACCGGTCGCTTGGGAGGAGGAGCACCAACAGGCAAAGCTACGGAGGTGGGGTCTGGCGATCTTGATGAACCTACCCATGGGAGCAACATTGGCAATTACGAAAGAGCTCACTTTACGACACCCGCCAGAACTGGAAAATGAATATCGGTGGGAGTGGCAACCGGACGGCCTTGCAATAGGCACGGTCGTCGTGGGGTCGGCGGCGGGAGCCAGTATCACCTTGGAACAGCAGAGCAACGGACTGGCTTGGACTCCAGTTGGAGCAGATTACGGAGGAGAAGGCACATCAGCAGACATACGAGTGCTCCAAGCAGTGGGAGCAGCAGGAAAGGTAGTGTTTTATGCTCACCCCAGCGTCCACAGTTGTCCGTGGAATGTTCAAGAAAATATCGCGAATAACCATGTGCTGAAAGCACTTAAGCAGCAGCCGTTTAAACGGTACCGCAATGAAGTAGAACAGCTTCAGCGACCAGTAGAGCGACTTCACGAGGTGGTAGCCGGAAGCACCTGGCAACGCGCAGCGATGCACCAGACGCCAAAGTAAGTCTGGGCCCACAGAAATCAGCTAACGGAGTATCAAGTATGGGTAGCGTATCGAGTTGCGGTACGGCAGCTCAACTTGTACCACGAAGGCAAGAAACATGACAGCAGTTGCAGAAAACTAGCAGCATGTCAAGGGCAAAAGGAAACGATGGAGCACATCTTCTGGGAGTGCTCCTGCGCCCAGGCTTGTTGGGTGAAGCTCATCCAGCAGTGGACTGGGGAAGCATGGGAGCCCCAAAACATCGAGAACTTCCTATTGAGCTGCGCGAACAGGAAATCGCCTCCCGTATCGCCCTCATTAGTGGAGAAGATGCAGAAAACATACCCGGACGACATTAAGCACATCATACTGGAATGGAAACGCATCTGGCATATCCTGTGCACAATTTGCCTTACCAGCCTGTGGACACAGCGCAACAGGGTCGTCTTTCAACAAGCCCAGGTGACAGAGGATTCCAGTGCGACAGAATTTTGGGGGACGGCAATGCGTCAGCTGAGAGCGCTGGGGAAACGTGAATGCCGACAACCGGAGACTCAATTGCGAGGAACTCATTTACTTCTATGCCTGCGGGTACTAGACCAAAAACCACGAGAGCACCCGAGACAGCGGGTGAGCCCCGTACAACTACCGGACTTGCAAGAGGAACCGGCGTTGCTAACCAGGCTTAGGAAATACCAGACAGCTAGTCGTCGTTAAGACCAAATAGAATGTCTGCCTCTCTCTCTCACACTTTTACAGAAGATGCTGCTGTTACTGCGCTACACAGTGCTGACACATCTGAATACAACCGTCTACGCACGTATGGGCCGTCAGAACGTCGCAAGAGCGTCTGCACTTGCATTTCGCATGAGGCGTGCTCTCGCCGTCTACGAAACCTTAAGATTTCAGAGCTCAGCTCTACTGATTCCACAACGACTTCTTCATACGAAGTAGGAGATAGTGGTACCTATAGCCAGGCGCTAACACACCAAAAGCGATCTGGTATTGACATGCAGATAAAGCCAGAGGTGAAAAGCGTGGCGCAAGTCCAAAAAGATGCATACTTCTACTACAGAAGAAATATGAACTTGTTAGTTAAGATTCCAGACGAAATCAAATTGGAGAACAGAAAAGCCAGTCTGGAGAAGAAATAAAAAAAACAATTATGATATTTCAAGGTTTTCAGCTCAGATGGAGTGGGCCCACCCGCACATGTGTACTACGGCTGATAAGATTTTTGGAAGCTTGGGGATTGATGGTTTTCTGGATTTGACGGTATTTACACAACAAAGTCTCGACTTTCAGAATGAATCACTCATATTGAACACATTTGACCACTAGTTCGATGACGACACCGGAAAAGAAACTTTGTTTGGTGTTATTTTCACATCGAGGCGTCTTTTTCGAAATCTCTCCATATGTATTTGTGATCAAAGAGAGATCGGTCTCATTGGAGGTACCGATGGCACCTACCGCATCGACTTTAATAAGTGTTACTACTAAAAAAGTTTTTTATATATTACAGCTGCTAACTCACGTATCTTATTCACGTTTATTAAATATTGTTGGACTCTTGTTGCACTATGCAGTTTTTGCTCGGCGTATGAAAGAAAGCGTTACTGGCATTCATTTTACGTTGGATGTACGTGTTTTGCGTACGGAGCATGAATTTGCCTACAAAGCGTTGTTCTCTACAGCTAAGCGATTCGTAGCTGATTACTTCATCGATTCTTTGGTTTTGAAGTACGGAAGTCAAGATCATGCTTCCTACATTGCAACATAGTTTTCCTCCATCTGGCCTGCCATAAAAAAGCTCATTGTTATCTACACTGTAACAGGGCAGTGGCCTGGAGTGAGCGATCGGCCTGTGGTGGTGACGCAGTGCGGATCCAGCAAGCCTGTGGAACCTTTGTGGGACGGGACCAAGTTAGAGAAGGGCGAGGCGAAGTCGGCGAACCTGGATGGAGTGCGAAGAGTCGCGATAAGCAGAGGGTTACAGTCGGTGGATCGCTCGCGGACGGCTCGAAGGCCGATGAGTACGGCCAGAGTGCCGAAGTGTAGGACGAAGTGAGGTGGGTGAGCAGCTGCGGACTGGCGTGCGGCCAAACGAAGATTGGCGGCACCAGGATGGTGCGAGCTGTGTGGCGTGCGGCCAAAACGAAGACTGGCGGCGCCAAGAGGGGGAGAGCTCAGTTCGGAATTGGCGGTGTCGAGCACAACCAGTTTGGAGATCGCGGGTGCACGGGAGACACCAGCGACGCGACAGAGCCGTACGACAGAGTGCGGCACTAAGTGCGAGACGTCGGCCAAGACTGGCACGAGTAGACGGACGAGTAAGCGAGTAGTGTGGCACTGAAGGGCAGTGACAGCACTGTCGAGTGCTACTGAGGCGGACGAGTAATCCAGGGCGCTGGGTTCTAGGCGGTGCGGGGCACTAGAAACATCTTCGTGAGCAACCGGGGCTTGCGAGGTTGTGCAGTGTGACGTGCGGGTTCTAGGGACGGCGCAGGACGGTTGCACGGACGGCCGAGGTGGTTGAGAGTCTCCAAGGAGACGAAAGCGAGAAGCCTCTGTTGCGTTCAGCAGCGGAGCAGCGAGTCGAGTCCGTACAACGAGTTGGATCGGTGGTCGTGCGGGTGTTTGTGTGCACCAAGGGCGGCGACTACGGGTCAAACGAGTGTACGGTTTTATAGGGTTGATATTAATAAATAGGGACAGAGTCCCGGCGCGGGTGACCGAGCCAACAGGTGTTATTACTAGTCGATATCGTACGAACCTGGGCCACAAACGCAGCAACGGCACCAGCTATACGACACGCCGTCACGTAGGCGTTACAAGACTTGTTACAACACCTTTTCAGAAAAGCGCTCGAAAAAGCTGGCCTATTGAATGACTCTGGATTCTACAGTTCTTAAGTCGAGATGAATATAGACCTCCTAGAGCAAGCGCGTTCCGAAAAACAATTTACGACAATGACTGAACGTATAGTTAAATATTGGAGTGACAAAAAATAACAAGTGGACGCAGATTGGTTTGAAAGCCAAAATTGAGGCTATGGGGTATCTGGTTTACCGCTTTTGCTGTGCCTGGTGTTTTACCGTCACAAAACTTCATCGAATCTCACAACAAAGTGATAAAAACGGTGTGCCCTCCGCAGCAACGTGCAGCGACATCAGTGGTATTGGATGACACTCTCCCAGCGATCCTTTTGCTGAACAGTGATAAAACGATGTCCTGATATATCCATTTCTGTGAAGGTAAGATTTAGAAAAGTCATAAGATGCTTGCCTAAATTTTAAGTTGTTTTAGAACCTACCCCCAGCGAAATGGCTGAACACGCACGAGTGTATTTTCGTGAAAAAAAACATAGGAAACAATACCTTCGTGGAGGCACCAACAAAACTGAGCTTAATTGTCTTCAATACATGGGAATACGCTGTATACCCTAAAAGTCAGTGCGGAGTTGAAGTCACCGAAGCCCGAGTCTCCAGTTTTTTTTAAATTTTCTCCAACTTATTTTATCAGTATAATTTTTAATGTATGTATGTCATACAGATACACTGCGCGACAAAATCTTTCAGACACTTGCATCTTTATCAATACCTTGGCTTCTAGAACGAGTTGAGACGTGCTATTTAGATATGTTTAACCAATCCGATAGGTCTATAGCTGGCATATGACACGGAGCTAGATTCCCGAGTATGCCGGTAGGCTGGCAGTCCAAAGCTCCTGATTTTAAACTGTATTACGCCTTATTGCACGAGGGTTTAGCACTTCCTGATGCCCCAACTTCAGAATTTCAGCTGAACTTGACCCCTACAGTACCGTCGGATCAGGTAACAATGTGTAAAATTATGAGATGCACAAACACATTTTAACCTTTGTTTTCTTACAGATTCTACACCTTTGCCAGGTCAAGATGGTGCTACTCCACTTCAAAACGGATATTTTTAAAAATATGAAAACAAAAATTTGATTAGAAAAAAGTAACACTAAAAAGGAAATTCAAAGTGGTGAAAACGCAGAGCAAAGTGGTTCTCTCAGGTTGAACTGCAGCTAGGTGCCGTACTGCATGTCCTCCATGCGCTCCGCGGCAGCAACGGCATGCTGGCAATGCAGTGCCATCCTGCTAACAAGGCGCAAGTCGATACAGCCGATGCCGCGCCTCGCCGCGCGCTCCAGTATCTCCATCCGAGCAGCCGCAACCGTCCCACGAGGACGCTCCGCAACCAGCTCTTCACGGGACAAGGCAAGGTCGGCCTTGATCTTGGCCTTAAGAACGCTGAAACACCCTGTAGTACCAGCTCAAAAGTCGATTAGCTGGCCTTTTAAAAATATATTGTAATACAGTATACTGCGTACCTTCAATGGGGTTACACATTGGAGAGTATGGAGCCAGCCGTAGAAGTACGAAGTCGGCTCGTTCAGCGACGCGTTCTTCCGTTTGGTTATGGGCAGGGGCGTTGTCGAGAACGACAACGATTTTCTTGCCCTGGAAGTGCTCTTGAAAGATTGGCGAGGACTTGACTTTATTGTAGATTTCCTCAACAAAAGCAGCGTTAACATCCATGCGGATGCTGCCCCTTTGTAACTTATAATGCACCAGCCCTAAATCCGTTGAAACGGCGCACTGTACTTGCAGGTTGGCGCCCCTGGATGGCGGTAAGACGATCGTCGCCCGCTCGCCCCTTCTGGCACGCCCTTGGCTACGTTTACAATACAAGTTATAATTTGTCTCATCGTAATATACGATGAGGTTTCCTGCACTCATGTGCTCGCGCAGCTCTTCCTACTTCCACAATTCGACGTGCTGTGGTGGCGGGGATGCCGTTGTGGGCGGCCACAAGCATCCAGTCTCCGCCCGCGCGGTGGCTGTCGAGGACACGTGCTCTGGCAAATGAAGGGTGCGGGGCTCCGGGCATCTTGGAGTAGGAAGAGGCTTGGGGCTTGGGAGAAGATTGAAAAGTGAGAGCGAGGAGTGGCAATGAAGTGCTCGCGGGCACGTGGGTTGATCCGCTTTGAGCTGCGAATAAACCACTTTGAAGTACGGAGTGCGTTTACTCAACAAATTTGTGAAGTGACATAATTTCTAATGTAAAAGTTGAAAATAAATTTTATAACGTTTTGGTTACTTCACCACTTTGAAGTGGAGTAGCACCATCTTGACCTGGCAAAGGTGTAGCTGTTCGGTCACGATATCGCTGTAATTATATAGGATTTTGAGTACTGGCTGGGTTTGCAGTCATGTCATTGCAACACTTGCCCTGATGAAGCAATATGACCTGCAAATATCAACCGCTCCCATGCCTATTCGGAAATAGTGGGGGTCAACGAAAAAATGATATGTCTGAGCAAGGACGACTCTAGATATTTCGAAGTTGCAAATTGGAAAAGCAATTCGTTCAAAGCCCATCCTTTCCAATTGGTTCCAGTTCAAGACAGCGACGGAAACATTGCGTTGAGAATTGTGCCTGGCCGAGTTGTGAATTGGCAAGATTAAATTGAGCCAAAAGGTGTCTACAACTGGGCGGTTGAGCTCAGCAATCGTGCTAGGGAATTATTGAAAGTGGATCAGTTGGTTGCGCTGATTAACAAGTGCCACCACGAAAGGCTTAGCATTACAGCGCGGCTTTTCTAGTCAAAGCGTGACTCACGCATCGTGGTGATAACCATAGTAGTTTCTAATACCACATGATTTTCATCATACACACAGAAGTATCGTAATTGCATTGAAAATGCAAATTGTACTGAAAAACATCCGATTTTGTATAGCAGATAAGGAGGGAAAATCACCACCAGCAATGTGATGTCCATCACCAAGAACTTAACAACAGTCACCAGAGATTTGACTTGCGTCACCAAATATTGAATGTGAGCAAATCACCAGCCGTTTATTTATAATCACCAGGAAAATGCTTTTTTTTCATCAGGAATTGTAAAATATCACCAGAGTAAGCGTGCAACTAGATGGTACTTCAAGAAGTAATACATTAGGCATTCGCAAATGCAAATCACAGTGCTTCACCACTAGATCTAAATTCTACGTCGCTTGGTTTGCTCGCACGACTCACGCAGCTATCCTGTGCTACGTGGGGACCTCGGTGGTACATTCGATGAAATGGATCGCCGCATTGAAGAATTTTGCTTAAAGTCAGGAAACTGAGATATATCATTTTGGTTAATAGCACTCATGATATGCGGGACGCCCTCCTCGACAGACGTAGTCGCCTCTGCAATTAATTCGTCAATCAGGAGCGATGTGAAGCTTGGAAAAATAGTGTCTGTCTGGGTCTCACGACGTAGACGACCACCGCTGACATCGATATTACGCTGATCGGTATAGATACCAACGCACGAGAGCAAAGGCGGGACTTGTGACTCACGACGAATACTATTATTAACTGAAACAGTAGCTGTTGGTAGGTCGTTATCGGTGTGAGGAAAAAAACTTAAATCATTTGGGACCAGAAAACGTCACTTCGCGGCAAAAAAATATGTGGTCTAGGGTGAGGACCGCGCACTTCTTCGGATGGGTGGATTGCTTGCGCGGTATAATTCGAACATCCACTTTCTCCAGCTCGTGTTGTGGCGCTCAGTACCAACGTCGAGACGGCGTTGTTGACTTCTACAATCGCTGCTTACACGTTGACGCTGATTTGTCACAAAACATCGTTCGGGTGTTGGCTGTATGTGTTCATATTATTCACACATACAGCGAACTTACTGCTAAAACGACATCCGCAGGGTCGCGCTCTAGCGTCTACAAGCCATCCACTTTCCGGCATATTCTTCCATTGCATTCGTAATACGAAAATAGATTTGCATGCTTTGTTTGGCTTTGCCGGATCCTCGTCGAAGAATGTCATCCGCTTCCAAGCTCTCTTCATTTTCATAACGCTGACATGGGCGGTGAAGTACTTGTACGTGCAGGGCTGGTAGATACCCGCTTGCAAGCAATGGAGCCCTGAGTTCCTTCTTTTGTAATGTAATCTTGTACAGCGACTTCAGTCGCAATGATACTGGTGCAACGCTATCGAGAGATTGACTGGAATTTACAAAACCCAATAGCGACTTATCGAGGTGGTCGAACATTTTAGCAGGTGCATCCCTTTTAGACTTGTTTATCAGTTTAAGCGCTCGATGATACTGCTCTTACGGATTATTAGTGCCGGCATATCCTGGTGGTGTGTGAAATGATTGCCAACAAGAGAAACGCGGATTTAAATCCATTGATCGATAATATGATCCGCCACAGATTGACATGAAGGACAGAACGTTGCAGCTGCTCGCCGTGATGCGCGGACGTAGGCTCGTTTAAAAACAAAATCTCCCTCGTAGCGACTGTAGTGAAGCTCATTGAGGTCGCGGAAGTCCATGTTGATTGTGACTGGATCTAATTTGGCGTTTTTGACATAGTCTTTCACGTTTATACAAACGTGAAGCCAGCACATAAGAATTCTACAGTCTGGGATCTCAGCAGCACAAGCATTATACGGTGCGTTAATAGCGTCCATCATCACAAAGCGTGACGAGAAATGATCCATAAAGATACTCCAAATCACTCGCTTCAGAATCGAGCAGCACCAAGCAATAACAGGACTGGCTCTCTGTGATGTACAGAAGTAACCAACAGCAAAGAAAGCTCCGTCACAATCTGAAATTCCAAAAACGAACACCAGGTAGCGTTGTTTTACGATGCTGTGGGTGCTACCAACGTACAACGTTGTGTAGCGTGGGTCGCGTTGAATGGAAACGTAGTGATCGAGTAGTGAATAGCATGCTAGGCCAATTTGAAAAGGCGAATTATTGACCCATTTCCCAACTTTGGCTCCAATCCAGAATTCATTTCTTCTGAGTCACATAGTACCAAAAGCTTTTCACCACGACACCGTACATGTTTTTCTTGCATGGATCAATAATAGGCTGCATTGAGTCCCGTTTGTGGCGCTTACGCCACGTAGACACAAAAGCTCGAACTTGTGTATCTAATGGCGATGGACCCTCCAGAGTATCATTCTGTACTCTATGACATCAATTTAAATAATTCAACAGGTCGAATGGATGCATCCTCGCCCAATCGCTCCTCAATTAGTGATTGAAAATACGAACTCAGATGACGACGCTTAGGCGACTGCTGTGCAACATCGGTGTCGCCCATGATGTGTTTACCTTCTACGAAGACGCACGCTAGTCTGCTCGCATCACACATCAAATTATTGTAAATGCATTGGCACTCCGATTCAACAGCTTTGCAGCGGGAAGATTTGCACCTCGTAATAACACGTCGCATTTCATGACTAGACAGAAGATTGCCATCGTCGTCGTTGCCGAGATAGTCCAGCTGGCAGCGAGCAGGATTATTCTTTTGACGAGTAAAGCTTGGAAGCTTCAGCCGGAACTCTCCTAAAGTTACGTTTGCGTCTCGTCCAGCGCTAAAGAGTGATATCCACGTCTTGGGAGCTCTTGACACAGGTCTTGCATCCCTTAACGCATCTCCACCCTACGCATTAGCAACACAGAAAATTTACAAAATGCATTCGCGCAATAAACAGCATCTTACAACGCACATTAGAATTCAGCGATGGTAAATACCGACGCATTTAAACGGACGAAGCTGCAGTGAGATCTGTTCGGCGCGTTTATTCTTCTAAACGAATCGACGGCTGCCCCCTTTCGAAGCCTATTCATACAATGAGTACATAGCCGACGATGCCATATTTAGCTGTGTGCTCGGTGCGATCGGGAAAAGAAGTGCTCGCGAACGCTCGTTAAACAGGAATATACATATCGGCTCCGTACTATGCATGCCTATCATGCTCTCGTTACATATGCCTGTCTTATACGCGGCGATGTGCTGCAAATTATAATAGTGGTGATTTCGTCTGAATGTATGATGAGTGATGAAATTCAATCTTATGGTGAGAACTACAGACAACGACGGTGAAACTCAACCCCCCACAAAAACTCGACCCCCCCCTTACAGTGCAACTTTAAACTCAAGTAAAAATGTTATTTGTAATTTTAGCCAATAATATACTTTCAAATACATTGCTGGACAGCACGCCATGCTGGCGCCGTTTAAACAATCACGCTATTGCTGTTTCTGCGAAGTGATGGACTAACGTCGTCGGCAGAACAGCTACACCGTCAAGCAGAGACGGGAAGCGCTCGAGCGGGTGGCTCTGGAGGGATGTAAGCCTACCGCTCGGGCGCTTAATATTCCATTAGGTACGTTGAAGGGCTGGAGAAAGAAGGCAAAGCTGCTGTTTGAGTTTAAGGGACCTCAAACTAGCAGAACGACAAAAGGACAAGGCGCAAAGACTAAAATCACATTTGAGCACGAATTGGTCACCTTCATGAAAGACGTCCGTCGGGATGAAGAGGTAAATTTGTTTTGTTATATTATTTATTGCAGATTCTAACGTGTATATATAGTATTTGTGTACTGGAGGCATGATCGAGTATATGAAGATGGAGCAGGGGGCTTGGCTGGAGCAGTATTTAGCCGATAAATCATCTCCTGAGCGCGCATTGAGCGCGTTGATGCGTATGTGCCAGCGGTTTGCAGCTCGGTAAGCATCTCGTTTTCCAATATGTTGATTTAATCAAGCGTTTTAGCAATTTATCCTATTTTATTTGTGTTTTTAATCAATATTTATTGCTTACATATTTTTTCTTAATGTTATAGCCATGGTTTTTCTGTTCAGAAACCGCAAGATACTAAAAAGGATGAAGATGCACTACAAGAAATCCATTTGAACTTTGCCATAGAGTTTTGGAAACAGCATGCTCACTTCCAGCAATCCGCCATATACAATGTCTACGAGACAGCAATATATTTTGACACCCCACCCCACAAGATTTGGGCCCATAAAGGCCGCCGTGGCTCCACAATTAGAGCGTGGGAAACATATCTACGGAATGTGTTATTAAAAGCTTTGAAAAAGCAATCCCAAAACACCCTGTCGTGATGGTGTAGAGCAAAATAATACATGTTTGCTTTTTTACGGTGTTTGTTTAAATTGTTTTTTCTACTTTTAATAAACTGTTGGGTCGGTTTGATTTTGACCAATCGCAGGTGATACCACGAAAGGGGTCGAGTTTTTTTGTCTTGTTGGCCTTTCTAAAAATGACTTGAAAATGCATGTCTACGGGGGGTTGAGTTTCACCGTCGTTGTCTGTATAGCTTTTCTAGTGGTCATATTCGTTTTCTTGGTGTCAAAAATGCGCACTCGCAGATAAGCACACCCCATTTTTTGCCAGGCTGTTGAATGTGGAGCTGATCAAGTTACCATCCAGCAATAAGTTTGCTTGTCAGCCAGCTGACATTGCTTGGAACAAGCTATTGAAGGACAAGCTGCGAACAAATCGGGGTCAAGTGATGATACACCAGCTCAAGATAGCCGGGAAAGCGCTTCAAACTGACACCTCCTACACGCTAGGAGCTAATTACGTTAACCAAGGCAGCGGGGGGGGGGGGCTCCCTCACAGCGTCAGCAAATTATCAGCGGCTAAGGCCAACATTATTCCGTGAAGGGGCGGCCTTGCCTCTATCGATGGGCCGCCCGACTGCGACGAGACCAACATGGACTAGGAAGACTTTTTCAATCTGATTCGAGAGTATCATGTGGAACTCCAGGTACTTGTGGGTGGAGCTGCGGACCTGGCCAGAGACATCAAAACTCTGGAAGCCACGACACAGGTCACTGACGGTGAGCGTTAACCCCCCAACGCCCAAGCCGTTTTTTGACGTTATTTCAAATCATCCAACATAGTACTCATCCAACATGTAAAACCGTGCAACACTTGACTTTACTATAGTCTCGTATAATTCCGAGCACCTTTCTTGTACATGCACAACAAGACAATTTCTGCAAATCCCGTCACCATGTTGTATGTACACCAGATCAAAGTTGTATATACACCGGCAGACTGCTTGAATATGGCGTACATCCAGCATGATGGAGGTTTCAAAAAAAGGTGTCGATGTATCTTTTATCAAGAGACTGTACGAAGCCTATCAATCCGGTGCAAAGCCGGGAGGTTTGAAGACAACGAAAAGCGAAACCAAACACACATCAATTGAATACAGTAAGAAAAAGCACATATTGCAGCACTACGTTCATCCACCACCAGTTATCGGCTCACTCAGTCTCGCTACCTTCCCTGTCGTCGTCGTGCGCTACGCTGTCGCTGTCGCTCCCCTCGCTAATACCTTCCTCCTCCTCTCCATCACTACTTCGGCGGCGGCGCTTACCCTTTCCTCCAGCCTCGCGATTCTGGAATCCTCGTCCACATCGCGCCCTGGGGCATTTGGCTCCATTTGCCCACTTGTGATGCCAGATCTGGTGGCAGCTCAGAGCGTTGCCAGGATAGTGGTGCGGCCAAATACGAGTACACAGATACATGCTGTACATAACGAGCAACAGTTAGTAGTCGTTTCAGCCATATCGAATTCGTATGTACCGAGCTTTATCAGAAGTGCTGCAGGCATCGCAATAGTATTTGGTGGCTCGACGCTCTCCCACCCGGCGCTTCAGAATTGCGCACACTTTGCATTGGCGCTGCCGGCGCTTGCGCACGCCTTTCACGATCTGGTACTCAGGACATTCCCGAGGTTCGTGGCCAGGTGGCAAGGGTGGAAGCTCGTCGCCAGCTGCGGTCTCTTGTGGTCTTGGCTGTCAACATACAGCATGTGGGTCATACAATATGTCAGCATTATCCAACATGATACAGATACAACATCAGGACTTACACTTTCATCGAAGTCGTACTTGGTCAGAGCAAGCAGCTGGGCATGAAGCTCCACTAGGAATTCTGCGTGCGACATTGGAGACCCACCATCTCGCTTATGTGCCTCACGAAAGATGATATACGCATTCACAATCGCCACATCCACAAGCCCCAAGAATATGGACTTGTAGTATTTCTTGCACCAAGTCTGCAACTGCAACGAGTAACGCTGGAGGCGCAGCTGGTCATGGACATCCACGCCCCCCATCCATTTGTGATAGTCTCGAATCATAGCAGGACAAGGGACATCAGTCCGTCTGCCGTGTGTTCCACGTGTACGCCTCTCTGATAACAAGCACAACATTGATTAGATGAATAGGAAACAGCACTCCTCTTGCATATACGTACGACACTCCTCCATCGCACGGCTCGATCCAGTCCCCAAGAATTGCACGGGTTTTCTATCCCACCACACTAAAGCCGTCATTAGGGGGCAAGCTTTTGCCACTGCCATTCTTGTTGTACCGTGCGGTATGCTTTTGGGTCGGTCTCGATTTTTTTCAACAATTTGCTGAGGATAGCCCACTTTGTCACCCATTATCGTGCCGATACTGTAGACATTCCTATGTAGTAGTTGAAACGCCAGTTGAACTGACGTATAAAATCGATCCGTCACTACAATGTGATAGACGTCATCTTCGGGTGGTGGCAGGACAGCTTCCAAGTTTCGGATAACTGCTGACGGCCCGGTGTTCGGATCTGCAGATCGCTGACTGTCTGGAACGTTGCCTACTTCATGGACCTGCTGCGCTTTGCCACAATACACCTCAAGCCTTCTTGTTGTAGGATACAGCATACAAGCATACAGCATTAGATACAACATGATAGACTTGGTCAAAAAAAAAACCGCGAGTCCGCAAGGACTCGCAGTCATCTCACCTCATACAGTAGGAAGTATCTGCACAACACGTCAGAAAAAGCTTTGTGCCCCACTTGTGAGGCTTCGCCTTGAGACATTGACGCGTAGGATTGTTCCGGTTCTTCAGAGGTAGAACGCCCTAATCAAATGATATGATCGGCGGCGTTTTGTAACCCAACGGAAACGTTTCTTGCAGCGTTTCAACGATAGACCTGACTTTCCAGGCGCGGTCAGTTGCTGCTCTCGTGTCTGCGTTGTTGGTGAAGTGAAGATTTCCCATGATGTGTTCAAAGCGGTTTCGCGGCAAAAAATCGTTGAACGTCCCCCGTGGGATAGTACCCACTGCATTAGTGCCCCAATGATCACGTAACCTGCGGCGGTGAGGGTTCAGCATTCTTGCCATCAGTAATCCAAGCGCTTGCAGTATCTCGTGCGGCTTGACGTCCCGCTTCTTGGCCTCGCGATGCAAAAACCACTCTTTGGACTTCTTGGCAGGTGTCTTCTGCGAGCTGAACATACGCTCCACTCGTGAAGTGAGGTTCTGCACAAAGTAGCGATTGGTTTCCTTTGCAACTTGTCTCCACAAACTCTTCGGCATGAAAAAGAAGAATAGCTTGAGCGGTGAGTGTGTCAGGGCCAGTACCTCGCCGGTTGGTCCATACTCCCCAGAATATAATCCTGGGTAATGTTGGTCAGGCGGGAAATTGTCTGGGTCTACATGTTGTATATACATCATATATCATGTTAGAATATGTTGGAGGCTACACCCCTCATTGTCACGAACCTAAGTTCCACCCGTTAGCTCGCATGGCAGCCATGTTGGCATCGTCCATCACAAAATCAACCATTTCCGGCTTCTCTAAGACGCTCCACTGCTGTGTCGAACCAGCTGCTTCTCCATCAGCACTCATAGTATCTGATCCAGCCTCACTATCGTCCTCATCACTGTAGTCTTCACCCGACGCAAAGCCCTCACCTTCACTTCTCGCTCGACTCCACTCGTCATCATCATCGTAAAACGTAATCTCGGTCTCTGTTTCCTCGCAATCAGAGTTCAACGCATCAAACTCGTCAGCGAAAGCGGGGGCAGCGATAGGAGAGGCTGAGACCGACGTTCTTTCAGGTGAAATTGGAGCGGAACACAGCGAGGCTGGAGCAGAAGTCGGCGAAACAGGGGTAGAGGTTGCCGCGTCGGGGACAGGAGTCTGGGAAATGGATGCTGAGCTTTCACTATGATACGCACAACGTTAGTATACATAATCAGCATCAAAGACTTTGCCACGTACCAATCGTCTTCTGGTGCTGCAACTGGACATTCAGGAGCTGGACATTCAGGAGGCGGGGGTGGCGCAGGCGCTGCAGACAACGTTCGAGGCGACGGTGCTTCTGACGTATCTTGAGGATCGGTGGAACCCCTGTCGATAGACAATATATGTTAGCTGCTGTTCATGTTGTTTACATGTTGTCGATAACGACGTTGTAGGGAAAGCATAGCGACGCTGTATCCATGTTGTATGTCCCAAATGTTGTATGTACCTGCGCAGCGTACAACAACACTTCGTGAGAACATGTAGTATCTGACAGCATAAAACATGGTGTACCTCTCTGGTGTCCCACTTGGTTGGCGGCTCCTCTTCTTGTTCGCTTCACCAATCGCCTCCAATCTCTTCCTGGCCTCGGCCAAAGCGATGCTCCCTTGTTCCTCGGCATTCGCCGAATCTTCACAGCGCGATTCGGCAGCTGCTGTCCTCGCTGCTTTTGCCGCTGCCTTAGCAACTTGCGACGCGGTGGGTTTTCGTGGCTTCTTGGTCGGGGTCGCCTTCTTGGTCGGGGTCGCCTTCTTGGTCGGGGTCGCCGCGGCCGTCTTCTTCTTCTTCTTCTTTGGCAGCCGTGTCTTGACTGGGGAGTCTGCTGCATCCAGTCGCTCATCGTCTGCATCAGCATCCGCTTCCTCGTCGAACCGATCGGGATCATAGTCCTCATCATCGTCGCTCAAGTCCCTACTAGCAGCCAACCGTTTCTTGCCGGAGCCTGTTAACGTCTTTGCGGCGACAGCACGTTGCTGTTGCGAGATCAAACGTCGCTGCGCACGCACGTAACAGGCATCTTTGCCGATCGGAACCGGAAGCAGAGGACGAGCTGTCGCGCTGCGTGTAGGTGCTGGATCTTCTCCGAAGTCAGCATCCTCCTCTCGTTCGCCAGCCAGGTACGCCGCATGCTCCTTCCTGATGCGCTCTCGGTCGTGCGCAGTTCGGCCATCCAGACGTTGCCGGAACTGCTGGCGTTCGCGGTGTGTTTCTCGAGGCGGGGCCATCGTGCACACGTGTCTCTCCTTCAGGTCTTTTCTCGAAATGAGCTCTCAGCCACCAACCCAGGGGAGAATCTGTATTGTTTATTGCCAAAGAGACTGATCTCAACAACCCCAGCCCTGTGCATTCTCAAGTTTGCCCATATTTTGCAACAAAATAGCCCAACTTTTAACATGTTGTACGTACAACATGATTCCTGCTGTACGTACAACCGTTGGGCGTTGGGGGGTTAAGTGCAGGAAGCGCACAATAATACATGTTCTGCTTGATTTTGTTTACAGTACGTTTTTGTGGTACTTTCGTTTTAAATTCCGTTCACCTCGTATACATCACCGACGACACGAATTTACATGTTCATAATTCTGTAGTATCACTTTTAAAAACTCATTTTTGGCATACCGATATGTCAACTTAGGGTAAAAAGCAAATAATCCCCGTAATAATCATCGATTAGCGACAAAAAGGGTGGTTGATTATACAGTCTTTTGCCCAATAAAGAACAGGTAAAATATGATAATCTTTAATGCTGTAAAATTTTGAAGCTGTAGCCACATGGATTGTTGTGTACTGCATTAGTAGATTAAGGTTTAGGATTCCACCAATCACAGCTTGTAAACCGGGGACACAGGCGAAAACCCACCGCAAGCGTGGAATCCAAGCTTTCCGCGCGTAAAGTTTAATTCATTCCTGCATTCTCTCTCAAGCAACGATATCGCCTGTGCTCACACGGAAGAGGCCGTTTAAGAAGCGCATTCGTCTCACAAAAGAGCAAGAACTACAAGTGTGCATGCGTCACCGCTCTATGCCAACCGAGTCGTACACGACGATAGCTACTTGGGCCAAGACCCAGTTTTGTCTTATTGACGCACCTTCAAAACAAGTAATCGGGCGCGTGCTCAAGTCCGAGAGCTCCCTCCGCCAACTGACCCACGAGTGTTTGGCTCGCAAGAAGCGCCGCCCGCTACACCAGCTGTGTCTTGACCAGTGTGTAGTCTAGTTCCTTACTTTTGCGAAGCGTACCAGCTGGCCCTGTCGGGTAGCATGATTATTGGCTATGCACGTAGACTGCTCGGACGTATTCGCATCCCGATGACATCGCGCCCATGCCTCGGATGGTCGTGGCTGCGCCATCTACAAACTAGGTATGGAATTCGCTGGAGACGCTCTAATGGGGAATCTGGAGAAGTGGATCTCACAGCGATAGCATCTGACTTTAAACGACTTCGCCAAGTTATTAGCCTCTACGCATCGACAGACGTCTTTAACATGGATGAAACCAGCTTCTACTACGACAATGTACCGCGCGGATCGATGTGCTTGAACAAGGCTTCAGCCTTAAAGCAAAACAAGTCGCGGCTTACTCTAGTTATGTGCTCTAATGCTACTGGCGACAGCAAGCTGCCACTGCTCTTTATCGGAAAGTCCGCTAAGCCACGCTGGCTCAACCAGAAACCTCAAGACATCGAATACGAATCGTCTAAAAAGGCCTGGATGACAACCAAATTGTACAAGACATGGTTACTAGATCTGGATAATGCCATGCGCGCCTCTGACAGACGTATTTTGCTGTTAGTCGACAATGCTTCCTCTCATTCTGAAACAGGACTAGAGCTTAAAAATGTACGCGTCGCTAAACTTCCGCTAAACACTACGTCAAAGCTACAGCCACTTGACCAACGTATCGTATACTGGGTCAAGCGCAATGTTTTAGCGAAGAAAATGCACTTCGCGCTGGACGATATTGAGAATGGCACAAGACAGCCATACAAAGTTATAATGCTTCGTGGGATTCAGTGGTGTGCTGAGGCGTGGCATGAGCTCTCACCAGAGACGATCGAGCATTGTTGGCGCCACACTGGTTTACTAATAAAAGCAGACGTTAGCTTTATTCTCTTTTCAGTTCTCGCCGCTCGAGCTTTTGCCTGTTCAACCGAATGACCTTGTGCTTTGTATATATATTAGGGGTTCTTTATTAGGGCAAAAGACTGTAGTTCCTTTTTGCGTATTTATGAAAACCACCTGATCTTTGCATCGAATAGTACCTGCTATTGGTGCACAGTACCTGCTATTGCTGTACTCACACAAGCCGAACTAGAGAATTGGGCTGGTAGCGCACGTTTTGAGATACATGATCTTTTTATATCTCTAAATGACTAGAATAGAAATGTGCTTTCGGTGAATTGACTTCTGCTATTAGCTATGCATTAAGATCAACTTTAATGTGTTTATGTGAGGCTTCGTTAGATTAAAGGCACTCGTTATTTTGCCCGAATAGGCAACACGCGACAGGACATCCGTGCCAGAATTGACCCGACAGGCATGCCCGAATATGCCCGACTTAGCTAGAGCCGGAGGGTCATCTTATGAAGTGTCCTCGAAAATATACGTATAGCCGGAAGCTCAATGAGAGCATGTAGAGAGAAGAACACACGTGTGTGGCATTCTGACATTTTGCTATAGCATGCATAACATCCAGGTATCCATCAAATGAAATTGTTGCGAACATCCAGCACTAGTCTGCATTAGAAAAATGAGCTAATAAAAAATTTGTTATCGTTAAATGCACATGCACAGATATCTAAAGTGCAGATACTGAATCTCCTTTTTACTCAGCAAACTAAGACATTCGGCGCCACAAAATATCTCGAAGGCTACTAGCATGTAAATCCCACAGTTGTAGTTATCGACTTGCACTCCGAGATCACTTTGGTAGGCACGGGTTCGATATTTTCTTGGGACGAAATCAGGTAGCATCGCCACCAACTTCTCGGCAAGTGGTCGAATGTTGACCCCGTAGGTGGAATTCATCGGGTCGTAGATAAAGACTTCTTTTCGTGAAAGATCCATCATGATTGAGCACCAGTGATTCTTTCCACATATCACTGGGATCAAAATTTTCTCTGTGGTCACGTCAAGGAAAATATTGTGCATGGTTTCAACAGAAGCGTAGCCATTCATGACGTTCCCAGTGAGGCCTGTGTGTACCGCAATCACTTCGGCCCTTGATGCGAACAGATTCGACATCAACATGTCAACTGAGTTGTCGCCCAGCGCAGATTTCCCAACCAGTTCCAGTGCTTCTGCCTGCGTCAGTAAACAAATGCACGTCTTAGTAAATAGTATTAATAAAGGCGTGTCATACAGAACATTCATACCTGAGTCGAAAGAAGCGGGATGGACTTCAGCTTCTCAATAAGATTGGGGTCTTGATTGACTTTGAAGCACGAGGGCATATGGAGAGGGAAGTCGACCGTTTCGATCCAGCTAACGGCCTTCTCCACAAGTATAGTCATCATCTTTGCCTTATGCCACATTTTCATCACACCCAGTGTCTTTGTAGAGTAGGTGCCGACACCAATAACTTCCACCACCACCATTTTTTCACCCAAGTTACCCGCACCCTTGTCCGACCGCTTTTTTTGGAGAGCGGAAACTTTGTCGAAACACTTCTAATATAATCGGCACGAAATATGCGCATGTTCGACTCGTTTGGTGTCACCTGCTTAGCTGGAGGTAGCGTCGCTAACATTCGAGCAATCGGGGCTTTAGGACTTTTGGTAAACTCGAACAACTTGAATCTGGATATAAGTGCTGCTGCTGAATCGTATGATGGCTGGTTGTCAAATGTGTACTGTAAGTTTGCCAGGCTAAGCTGTGATGCGTACATTTCCGAGTCATCTTGGACACGCGCGACCGCCTTACTTCGTGCACCCTTCTTAGCTTTCGCTGACTGTTTTGGGCGTCCACGTGATCTAGGAGGACGTGCAATTTCAAAGTCGCTATCTTGAGCAAGTTGCATTGTTGCCGACGGTTCGTTTGAAGCAGCTTCTGAAACTGGTAATTGAGTGCTCATATCACCCGTCTGGTTACCCGACTGATTACCCGACTCACCCGACTGATTACCCGACTCACCCGAATGGTTACCCGACTCTGTGACTTGGCCTGATTGACTGAGATCATCCCACTCACTATCCAACTCGACATTTGGCGAGACAGACGAGCTGTTAACTCTCGGTTCAGGCGTATGGTTGGTTTGTCGAACCTGCAGCCCTGCCAGTTGGGTAGAGGACTGCGACGAAACAGACGGTAGGTTCGGTACAGCATCTTCTGGTCCTGACGGAATATATTTACGGTTTGAATCCCAGGGACGCTCATCGACAATCATTACCCGACGCACAGCAAATGATTCCACAGGAGACGCACTGTCATTGGTGCTTTCGAAATCAATTGCTGACCGGACAGACGAAAGTAGCCAACGCTGATGCATTAACTGCGTCGGGATAACTGTTTTCATCTGTAGAGCTCTACGAAGAAAAAAAACGTGGCGACATGGTATAAGGCGCGTACTCATGAACAAACATGAGCACGTCCAATCACGCTTTAATACAGAGTACTCCGTGTATAATTCATCAAGCGCGTCGTCATCTTTGCAAGTGCTCTTCACGAAGTATACACCAGGGCACCCTTCGTAGAACGTGTACGAGGCACGACCAAGCGCGTACGAATACTGAGTATATATCAACTCACACGCGTGCTCGCTGACGAGATTCGCAACCAAAATCATCTCATTGTCGTAACCGGCGTGCTGCACATTGACTTTCTTGTAGACCTCGTCCATGTATCTCCTCTCTTGCAGGCTCTGATAGTACATGATCGAGGCAATGCACTCATCCACAGCCATGAATGAATTCACCCACTCTTTCAGCTGTTTCCAGGACGCCTCCAACCTATTGTTGGTATTATTTCCAAGCGTCACCGTGTTTTGCCGCTTATGAGCACACCACAAATCTCGGCATTCGTCCCAATTCTTGACAAAGTAGGCAATAAACGGGTGTCGGTCACGCCTCGGTAGTGTTTCAGCATCGTTTGACTGCATACCATGCTCTTCCAGGTCTAATCCCGACTCTTGATCAAGTTGCCCGTCTAAACCCGACCTGTGTCCGACTTGCCCAACAGAATTTGGCGCCGCATAGTCTGAAATCTGCTTCCCCATTTCGACTAGATGATCCATATACTGGAAATGTTTCACGTACTCGGTCTCCGTCTTTGCGTAAACCAGTAGGCTTATAACACCTCGTAGCTGCTCCTTCTGCCATGAACTGAATCCGTAGTCGGACGATGCGATTTCTTCTCGCAAATATTTAAGAACGTGGAACTGGCAGAGCAAAATAGCAACGTTGGGGAAGGCCTTCTTCAACACTGACAAATCGGTGAAGTCCTTGTCAATAATGATACACTGCAACTTTGTCCATGCAGGGTTGTTAGCCGTAAATTTCTCGAGCGCTGTTAGCAACGTCGGCCATCGCTCGTTCTGTAGCAGAGAGTGCTGCACAAATTGACCTTTTCCGAACGTATCGTGGGCCATGAAGGAGAAGACCTTGTACTTCGAGCGATTTGTCCCGTGCGCTGCGTCAATCAGAAGGACTTCTGGAAATTGTTTGAAGAGAGACCGCATGTGTTTCGTTTGAAGAGTCATGCACGTGGCAATTTTCTACCATGACAATTGCACAATTTTCAGACAATAGTTAAAACCAATTATAAATGTAATAGTACCTTTCCATCCACTTCATCAACGAATATACGACCGACATTCCCGGGCCGGTCACCAAACTCTGACATCCACGTCTTCATCCGTTTTGCGCTGGAAGATGGCCCCTTTCCGTTTTCACGATCCTTCAATTTGCGAACTAGATTTTGGACGTCCTGAGCAGTTAAGTTGCTGTCCGAATTTTCCTTAATAAATTTCAAAATACTCGTCTTCTTAGCGCCCGCCTTTCGGAGTTCATCGACGGTTTGCAAGGTTTTGTTGGGGATGGAAACGCGAGTAGAAGAGTGCCCCGTGAATGCATATTCAGATAGCCGGTGGTTATGCTCCAAACGACACTTCGTTATCTTGACAGCAAACCTCTTCGAAACTTTGTCGACCACTTGGACGCACGTATTGATCTGTGGGACGTTAAAGACACGAGATGAGTCATTAGCGCTTAGCGCAATGATTATGATTCCAAAGTGGCCAACCAATTCCCAGCATGCCCAACTGAGCCGAAACTTGCCCGACTCAGCCAGAATTGCCCAACTCAGACAGAAATTGCCCGATTCAGCCAAAATGAGAGTGTTTTGGAGAGTTAAGCCAAGGTCTTACCTGTGCATTACAGCCTTGGGCCCGAGTTTCTTGCCGTGGTCGTTCGCTAGTCGCTGTCGAGAAATATTTGCCATGATGAGTACAAACAAAAGTCCGAGCGTACTGTACCCACTCAACGGGAATTCGAGGTGCCTTAGATCTCTGTACGTCCATTTTTGCGTTTCGATCAGCCGCAGTGGTGTTTGTCCGCATCCGAAAGATCTACAAAATATAGTGAGTATTTATGTGCTTTGAAGATGGCTGTTAAATGTGCAAAGTTACCTGGAACGATTGCGCTTGGTACACCCTGAGATAGTCATCAAAAGCTTTCCACGACTCGAATTGGGTCTGTTCTGGAGGTGGAGCGATAACAAGCTGTTGCCCAGCTCCATCACTCGCGCTACTAGATGTGCCGAGCATCTCGGATCCATTGGGACCTGGAGACGGCTGTAACTCACTCAAGAATCCGCTTGACTCATTCCCCTCGCTGCTGTCACTCTCGTCCGCAGATCCCAGTGGGCGCTTTTGCGCGCTACGTGCCTGCGCCGCCATATTCCTCCCGCTGGTGCCGCGCGTTTTGACTGGGGGGGATTTGTGGTTCTGAGAGGCTTTGGTATTTACCAGGTATACGCTATACGCTCGACGGATGTAAAAAAAAATCAGCACATCGGAGAGGAGCAAAAGATCGGCTAGGTGTAGGTTTGAAGACAGTCCCCATTCGGGCAAAATACTCACTTCCTAGATTAAAAGATCAACCAAAATATGAAAAAGGAGCTGCCAGCTGTTGCATTTCCTGCTAGAATTTATCAATCTCAGTGATTTTACCTACGTGGATTAGTAAACCCCGAGTCATCGATTCGAAGCGATGATTTTATACGTCCGCTCATTATATGTGTATGCATTATTATTAAGGAGCACACACCAAAGCCGCCCCGAATTAAATCTATTGGGGTAGCACTACCAGGATTAATCGCACTACCAAGTTAATCTTGGATTGAGCAAAGTTTTCGATTCCCAGGTGGGCGATTTAGTGATTGAATTTATTGCTACGTCGATCCTCGATTTTTGCACCCACTGCATGTCAAGAAATCAAAATTCGCTGGATCTGTGCTCTATTATGGAAAATTAGAGGGTTGGGCTGGTAGTGCTGCTGCGCAGCGCTAGTAGCCCTGGAAAGCCAAAGGCTTCGCACCAACTCCCTTACCACCAGCGGGGTCTTTTGTTCTCTTAAACGCTACTTTTAATAAAAACTTACAAATTCGTAGTCATTTCCAATCAGCCGGGAGGATTCGAGTGTTTTATTCTTCTTGCTGCTTTACATTTTGCAGATTTTAACACCTTATTTTTTAAACTAGACTCGAGCACTTGTAAATCGGTTGAATTTTACCGTATCTGCTCTAACAATCATATACAGATAAGATACATTACCACACTAAACTCCAGCACATCCAGAATTTGTAAATCTGTTTAAGAAGGTAATACGATTTGAGTGAGGATATCATTTTCTATCACCGGAAAGATTGTTTCTTTCAAAAGCTCACAACTACAATTTCACAGCGAGCTCACCAGCTGCGGCGACCACCGCGCGAGGGCACTTTATTTCGTCGCCGCGGCGTTGAGTGAGCTGCTGCGGTTAACTTCGCTCTACCTACATTATACTCTACTCTTCTGCTCGTCTACTTATCGTCCACTTATTTACTTATCTCCGCTCTGCTCGGGGAAGTTTTGGGCCGGTCGAGTCCACCACTACTGACGCCCGCGGCGGCTGGCCCGATACGGCCTAACGACACATACGAGCGGACTTATCACTTCGCGAAAAATACCGAGAGCTCCAAAATCACCATGTCCGGGATCCTCAGCGTCTTGATGCTGCGTCAAGTGGCAGTAGCAAGGCATTGAAACCACTGCAGCTTCTATTGAACAAGGGCTAGAGGTGGACGGATAATGCCGCCGTGGGCCTCGACAGCTTTGATTACAGACCTCTTTATAGTTGTTAAGATCTGCAAATACGATAATAGTGATATTCTAGCACAACACCTAGCCGTGTAAGAAAAGCTGAAAAAAGTAAATTTTCAAAAAAACATCTCTTGCATTTGTAAAGCAAGCATTTTTTTTTTTCGTACACCAAGGTTCTATAAGTTTATACCCATGCCAAACCTTTACTTGGAGTGAAGCCTGTGAAGTTTATACAAATTTGTAGAAAATAAAACGGCACCCCTCTTGTCCAGGTTTTATCACTCAGTTATTGTCCAGGTATACCGGCAGGTATTGTCCAGGTAGAGTTTTAACGGTTTAAATTACTCTCATTTTCTTCTTTTGATTCCTAGCCACCAGTTAGGGAGACACGTGGCAGCCCCCCCCCCACGCCCCGAGGATGGCACGCACGAACAAGACTGCCCAGATCAAGGCGAATATGGCAGAGCAAGAGCGTGTGGCCGAGGAAGCTCGTCAGGCTAACCTCGCTCTCTTGCGTGCGGCGCGTACGCGCTCAGAGAGAGCACACGCCAGAGAAAGTATGGAGACATCTCGCCCTAGTCCAACTGAAGTAGCAGAGGACAGCAATGCTCAAGAGCGAGTGGAGGAGGCAACAGAAGACGTCGCAGATGAAGGAGGAGATGGCGAGGAAGGGCAGGGAGGTGTGGACACGTCGAGTGAAGCAAAGAAGCCTACGGGCGATGAAGAGGACGATTCGGTGGAAGATGAAGAGGATGCAGAGGAGGAAAAGGTCGCTTCGGGCGAAGGGGAAGAGGGTGAAGTGGAAGAAGATGAAGTGGAGACGGAACCAACGAGAAAGCGTCGTCAAGGAAAGAAAAGAACCGTCTCCGATGTCGAAGAAGAAGAGCTGGTTCAGGTCCCTGTATTTAAGGCGCATCAGGATTCGTGGGCCTCGCTGGAGCAGTCTCTCAAGGAATACATGGAGGCGACGCGCCAAAAAATCGTGGTGAAAGAGGTGATCAATATAGCCCGCAGGAATGCTGATCTTCGGCGCCAAGTGAGGTACCAAGGGCTTCCTGACTCAGAGTTGCCTCTCGTCCCTGCAGAGATGGAACCTTATCAGCGCAAGTTTATCTGTACGCATGGGTGGTCCGAACGTGACAGATCAACGGGAAAGCGGACGTCACACAAGCTGAGTACTACCGATTGTCCGTTTCAGATGCTGGCTCAAGCTACCAAGCGTAGTGACGGTCAATGGGGCGTTGTGATGAAGCGTGAAGTGTACGCCCATAATCATCGTGTCTCCGAAGACATTTACAGGTCTTATCCAGGTATTCGCCAGGTTCCGGCGGACTCACCTTTGATGCCAGGTATTGAGCTGCTGGTTGAATCCGAAGCCGGGACCACAAGCGTGTACAACTACATTCGAGAGAACTCAAAGCACCGAGTCTCCATGGATGATGTGCACAATCTACTTCGCCGGCTGCGTAATCAAGGTAAATGTTTGGTTTGATTACATGTCTTGTCGTCTTGTTCCCCTCTAACTTGATGCGTTCGCAGGTGTGGAGTTGTCTGATAACGATGCCGTGGCTGAGATGATTATGGACTTCAACAGAGAGTCATCGGCAAATGTTTCTTCGGTGCACGAAAGTGCACGTGGAGATACCGGTGTGCTTTCCTTCACTAGTGGGCATATGCGTGCGATGTTGGACAACTTCCCCGAGGTGATTCAAATGGACTGTACGCACAAAACCAATCAGTAAGTTGCATGGTAGTAATTGGACAGGTTTATCCCAGGTATGACCAGATTTTGACCAGACTTTGTGTATGGTTAGGTACAACTACCAGCTTTTTACGATGGTTGGTATGGACCAGTTTGGCCAAGGCCAGCCTGTCCAGTATTCGTTAATCGAAACGAACGGTGACTGGCATATAACAAAGTGCTTGGATCATTTCAAGCGTGCGAACGAACACTGGCGGTTCGTCCGTATTGTGATCGTCGACAAGGACATGCGCGAAGTCAAGGTGGTTCGCAAGAAGCTTCCCGAAGCTCGTGTGCTGTATTGCCACTTTCACGTGATCAAGTGGTTGCATGAGACGATCAGAAAATCTAAGTCATACGGTGCTTACGACGAGGATGTTTTAGCGCAGATGAAACACGCCATCACCAACATGACTTACTCCAGGACAGAGGAAGACTACCATATGCACCGTGAAGAGTTTAAGAGCCTCGCTTGCCGAGATGATCGCACCGATCTGTGGGAGTATTTTGACAAAAACTGGAACGACTGCTGCGAGATGTGGGTGATGGCGTATCGCGTTGATCTGCCTCACTTCGGAAATCACACCAACAACCGCGTGGAGAGCCTATTTGGTAAGCTCAAACGGCATCTCAAAGGCCACTTTACAATGAGAGCTAGTTTGAAGGTGCTTTTGGACTACCAGCGACGCAAAGAGGAAGACTATCGGTCCAAGGTCGAGATGCCTGGCACCTTACGGGACGTGTCCTACTCAGAAGAAATGAATGTAGCGCTGGGAATGACAACACGTTGGGTGGCGGCAGCGATCAATGCTCAATACGATGTTGCTACGGATGATGCTGTTGCTAACAACTACACGTTTACCGACAATGGCACTACTGTCACTGTCAGCGGTGGTAAACGTGAGTATCTTATCGAGAAAGAGGGTTACTTGTGCGACTGTGAGTTTGCTCAGACCATGAAGCTTCCCTGCAGACACGTCATGATGTACCGAAAGCGCTGTGGCAACCCATTCATTATCCCGCTCTCGACAATTGCGCCAAGGTATGTTGACTTTGCGTCCAGGTATTGGCCATGTTTTCATCAGGTATTAACCAGGTATGTTTTTTGCAGGTGGTTTGGTCAAAGCCGGCTCTCGCAACAGGAGTTGACAGAGGTGGCGGCACCGTTTGTGGCTAAGATATACAAAGCCCATTCACAATCTGCTGGTGGAAGGGTGAGTGAAGCGGAGAAATACAGACGTGCTCAGCAGGCACTTAGTCGCATCAGTGGTGAGCTTGCGAGGTTCGAAGACGATGCCTTCGCTAGTGCGATGTCGCAGTTGGATCAATGGTGGTACAACATGAGGAATGGACAACCCACGGCAGAGCATTCTGCCCCCAATCGAGACGGTGACAACAGACATGATGATGACAACTCGGATGGAGGAGCAGGTGAAAGTGGAGCAGGGGTGGATTCTGAACAACAGCAAGATACTGAGGCTAGCGATGCGAATGCGGCTACCAAGGATGATTCCGACGACGTACCGCCCACTCAGGTGGCTGGTCCTGCGACTCAAGCAGCAGAGATGTCTACGACCGCAGCCCAACCACCAAAAATCAAGCTGAATGGTAAGGTCAGAAGGGCCGGGCGACTTAATTTGAATCGTTCGGCGATGAAAGTGAAGGCGGCGTTAGCACTAAAAGAGTACAATAACGGGATGAAACTACGCGCTCTTTTAAGAGATAACGACGTCTGCGATGTGGTGTCTACTCTATGGATGATCATGCCTGGAGTTCGCGAAGTTGGGTCTTTCCTTACTACCTTTCCAGTCAACAAGAATGGTGAGGGAAGGTCAATTCAGTGGCGCGTCGACGGAGATTACGTGCCAGATCGAGTGCGATTCCGGCTAGTCGAATCGCTTGTTGATGATGCGTTGGATAAGTTGAGGGGCGGATTGGCGCTAGATGAAGAAATTGAGTTGGACAGTGACGGTGAACGAATGGGCAGCATCGAGAGTTACGTGGTGTCAATTGAAAAAGCTGGTCAGTTCACCAGAGAGCAACTGGAAGCTATGAAATCCTTGTGGGGGCTACAAGATACTTGTCGCAATGCTGTTCTTTGCTGTACCTGGTTGAATAGCACTGTTAAACCCGCGGTCAGTGACTCCGCTTCAGCGGGTATTATAATGGGAAAGATACTGGAGTGTTGGCCGTATACACCGCTGGTTGGGTTCGGATTCGACCTGACGTACAACAATCTCTTTTGCTTTCGAGATTCCGCTTGGCTAAACGATAATGCCATGCGTGCTTTTGCGGTTTGTCTCGCACGGTACAAGAACAATTGTACAGTCGTCATTCCGCCCCCCAAAAAAGCCAAAGATGCCAAGAATGGAACCCAACCAAAGGCCACCAAAAGTCGTATCTCTACAAGCACGCTCGACAAAGTTGGTGAAAGTGTTGCCTCGCACCAATTCGTGCTTCTTCCTATCAATTTTGGTGGCACGCATTGGGATGCCTCGTGGTTGACCGAGACACCAAGGTTGTCAAGATGTACGACAGCATGGGCGGTAAGAGAAACAAGAAACGGTTGCAGAAGATGGCTGAAGAAATCCGTACTGGGCCTCTACGTGACGATTCCTACAAAGCTTTGGAAGTAACCGAGCCGGTGCAAACGGACAGTGACAGTTGCGGTGTGTTTGTGTGCCGGTTTTTCTGGACTTGCGTGAGCAGCGAATCCCCCAGCGATGTGTCCCCAGCTGGTATTACGAAGCTGAGGTGGGAGATGCTGCACGCAGTCATGAAGTTGAGGCCGCGCTAGTTATTCGTGCATATCCGTCAGTGCAACATGCATGTAGACACTAACGATTTTAATACATGGTCAATTCTTGGGCAAAACCTGGACAATGACTGTATGTGGCAGAAGTCGATAATGGTACATTCGTGGTACGCCACCATGAGCGTGAACGCCGACACACCGCAGCGGCCATCACTCTAGAAATTTTCTAAGTAGCGCACACATGATTTGCCCAGGTTTTAAAACCTGTAAAATACCTGGGTAAACGGTGAAGAAAACGATTGGTTGCGGTGAGTTCCGACGTCGACTGCCTACGATCATTTCCACTTTAGCCTAAGTCGTGCACACATGAGTATCCCAGGTTTTATACCTGAAAAATACCTGATTCGGTCATTTAAGATTCCGAATGTAAATTACCAAGTCTGATTCCGTTCTCTAAAAGGAAACCTGGGCGAAACCTGGCTCCCTAGCTGGACTATCCATGGAGAATCAGATTTCTGAGTATTTTTTCAATCTGGGAAACCTGGACGCTAAGGTCGTCCAAAATAAAACATTCTCATCTGAAATTTGTATCGAATCGATACCTACTATTGGTGTGGGCCCATAATCTCGAATTAATCCCTATTGCGTAGCACTACCAGCACGTAAGAACCAACGGTATGACCATAAGGATGGCAATAATTTATGGCCATTATGTATGGATTCGCGAAAAATGGGACGATAACCATAGCAGTCGATACAAAGTACATGTACAAGTGACACGTGCAAAGTTCTATTCCCAGTCACTAAAAGCAACTGGCCAACCGATAACAGTGCATTGAAAATGTATGTCTGTTGGTGATCGTCGATGAGCCTCTCCATCACACTTTCTGTTGTGTATATAGTGCAAATCAAGGATTATGGGGTATCTCCTTGCGGACCCCTGATCGAAGTTACCGTCGGTAACTTCGATAACTTACCGACCACCAAATGGGTGGCCGACAGCTTGGTGACGCCCACTCGGTTTTTATCTGACTGTTCGAGCGTGGAACAAGCTGAGAAAGAGAGTGAAACAGATTGCTTGCACAGTTTAAAGTATCGTAAAACAGGGGTTCTTCGGTTGTAACTTCTGTTGCCGCCGAAAACGTTAAAGGCTGTCGTAGACATCGATCCCTTACAGTATTCTGGTTTCAACAGATGAAATGCCGACATGGTCTTGAACGCGATTTCTTAGTCGGCCACGTTACTTGTCACCAGGGCGGACTATTATGTGCCAAGCAGCTTTGCCGCTCTGAACCGAGTGCGTGTGTCATCTTATTCACAGGCTTCATTCTCCATCCATACCGCCACGATTTGCAAGGTGACCTCATCCGATACCGATGATTTTTATCTTCACCCAGCGAGACCATTCACGATGTGTTAGACCACTTGCATTCCTTTCCCACACACGCTGGGTGCAAACCTCGGCTGCATGGTACGCCATGCAATTTGCGCTGTTGTCGCACGGGAGGTGCCGTACGATTTCGCGTCTGGCGCAACTTCGACGTCAACTCCTCGTCGCGATCTTTCGGACTGGCTCGCATGGACCGGCTAGAAGCTTCAACTCTTGCAGTGGTTGAAGTATCACATATTAAGACGGACAGGCGCTCTGCTCCTCCACAGTCGTCATTGTCAACGCCGCAGCGGTTTTTGTCGATTTTTTTTTGTGTGTGTGCCTCTCCATGGGTCTGCTCCTCTTTTCGTCCACGCCAAGAACTGGCGAGTTGACCATGGTAGGAAGCGGAATGGACAGCGTCAATAAGACTGTGGCTGCCCACATCGATCTGATCCGCCATCGGAGACCTACGCTTTCCATCTCGGTGGTCCCAAACTCGCCGCGCGTTCCTATTTATTGTGTAGATAGGGTGATCAACGTCCGTGTTGGATCTCATTCAATGACATCCAGACAAACCACAAGCTCGCGTGGCAATCACCCATTCCAAGTACTGTAGGCCCCTAAAGCACCACAACCGAATATCACGATGACATTCCGAATGCCAAGATGGACTTGCCAACGGCAACAGCGAAAAACCTTTTGTGTACCTTTCGCCTTGCTTTTCCATCTTGAAAAAAAAAGCCTTGGCAAGGTAGGAATTTCCACTACGCATTAGTGGGCAACCGAGGCCCGCCGCAAAGATTTCCCAATAACAGGCCGTGGTCCACAGGTCAGGTTGTGATACACGGAAGTGGAAACCATGGGTCTTGCAGTGCAAGCGCCGATTTCGGTCCATCCGCACGTCGTCCGATTGCGTGGGCTCTATTATCGAAGAATAGTGTCATGATCAAGAAAGTCGTTCAAGCCAAGTGTCAGAGTTGAAGTTAGAGAGAATTAGAATTTTACCGCTTTTGCAAAAGACAAGTCTGTCGGTAAAGCGAGGTGTCATTTTGTGGATTTTTTGTGGAATACACTAAACTGAACTCCGACGGTCTGCGCCGTCTGTCGAGCCTTTCATCGCGGTTTCACCTCCACGACAAGTGCAGTACAAACGTTGCAGCCGCCGGCGGAGACCGAGAGTCTCCGACAGAGACACCGACACACAGGCGCGTCGGTAGGCGAAAGACGCTCACGCCACTTCCGAGTTTACCACGCAACGCGCACTCTCGCGGTTTTCGCCTCGGGTTTTTCACCAAATTCACAATATTTCGTCCATGGGTAACAAGTTGGCATCGTCGGGGGAGCAGCGAGTGTCCCGAGTCAGCATATTCAACAAACCCAGACGCCGGTCGCAGTCTCCGGGCGGTTTTGGCAACTTAATGTCTCCGTCCTCTCCGTCACTGCAACAGCCGAGTCACCACAAACACAAACGTCGTTCTCGTTCGCAGAGTGAAGGTGTGACGAGCGATTGTGGCACGGCGGTCTCCACAACCGATTCGCAGCTGCCACGAGGTTCCAACTCATTTGATAAAGCCATGACCCCTTCGTTGCCACTGGACCCTACCACCGAGGAAGAAGAGCTTTCCAAAAGCTCAAGTAAAGTGAGTGAAAAAGTTGCCGACCAGGCTCGACGTATCCACGAGGCTGAGAAAATTTTGTTGGAAATTGCCAAAGAGTATGCAGCGAAAAGAGCCGCAGGACTGGTGCCCACTAAGCCTGTTCCGGCACGGACATTGCTGTGGGAGGAGATGGAGAGACGCTCACAACGTGTACGGGCAGGAGTCGGCCGACGAGGCTCGTGTCTCTTTGGTCGAGATTCCGAGGAAGGACCGTGTGGCTGCGCGAGCTACAAGAAGATGAAAAAGTTGCCGGACGGACGGGAAAACACCGGAGGCGTGTGTGAGTGTTGCAAACACGGAGCTCCGTGGCATCGACTGGCAGGAGGAACCATGACCGCCACTGGAAGCGGCGTGATGGGGATGCGCTCGTCGATGCGTTCACGGCGGACAAGCAGCCGCAACAGTCGCAGCGGGAGCGCCCCGCAACAGGCACCGATCGAGAGTTCGTTGTACTCACTCGGCAGTGATTATTATGATGAGTACGACGACGAGTACGATGAGGACGAGAGTGACGAAGACGACGAGGATATTGCCAATGAAGTAGCAAGGCCATATGGCATGATGGATGACCCGACGCCGCCACTCGTGCACACACCCGCTCGTAGCGAGGGTGACGCTCTGGATCGGAGCTCGCTCTTCTCGAACGGAGACAGCTTCGGACTGCCGCCGAGACTTTCGAGCACGAGTCGTCATCTAGATAAGCTGCTGGGCGCCATCGCAAAGTATCGTGCGATGGGCCTCTCTAAAGACGAGATCGAGATTAAGATTCGAGAGGACTTTCCGCCCACAGAGCGACTTTCGTACAGCGCCAATACTCCTCGACGAACCCGATCTAGTGGATGAGCACAAGGAGACTGTAACATTGTAAATGACTGTAGATAGCCTGCCCACGCAAATAGAAACCACAGTTTTGAAAAGGTGCAACCAGTTTCTACGAGCATCTTCCGACCTTTTGCCAAAGCTGGATGGATTGCATCTTGCAAACAGCTTGAAGTGAAAACGATGACTCAACACTCGCACTGATAAATTTCGGCCTCCGAAATCCTGTGCAGGTCCAGTTGCCACTGGAAAGTTGCGGCCACAAAAGCCACTGGTCTGTAATTGCCACCACGCAAATAGTTAGACTTCAAGATGTTAAACACACATAAAGTACTATTACTGTAAATGAATCTCAATAAGTCAGTCTCTTCTCCCTGCTGCACGAAGAGAGAGCTCAGATACGTGATCGCTCGCCTTCGAGCACGCGACAAGAGCTCTCTACTGTGTCGCTCTACATTTTGATCTTGTTGTCAGCAAGTTCCAGCTCCTGGTTCTCGAAGATGGAGGTCACACGCATGACAACAGACCATGTGATGGCCTGGCCTGGAGCCATCCTCGTGAGACGCGGGAGCACACCCTTCCACAGGGCACCGACGCCCTCTTCCCGGGCAATGACCTTCATGGCGTCAAAGAAGCCCTTGTACTTGAGCTCCTGTCCGGCCACAGTTTCCTGGGCCATCAACCGCGTCTTCAACACGTCCATAGGCGTGTTGAGCATGGGCCCGAGGGAGCCCGCAATGAGACCGTTTATGAACGTAGCGTACGTGGGCAGAGTCTTGCCGTCACCGTCCTGCTTGTCCCATACGTGGTGGTTGAGCCACGCAAAGGCCATGAAGTTGAAGGCCTGGTTGCTGCCCTGACGTGCCATGGTGGGGATGTTGCCCTTCCAGAGCGCACGGATGCCCTCGTTGCGCACAATGTGTCGCGTGCAGTCGATGGGGCCGCTGAAACGACCGACGCCCACCTCCTTTTGCATGCGAGTCTTGATGACCTCAAACGGGGTCACAATGATAACCGACTCGATGCAACCGGCAAGCAAACCGGCCGTGAAGTTGATCGTGGGGGTGATGGGCTTATCTTTGCCACCTGCAATCTGTTCCTTAAACCAGGCGAAGGAGCCAAAGCGCAGAGCGTACTTGAGCACCATATTGGTCACGAAAGGCGAGAGGCCCTTGTAGAGTGCCAGGCCGCCTTCGGTCTTATAGATTGTCTTGCCGCAATTGACCATGCCCTTGTATTGACCTGTGCGGTCCAGTTGCAGACGCGTCTTGGTCACATCCAGAGGCTGCAAAATGCAGGCTTCGGCGACACCACCGGCCATGCCAGCCATCATCTTGACGTATACGGGCACGTGGCGATTCTTCATCTCGGCACCCATGGCGTCCTTGAGCGCACTGGTGGCCAGGACCTGATCCTTCGTGTTCTTCTTCTGCATGTTGACCAGCGGAGTGTTTGTCGGCAGCATGGCTAGAGACGTGAAGTTGCTGAGTGAAACGGCGAGGTAGAACGGAGCACTGTGCTGCAGCGAGGCAAAAGGAGAATGGCTGAGCTTTTGCGAAAAAAACGTGAGCAAAAGGGGAGGACGAAGGAATTGCCTGTGGGTCAACACCTGACATCCGTGGTGCCTGAGCTGGCCAATAGTGGAGTCAAGTCTACTTGTGCGAGACAGTTTTTCCGCAATGATTGCCGCATTTATTTGGTCTTAAAACGACGTCGAAGTGCACAGACGGGGCACTTTCACGGCGAATACGTTGCGAGGCGCATGTTGACGTGTAGGTTTGTGTTGCGGCTGTGTAAGATTCGCAAGGCGGGTTTTGGTGCGGGAAATTGCGCTTCCGATAGGGGGTTGGCTTCATGGCGAGAACGGCATCACAATCGTAGCAGCTGTGCCCCGCCATATTGTCGAGGAAGCTCGGAGAGCGAGGAATTCGCAGCTCCCAGCAATCAAGGTCGAAGCCGGCGATGGACTTGCAATTGCGACAGTCGGGCGTAGAGTTCAGTGGCCGATTGCTCCGAATTGCTCACGGCGAATTCTGAAGCGTTTTTTTCGAAAACAGCATTTTACCCATACAAAGTTCTTGTACTGTAGGCCGATTCAACGTAGCATTTCGCCTATACACGTCCGTCGCATGGCGAGCACGAATATTTTCTCTTGGCTTTGGTAGGCTCTGAAAACTTCAACGGACGCAACTGGAAGTTTCAGTTCTAGTCCAGGTCGCGACGGCAGTGCGTCGACCCTGCATCCAAACAATTGACCAATAAGAGACGACGACTGCTGGCTCAACTGTTAAACGTCGCTGATTCGCAAGGCATCTCTTCAACAAAGAGGACGGGCTGGCCAGCTTCCAAGCACGTGATGACGATCCGCTTTGCGTTTACAGCAATACTTGAAGAGCTGAGTCCACTACCGGTACATATATCGTGACTAGCAAGAGCAACAAGAAGGGCGAATGAATACTGTCCCAACCGAAATGTCCTTTAGCACCCAAAGCAAAATGAGGCCGTTGGCTTTCCACCGAAATCCGCTATGTGACTGTCTATTGATTTTACTGCACCGGCTTTCAAGGTTAGCGTTCTGTGGTGACTCATCTCCGAATTCCAGAAGAATGAGGCAATTAAAATTTAGTGCGTTTGCTCCACTTACGCTAAAAGCATTCAAGGATACGCAAATAATATGAAGCGATGTCGATGTCCGCTGACACAACAATCGTCACGCTTTGACAAAGCCTAGTCGACTCCTACAGCTTAACAGCAGGCTCAGCAAGTGCACGCTGGATCAAAGGTGCGACTTGCTTTCTGGAGGCGCCCGTGTTGAGTTGATTGAACGCAGCGACGTGGTCATCGCGATGCGATTCCGGCAGCAGCAATACCTCCACTTGCAGTGAACCTTCGCTCTTAATAAAATCAACGCATTGCTTAGCTTCGTCTTCGGCTTCCTGGAAGAAGAGCAGCTGACGGTGGCGTTGTTCGTCTGGCGTCATGAACACAGTCATCACTACCAGGAACGATAGCTCGTTCTGCTTACAGTACGCAGACAAGCCTTTAATCAAGGCAGCAGCTTCCTTAGTCTTGCGCACAAAAGCCTCCAAGTCAATCAACACGGCACTGATACCGACTTTCTTAGCGACACCTGTTGCCGTCTCGAACGTAAACTCCTTGTAGTCCACTTGAAGACAATTCTCGAGCGTAAATTTTCCCCAGTGCGCAGGATTAAACTTCTCTGCCTGGAGCCATTTAAACAGAACTTCTTTCTCTGCAAACGCCGTTTCTTCCAGTTTCTCTGCCGCCTTGACGTCTCTCGGCGTCACCTTTTTCGCATTCGGGTCGAAGTTGATACTATCTAGTGCAATTACGCCCAATAACATCGTGGACAGGAGATTAAGCGCATCATTTGCCTCTGACGCCTTCAACCTCTCGGCTACGAGAGTACACGTTGATGCCACGAGTGCGTTGCCATCGGCAAAAGCCACTTCTCTCTTCTCGGCGTCTAAATGGCGACCCAGATCCGAGTGGTGGTCCACAATCTCCACCACCTGGAGCCCGGCAACATGCGGGATCTTCTTATTACTGAGTGCATTGTGGTCCATAAGCGTGACTTTCACTTTGCTCTTACAAGTAATCGCCCATGGGAACTCATCCACAAACACAAGAGCGTCAGTGTCCACGCCCAGCTCCTGGAACAGCGCAGTGACGTCGCAACGCAGCACCAATTCCTTCCTGGGGATCGGCAATACGGGTACATGCAACGTCTCATGATGTTGCTGATAGTGCAAGAAGGCGTAGCTCAGGGAACTGACGATGGAGTCGGCGTCCGCGGCCTCGTTACCCATGTAAATGTGCACCGAGGTGGGCGATTGCGTCAGAGCTGAGCGCGTGGAGCGCAAGAACTCGTTGAACACTGCAACGCTGGAGTGACGAGCAGCAGACGAGTCTGCATGCCAGAGGGACGAAGCAGAGGACATGGCGCGGAGGTGCAAACGGCCACGGAATGTGCGCAGTTGCATCCAAGATGTGGAGTGACTCGATGCTCTCGAACCGTAGTTTGGATATCGCTCTATACATGGTTCACCCTTTGTGCAGCATACCGCAACTATGTGGTGTACCTAAAAGTTCTCTGGTGACTGTGCACTGCTAAATCTAAGGCATCGTCCTTCGCTTCCGAGGTAAAGGCTTCTGTCTTGCAGCATCGATTTCTCGCCATCTACTGCACGTGTCGACGTGAAAAACCACTCGTCGTAGTCCTCTCTGGCCTCTCTATCTATCAGTATCTGTAAACCTCTCTAACGCTTGTGCTCACCTCACATCGTTCTATTCTCTGCAGGCACCACCTCAACTGTCATGGTAGACGCCGACGTCCTCGCGGGCGAAGGCGCAGAGGCGTTGAGTCTTGCCGACCGACTTCTATTGTTGCTGACAATCTTCCTGTTCCTGTTGCTAAGCGCCGTGTCTGGGCGCGTCCTCTACAGTCAGTATGCAGCCAAACGCAAGCGTCTCATCAGTACTACCACCGCCGCTGAGACTCCCGGGACTGCTCCTGCAACCAAAGCACCATACTCGGCTGTACCCCAAGCACCTCCAGCCCCAGTGAACGTTGTGGGTGGCTCCGAGTCTGCTCTAATGGAAGAAGAGGGCGCTGCAGCCGCTTCGACTGGCTCCGAGATGCGCCATCGACTGTTCCTGCTGCTGTTCGTGGCCTCCACGTTGCGTGTCTGCTCTCTAGTCACTGAAGTGGCTACACTGGAAAAGGTGACAGCAGTACCGTCTACCTCGGTGTACTGCAGACTACTCGCGTTGTTCCTGTGGCTCCCCTCCATGCTGTTCGTGTCCATGTATGGCCTCGTGTTGCTCTTCTGGGCTCAATTATGTTACGCCTGTTGGGGCAAAGCCCATCCATGGCCCAGAAGACTGTTCTTCCTGTTCAATGTGCTGTTATACGTGGGATTCGCGCTGCTTTTCGCTCTATCGAGCACGTCTGCAGGACTGTGGAGAGGCTGCGACTTGATGCAAGGAGGCGTCTACTTCGTGGGCCTCTTTGGCATTCTCTACTATAGCATCCGACTGATCGATTTCTTCCGCAATCAAAGTCCAGACGAAGATTTCTTCTTCGACTTGTCGTCGGCAGCTATGGGCAACAGCTCTCACAACCGCCAGGGACGTTCGTCGTTCTCTTTGCCACCCAGTTCGCCCAGACAACGGGTTTTACGGAGGGTACGTCAGTTATTAAGAGTTGATTATGCTTTTTATTGTGATTGACGATCTCAATTCTACTCAGATTACGGCAGTGTGCATCCTCCTCTGCGTCCTATTTGCAGTTAAAGCGGTGTATTTGATCGGGATGGGTACAGGGTACATGGAGTCCGAAGAGTCGCAGTACCGTACCCCAGTTGGTGTACACCACATCGCCTACGAATTCACGATCCACTTCTCGACCGAGTTCGTCCCCAGCGCGCTCTTGCTCTTTTTTACGCGTCAACAGAAGAAATCGACGCCCCAACGGCAACGTCTTCGCTCGTCGTCCGCCACTTCAGCGTCCGCTTCCTTGTCTGGCGGCAGCTATGGGGCGAACAATTCACGCGATAAACCTCCGACGCCCAATTACGCCTATGCCCCGACTCGCGGCATTGCGGCAAGTAACGCTTATCAGGAAGACGCTCTCCCGATGCTTTCCGGTTATCAGTATCAGGTAAGCTGTACCCCAGATTGATATGCTGTATCGTAGTTTCTAAATGGCTTGGTGGTGGTAGGCTAATCAGCGCGCGTACGGGTCAGCCAGCTCGACGTCGACTTCGACTGCAAACTTGCGCTCGAGCAACAGCAGCGGGGCTTTCTTGCTTGACAATATTAGTGGAAGTGCGTTCGGCAGCGCAGGCCCCAATACCGGCTCGAACGCAAAAATGGCATACCGTTGATCGCTAGATAACTTTAGTAACTATCGGGTAATAAGTGAAATCGGTACTACATAGTAATATCTAATACTGTAGTATTAATAGTACACTGCGCGACAAAATAAATAGACACTCATTGTTTTGCCCAAATCTCAAGTACTTCCTACTAGGAAGTACTTCCTAGTAGAGGCAGAGCCAATCGCCATAACCCCAACAAGATTTTTTTAAGGACAAAAATGAGGACCAAATTTCAGTGGCCCTGATTGATGTGTCCTGCAGATTTATAGTCAAATGCAAGGAACAAGATAAATGTTTGTCATGTCTTCTTCGTTATCCTTCACGAACTTGACTCAGTGATAATCGAATCGGCTTCACTACGCTACTTGAAATCTTGCACTCCTAAGACTGATTTCACTGAAGTTTGTCCTAAAGTTTAGGACAAATTGCTGTTTGCTCGGCTTGTCACCTTGACTACTGGCTGCAAGCGCAATGATCGTCGGCGATGCCTGTTCGTTAAGCGAACGCTTGGTGCTCGTCGATTCGGAGGATCCAATACTCTGGATCGCTTTCTGGATGGAGGCGGTGCTCTGTTTTCGTTTGACTTGGTTGACTTAAGATGGTGTGACCCCTTGCATGGGTCTGGCAGCTTCCTTTCACGATGAAAAATTTCGAAACAGGACTCGCCGTCACTCCATCTTGCTGCGCGACAAAGTGAAACATGGCAGATATCACACTCAAAGCTTGTTTTGTACCCTTTACGCGTGTGATTGCCATTTTCACTGTCGTGATTCATTTGACAGCAGATAATGCAGCATCTCTGACGTGCACCCTGGATCCGGACCTGTAGTTGAACGGTTTGATTGGATACATTATTATGAGCAGATGAAGCGACAATTGTCCCGTACCTCATGGTGATCATTACTTTTAGATAGCCGAAGATGAATCCACTCTGTGGATGACTCGAAGTGATTTCGTTTGTTGTACGCGAATGAAAGTTCCAATGTCGGTGGACCTGACCGATTCTCCTTGTCTCGAGCATCGCTAAGTGGGCGCAGAGAGCCTGCCTTCTTTGAAAGCACAACGGCAGCTTCTCGGCAAAATGCGGCAAAACTGGGGAGATTTTGCTTGTGTTTCTGATAGGCCTTGTAGCTTGTACATAGTCCTCGATTCATCAAAAAACCGTGTGACTGAAAGAATCACAGTTAGAACCCATATTCTGCGCGCGAATCGTGAGCTGCTAGCTACCTGGAATAACAGAAACGACTGGTAGGCATTGTACACTAGAGTCATGAGCAGACGAAGCCAAATTGTTGCACTAGGTGTCAGTCGGAAATGCTTGGACTTGACATTCTTCAGATATCTTGAATAGACATCGATCCCCCCCCTTGACACGATTCCACAACGCAATTAAAGTTGGCATGATATGCTTGGCTGGAGGGAGTGGGTTTTGCCGCTCGTTGATAAGTTTCACTAATGCCCTCCATAACCCCAGGGTTTGTACCAGCGTGGCTTGATCAACACAGTGTCCTAATTGCTCAGTTTCAAAGGTCTCACCACCGGCTATAGTGGCCCTGGATTATATCCAGGGCCACTCTTTCTCGTATATCCAGTGCATATACGAAAAATTCGAGCTGTAAAGCGTTCTAGCGTGGCCCCGATTTTTGCCATACTAAAATTAAGCCAAGCCGGCTAAAAGACTGTAAGAGTGTAGGAGAGCCTCCCAACAAGAGCGTTGGGTGCAGCGTGGCTCTCTTAACATCACACCACACAGCGAAACAATGGTTTCATTGCGCCAACATCTCAGTATCTTTGAGAAGAATGAACTACGTCGTCACCATCTAGCCAACCCCAAACTTAAACACGTTGACCTCCAGCAGTGGATTGGTGTGCGCTTCCACGGTGGGAAAAATTATGAATCAGCCTCTCGACTGCACGCCCAACGACAAGATTATGAAAAAGCGAAAGCCCCAACATGCATCTATCGAGCCTGAGCTCTTAGCGTTCGTCCACACCCAAGAAACCAAAGGGCTTCTTTCTGATGTTCTTCAAGCCAAGGCAAATTCCCTCGCCGGAAGTGACGCTACACATGTTGCTCCGCGACAAATCTTATGGACACTAAATATAAGGATTATTATCACTACCGACCGTAAATACATCAACGTTTTCATGACTGGCCATAAAAGTCGTTAGGGCTGACTTGGCTCACGGAGTAACAGTGTTTTTTTTTCATTCAGCTGCTTGCATAGGTCTTCTTCTTAGCAAGGGTTTCGACGACCATATCACAGAAAAGTTGTAGAGCCCAAAAAACTTGGCAATCACTAGCAATAGAGCATTATTTTGTCCCTCAATTGCACTAGTGGATCTGCCACCAAAGAGCGCATATCTACTTCCATACGACTCAACACCTTCCAATCAATTGTAATTACTGGAGTCTCTTCCGGTGTCATGGAACCGTTCCCAAATTTGGCCCAACTGGTTGGGTGAATATTACGAAGATACTGACTTACTGTTTGGTCCACCGTCTTACCATTTACTTTCACTTTGCGGGGCAAAGGAAGCGCTACTCGTATTTCTTCAAGCACCGAGTCATACTCCACTAAGGTTGTTGTTGTAATTGGAACAGCATTGACCTAACGCTTTTGATATTCGAATCGACCGCTCGAAAATGTCCGCACACGTTAAGAAAATATGCAGCGCACGAAATTTGAGGTTGATATCAATTCCCCGTTTTTGGAGCCGTAACTGCGCTTCACGTTGCTTTCCTCGGTCTGTAAATGTGACGGGGTCACACAGCACCTTGCGCTAGAGGAAGTTGGCTTCCGATAGTTTACAAACTCTCAGTGAACGGCAGTTTACAGGTCCCCTCTTTATTCAAAAGAAAGCGAAGTGACCTAATTAAGGTAGAATGTAAATTGAGTATATTTATAGGTAGATAAAGCTTGGGTTTAATACAAACTATAAGTCACCTGTACAAATGTAATGTCATCAACCAATGGACGACCTTGGTACCTAGTACCAAATATCCCGAAGTATGACGTGCCACACTTCATGTAGCCAGGGTACACTTAGGGCTACATACCCCGTTACACCCTCCCCCAGTTACGTTCGGTTTACCGACCAATCAGAATGAAGAGGCATTCGTCACAAATTTTCATTTTCAAAGTCGAAAACCATCGACTTGGGCGGCGGAGGCTCACTTCACAGTTAGAGCCTCGAGCAGCAGTCTGTGCGCTCTTCTTCTAGGTCTCCACTTCGACCGTTTACTACGCCTCGTGGCACTGCAAAGAGCGGTGCGAAGACACGCTCCAAGGCTGCTGCCGGAAAGGCGCAAGCCAAGAGCACTAAGCCTCTCGGCAAAGGCTCGGCACTTAAGGAGGCTACTCAGGTGGCCTCCGAGGCGATCGGTTCATCGGGCGACAAGGCTGTCGGCAAGCGAACAAGCAAGCGCCGCAGCCCGTCGCCTTTGGCCTCTCCCGACAATCGTCCGAGCCCTCGGTTCGTAGAACGTGAGCTCGACTCTGGCAGTGAGGACGATGCCGAGTACGCACGATGCTCCTGCGGGCTCTGTGGGAATGCACAGACCAGTGCCCAGTGAGCACAAAGATGACAGCGTGCAGTCGCTCGCTAGTGATCAAGGTGATCACAGTCCCAGGACTTCTGTGCGCTCCGAGAGTCCGGCCGTCAAGGCTAAAGGCGCTCCCAAAGCCGGTGGCGATAAGGAAGAGAATCCTCGCAAACGTCTCTCGCTTGTCGAGGGTCTTGCGCGTGCTAAGGCCTCTAAAGACGAAGGCGCCAAGCCCTCAAAGAAGCGTACAGCCTCTAAGTCTCCACTCCGCGAGGAGAAGGAGACTCGTCGCTCCTATCGGAGTATCTTCGACTCCTCGGATGAAGAGGAGGAGAAGGAGGAAGAAGAGGAAGAGGAGGGTGCTATCGTTGAGCCCCGGGAGGTCTCGAATGACCTCGACCGGCAGCAGGAGGATTTCCAAGCTGCCCAGCGTGTGCGTGGGGGTTCGGTGGTGGCACCCGTCAGCCAGGGAGCTGCTATCAACTCAAGAGGGTATTGGCTTCCCGAGGAGAGCTCTGGAGCTGACCTCTTCCTAGAGACTTCACGACTTGTCGTAAGAAGCCCGAGACCCGGGGGGGGGGTCTCTATCCTCTTTGGGGATACCCCTGGATTCTGCCCGAGAACTGTCCCACCTGGAGTTCCTATGAGGACATGTTCTGGGCATGGGTGGAATCTCTTAAGTACTCACCCACGGAGTTACAGGAACTCCATGAAGATCAGTTGCTGTCCCGCATCCTGGACCAGCGTGATCTTCGTGTTCGGTTTGCCCACTTGGTCAGCCAGCGCATGCTGCCAAGGGACATCCTGAAGCGTGCGGCTTCTAGCGCTCACGATGAGCGCGGGTACGGAGTGTATTCAACGTCCGTACACCGTTCGGGAAAGAATCCCCGGACTACTTATGAAGCTGCCTCCGCTTCTGTTCCCAGATTGCGACAGCCTTTGGGCAGTTAATCAGGAGCCATTCAATCGGCCCCCACGAGTTCTCGGAGTGGGCATAACCCCTCCACTTCACGAGGAGCTGTTGCTTACCACGACGCCGTTGCTCCAGGAGGATCCGCTCCACGTGGAAGTGAGCTTCTCCATTCCGGTCAAGCAGGGGCGGAGGTGCCCTCGTACGAGTACGAGTACTCGGCGCCTCCTGAACGCCACTCTCGTCCGAGTGCTCTGGCTGCGGGTCCGACACAGGGCCCTGAGGCTGACCGCCACCGTCAACGTGTCCTCGTGCTTGAGATCGCACTTGGCCCTGGGACTGGCGATGATGCTGCCGCCCAGGCCGGGAATCAGGGCGAGCTCGCTCGTCTTGCGGGCCGCCTGGACCTGTTGGAGCGAGAGGTCGCGAGTCTGCATCTGCGGGTGGATCGCTGGGCCTCTTCGTCCGATCTCGACGAGGCCTTTCGCATGATCCGACGGATCAAGGCTCTGTTGCCATGTCCGTAGCCGCCTGCGGCACACTCCCAGACGTACGCGTATGGTGCGTACCCGGCGTATTCAGCCTACTCGGCGTATGGCTCCGGGGTCCGTTCGTACGGAGCCCCTCCGGCGTACGGTCTTGGCCGCAGCCTTGCCGTTCCGACCGAGGATTGGGTGCCTGCTCCGACGCCTTCGTCGACGTCTGTGACTGGCCCTCGCTTCGAGGAGCTGGTTCAAGGTGGGTCTGCAAGTCAGCAACCCCCTGCGGATCAAAGTACCGCTTAAGACGTCCAACATAGAACGTCGGGTGCGTCGTCATTGACTTAGGCAGGTCGATGGTGTACGACGCACCATGTCTGGCCAGGACTGCAAATGGTCCGATGAAGCGGTGCTTCATCTTGTTGCTGCCGACAGAACTGACGGTGTTAAGAGGTAGGTTCCTCGTGTCTAGCAACACTAAGTATCCCACCTTAAATATACTTAAGTTTCCTCTTCAATGTTTGTCGGAGTACTCCTTTTGTTTATCTTGGGCCGCTGCCATGGCATCGCGGACCCTGCTGACAATGCTCAGCTTGGTATACATAAAGGATTCCACTTGTTTCCGCAGCGAAACTGGTCTCACATCCGAGACCTGGGAGGAAAGAGCTTTCCGAGCCTCTCCCCACTTAAAATCGACTTCTCGAAGAGTGAGAGGCACTCTGGGGTGACGGAAGCCGTTCAAGTAGAACGGCGTGAGCCCCGTGGACGCGTGCACCGCGTTGCTGAGCGCAAACTCAACAACTGGAAGCTGCGTCGACCACGTACGTGGTGCTGCCGCGCACACACTGCGCAGAGTGTCCTCGAGCACTCGATTGACGCGCTCTGTCTGGCCGTCTGTCATCGGATGGTCCGCAGTGGACATCTGCAGACGAGTTCCCAGTAAAGGAAACAGCGTTTTCCAAAACGCAGCCGTGAACCGCGGGTTTCGGTCCGAGACAATCGTCTCCGGGAGACCGTCATAGCGTAACACGCCATCGACGAACAACCTTGCGGTTTGTTCGCCCGTAACAGTGACGGGAACTGGAGCAAGATGTACCATCTTGCTCAGCCGACACACGAACACCAACATTCCGGTGTTGCCGCGCCCGTCGGCGGGAAACCCAAAGCTGAAGTCAATACTCATCGACTTCCAACAGTCAGCCGGTACGGGCAGGCTCTGTAGTAGAGCCGGAGAGTGCACTGCGGGTTTGACCTGCTGACATGTTTCACATGTCTTGACGTATCGGGCGATCCACTTGTACATGTGGGTCCACCAGAAGGCCGGAGAGACCGACAAAAAGGTCTTCTTGCGGCCCAAGTGGCCGCTGGAGGGCGCGTCGTGCGCCTCCGCGAGGATATCGAGCTTCAGATCCTCGTTGTTGGGTACGACCACCCGTGAAGGTTCATTGGGCTTCACCCGGTAATAGAGGAGGCCATCCTTCAACTCATATCGGTGGAGCCGTGAGCGCTGTCGCGACGAGAGCCAGTCGGACTTCGCGCTCGTTCCTGACATGACGAACTTGACGGTAGGAGCGACAGCCTCATCGTCCCGATACGCCATGCGTATCCGATCATATAGATCCGTTGTCACCCATGTGATGTGGGCCAACTCGTAGTCAGGACGCCGAGAGAGGGCGTCCGCAAGCACGTTGATCTTGCCCGGATTGTATTCGACGCGGAAGTTGTACTCCGCGAAGAAGGACAGCCACCTCGCCATCCGTTGGGAGAGGTGAGGCGAATTTGTCGCCGTCCTCAAGGATGCGTGGTCTGTGTAGATCACGAAGGGCCTGGAGCCCAGAAGGTGAGCACGAAACTTCACAAGGGCATATTTCATTGCCAGGAGCTCCTTGTCGTGAGCAGGGTAGTTCCGCTCGGCGGCTTTGAGCTGCCTGGACTGGAACGAGATGACACGTTCATGCCCAGCCGTGTCGGCCTGCAGCAATGCACACCCGATGGCGTAATCGGAGGCATCGCAGACGACTCTAAACGGCTTCGTCTCGTCCGGCAGGGCCAGGACCGGGGCCTCTTGGAGACTGGCCTTGATGCTGTCAAAAGCATCCTGGTGCTCTTGCTCCCAGCGCCAGTCGACGTCCTTCTGAAGGAGGCCCGACAAGGGCTTAGCGAAGCCCGCGTACCCTGCGCAGTACTTGTGAAGGAAGTTGGCCAAGCCCAACAACTTTCGAAGATTCTTTTGGGATCGGGGCGTCGACCATGCCGCTATGGCCTTGACCTTGTCTGGGTCAACCCGAACGCCCAAGTTGCTTACGAAGCAGCCGAGAACTTTAATTTCTGGTGACGCGAAAACGCACTTGTCGATGTTGGCGTAGAGCTTGTTTGCCGCATTACGTCCAACACCCGACGGAGGTGCCCCAGATGCACCTCCATGGCCGTCTTGCCTCCCTCGCCACGGCTATGGACGAATATGCCGTCGAAGTACGTCTGTATGAAGGTACACAAAGGGCGGAACAATTGCGTCACCAGGCGATTGAACGTCGCCGGGGCGTTAGACAGGCCCTGCGGCATGACGAGCCATTCCCAAAGCATACCGCTTGGAGTGCTCACCGCGGTGAGCGGGATGTCACTCTCTCGCATCAGGATCTGGTAGTATCCGTCTACCAAATCCAGCACACTGTACCATACGCTCCCGGCCATGTTGCTAACAACACATCCTTTTGTGGGATTGGTGTTTGGGCCGGCACCATTGCGTTGTTCAGCTTGTTATAAGCGTGAACCAGACGCCACGTTCCGTTCGGCTTCCGAACGCAGAAAGTCGGCGTCGCGTGCGGGGATTTCGACTCCAGCACCATGCCTGCCTTCGCTTTCGCGGCGAAGAAGGCATCAAGGACCTCGCACTGTTCGCGCGGGAGAGGCCATTGCCTCGTGACACAATACTTTGCGCCAGGCACTAGATCAATCTCATGCACTACGCCTCGATCCGGTGGGAGTTGGGTCGGTGGGTGTTTGTTCACCACATCCGCATACTCCGTCACCAAAGGATACACCGGATCCTTGGGGTTCTTAAGGATCTCAGAACCCAAGCGCCTCTGACGTTGCTTGTTGAGGTCTCCCAGGACGTTCTCGTCCAAGACAGAGGAGGAGTTCAGCCCCTCACGAGTGGTCTCAGGTCTCATGAGCACCATCTCGGCAATCTCTCCAGGCTTGAGGTTGGCCAGGAAAGACTCAACCGTCATTTCCTCGAGGTTCAGCATCTCTGCAACCTCTGGCAACGGTTCCAAGTGGACACCAGATGCCTTGACGGGTAAACCGGTCTCGCTATCGAAGATGTGATAACACTCTTCCACCGGCCTTGTCGGAGGAGCCCGGGCCCTGGACTCCGATTCGCTTGAAGCGACGTCGATCTGAACGAAGTTCGGATCCGACTTGAGGCGACGGCGGCGTCGTTGACGACGGCGACCGTGACGTGGACCTTTGCTGCCCACGTCTGGGGATGTCGGCGCTGCGACATCCGAGGCACTCGTGGCCTCGTGTGGTACTATGGTACCCACACAGGAAGCGTGTTCGACGCCTTCCTCTTCAGTTAAGGTCTGGGCGACCGTGTGTGGAACTCTGTTACCCACTCTGAACACGCTGTTCTCAGTGTTCGTGACAGATGCAGCTGTCTGCGGAACTAAGTTACCCGCTTGTGGACCTAATACGGAGGACTATCCCAATATTTACAGCGGGGATCACGGGCCTACTGAAGAAGCCCTTTCCGCTGCTTCGACCGCGTTGGGGTCATTCTTCTTGTTTGCACCTTCCCATCTTTGGGAAGACATTGCCGGAGCTAGTGACGACTATTTCCTTCACAATTTGGATAAGCGTGTTGGCGCACAGCGTGCAAAGCAACAAGCCCGCCACCAGAAGGACCAAGTTACCCAGTTGGCCAACGGCTCCTCTGGGCGCTGCCACCATCAAAACATCCTCGGAGCCGTCATATACGTTGACAACTCCCAAGCATCTGCCAAATGCTTTGGTACCCTGGCAGCCCTTGCGGGCGCCCCGGGTCCTGACAGAGGTGGGAACATGACTCACCAATGCTCTGTCGGACTGCGCAGGGCGGCTGGCACCGATTGCCTTGCCTCGCCAGTCGATCCAGGGCTCGTGCTTCTCAAGCCAGGGCTTGCCCAAGATCATATCGTACGGATCCATGTCAAGAACAAGGAAATGTTCGAGGCTGTCAAAGTCTTCAAACTTGACGGCCAGATCCACTTGAACGTTGGGGACAGTGACGACCTTCCCGTCGGGCAGTCGCACTGACACCGTCCCGTTGCCTTTCCTTTCTCTCAAAGCATCGAACAACTTGTTGCTATTACGAGCAACCGTCTGGCGGCGTGCGAAATTCTTCGACGCCCCAGAATCGATCAAGATTCTAAAGGGGTGATCCTATCCTCGTACACGTCCGTGTACTACGAGCTGCCCGCCGCTGCTCTTCGCCGATTCGAGAGTGCGAAGACTCTCAGCGACTAATTTTTGTGGTACACGCCACCCGCGCACCCCTCACGAAGACTTCGTTTTCCCCCTGTAGGGCGCCCCGCCCCTTCTGGTCTCCGGCGTTCCCCTGTCCCCGGAATCCTGGCTTCTGTCAGCGACCCTTGAGGACGGGCTTGGGGGAAGTCCGCCTGCGGTGTCTCTCCGCGGGAAATTTAGGCTTGAAGTGTCCCAGCTTCCTGCAGTCAAAGCAGCGAATGTCACGCTGCTCGGCGGACCCGAGTTCCATGGGAACTGGTCCGGTGAAGTTTGCTCGACCGTGATTCGGCACAGAATGTCCTGGCCACGTTGAGGCCGGCGTGCGCGCCTGGCGATGGATGTACTCTTCTTGAACAGACACTTGATTCGCCTCTTAGAGGGTGCTTGACTGCACCCAGAACAGCTGAGTGTGCGCCGGGCCTACTCAAAGGCCGTCCATGAGCACAGTCACCTTGATGTGTTCGCTGTGTGGTCTGCCCACTAGGGACGCCGTGAGCTCCCGTACCTCTTGGACGTACTCGTGCAGATCGCGCCTTCCTTGCTTGCACGAGAGGAAGCGCGAGCGCTGCCGTCACTCGTAGTTCGCCGGGAGGAACGCGGCTCGGAGCCGTTCGCACAGCTGAGCTTAGGATGTGAAACACCTAGGCGATGTCGCCTCCCGCGTGTACATCCAACTCGTAGCACGACCGCTAAGGTTGGAGTGCGTAAAAGCAACACGGCGTTGCTCGGTCGAGATCAGAGCCGCGTTCATCGCGAGCCCTACCCCTCGAACCCAGAAGTGAAGGTTCTCACCCTCCTTCCCTTCATACGGCTTAATCTTCAGCCGTTTTGGCTTCGGGTGTGGCGGATTTGTTTCCGCCACCGGAGCCGGCAGGTTTTCCTGCATATGTGCGATGAGCCCTTGCTCGTAAGCGTCAAACGCATTGACACGCTCGAGCTGCTCGGCCGGTGTCGACGCCACCAGGCTCTGCAGGGCCTCCATCCCGAAGATGCCAGTCATCTTCCGAACCGCCTCGACCTGTGAGTCGTTCAGATGAGAGAAGTCGTTCCAATCCATGACGACGAACTTCAGAGAGGCTCAGGTGGTCTACCTGCGTTGGCGTGGATTGGCTACAAGTGCTACCAGGTGTGACGGGGTCACACAGCACCTAGCGCTAGAGGTTGGCTTCCGAGAGCTTACAAACTCTCAGTAAACAGTAGTTCACAGGTCCCTTTTGCCGAAGGAGCGAAGTGACCAATTTAAGGTAAGTTGAAAACTGAATATATTTATAGATAGGCTAAGCTTGAGTTAAATTTACAAATTTTAAGTCATCTATAGAAAAGCTATATCATCAGCCACTGGTTGGCCTCGGACGACCCTGGTACCATGTACCAGATATCCCAAAGTGTGACGTGTCACACTTCATGTAACTAGGGGTACAATAGAGGCTACGTATCCCGTTACATCGACATACTCAGGCACCGGTCCAGACCGGCTGCCACTGGATCAGTGGTTTCGGGTAATAGACATCGCCATCGCCTCGAGATTGATCGAGGTCATGTCGGCAAAGGTAATTTTCCTCCTCTCCCGGTTTTCCGGGAAAGCCAAAGAGTGGACCCTCGGCAAATTTGATGTAGGAGCGCAAGTGTTCCCCACTCTGGAAGCTCTCCAGAGTGACCTACGTCTGGCTTTCGAACCCCCGGCAAGATAAATCCCGTGTCCAAGCTCAATTCTTCGCCCTCAATCAGGGTAAGATGTCGATGCGGGACTATGTTCAAAAGGCTCGACACCTCGCTTCGTGCAATCGAACGATCCCCATCGACATGGCTTCACAGGCTCATGTCTTCGTGTTCGGAATGCGAGAAGATATGACGCGTTCTAGTCTCGCTCGTGTGGAGCCCGACACCCTGGAGAAAGCGTTCGCCCTCGCACTTCGCGAGGGCTATGTGGCGACGTCGTCATACGCCGGCAGCCGACTCGGCAAACGCATCCGAGCCGATGGAGATAGATGCGTAAGAGTGAGAGCGGAGAGAGCCGCTTGAAAATCCTTAGTGCTGAAGCTCTAAGGCGAAGGAAAAGGGAGCTGGAACGGTATGAGCTCTCTGAACTGGAACGACCCGATAGATGATGAAGAGCAGCGCCCCGCACGGATCCTGGCGGAAGCTGATGTGGGACAAGTAGCTGATGCCCATGCTGCGGAAGGCGGAGGCGGCGAAGCGGATCCCCGAGCGCATGGTGAAACCGGAGAGGCGGCCGAGGTCCAGACGGAACGAGCTGTCGACGATCTAGAGGAACGATTGGCCCAAGAGGAAGACGAGAGCTTGTTTGGCACGTCACCGCGAGCCGAGGAGAATCGAAGAATGTTTGTGACGAAGTTGGGGACGCCTCAGGGCGGAGCTAGCTTTTAAGCGCTCCTTGGGATTCTGGCTGAGCGACCGGCTCTCAGAGAGGAGCAGGCACGGTCCAGGGAGGCGCGAGAGACCGAGACGACGAGTTCTGGAACGAGACGAGGAGTGTCTAGGAACGTGTTGGATCGACTGTTGGAGTCCCCGAGAAGTGGAACCCGTAGTCCTGAAGGTGGGAAGACCGTGTATGGGTCACCCCCTGAGAATCGGACCAGCGGACCTACGTCTCCTATCCATTCATATGAGAATGTATCTGGTCAAACACCCCGAACGCACGGCGGAGGCGGAGCGTATGGCACGTCGAGGCCATACTCGTCCTCCAATCCGTTTGATCCGATGTTGCCGCCGGGTTGGAGTCCGATTAAGATGCCCATCTACGCCCATGACTACGCCTTTAATGCTTGAGAGCGGAGGGAACTTTGAATTGGGGAACGAAGCCGACAAACGGGAGATCGTTCCAAGATTAAGATGAAGATCCGAGACTCCTTAGAAACGCGGGACTTGACCCAGGACGCTACCAGAGATATGCGGCGCCTCGCCCGAATACTCCCAAGGATCAATACGCTGAACGTGAGCCACGTGACTATTTTAAAGGGTATTCTCCAGTGGTTGGAACCTCAAACGAGTTGAGGGATGCATTTAAAGTGATCGTTCCATTTTATTCGGACACGGCCCCGAGCGAACGAGCAGCGGCGTTTTGGCGTTCGTTTGTGAAGTGCACGATAGGCATGGACGATTACTGTACTGCACTCTGTATGTACAGTACAGAAATCCCTCACAACTGCGCTTAACGGCTTTTGAACAGTGTCTGAAAGGAAAAAAGGGGCAAGAATGGTGGTACAATTTGAGGGATAACTTCAAGTTGCTTCGCTTAGGTTTTACAACCGGTTCGTCTGTCTGACTCCGGCGCAAACGTGGATTCGTTTTAAACCGGCGGCAAGAAAATGGGGCGAATCTGCCGAAGCGTGGGGTGATTGACTCGAGACGATATGCGACGCTCTGAACTTGCCTGAACCACGCATGAGGTACGAGTTCTTGCTTGAGGGGATAAGGAGCAAGCAGATGCGAGCGGTGCTGAACGGTAACATGATTGGGTCAATTGAACAAGCCTGTCGCATTCTGTTGTCCAAGAATCCTCACTTGCCTATCGAAGAGGACGATGAATTTATTGAGGAAGGAATGAAGCTACCGAGTACGAAGAATGTGCCCTCGACGGATTTACAAGTACTTCAAGAACTACAACAACTGAATCGGAACGTGCAAAAAAAACGGGAATGAGCGATGGATACATAGGCGCCGTGACTCTGACCGATCCGAAATCGGCCAGTCCAGAAATCCAAATGGGGGTGTCGATGCCGAACTAGGACCACTCACCACTCGTATGGGTCCTGAAACTCGCACAGCAGAAGGAGAAGTTGTGTGTGGTCGCTGTGAAAGAAAGGGGTGCAGTCGAGAGACGTGTCCTCGTGCGAGAGGCCTGTGTAATCGCTGTCACCAATTTGGTCACTACTACAAGGAGTGTAACTTGCCAAGGAGGACGGGTGGAAGTCGATATGGAGATCGTCGTGCCACGCAGTGTTTTGTTTTTGTCGGCAACCGTGCCATAGCGTGACAAACTGTTCTGAGATGAGAAGCTGCGCAGTCTCTCGAGAAATGCCGTAGTGACCGAGACGGTTACTGCTCTGGGCACGGCTACACCAACTGAAATGTCCCGACCATGAAAGGGGCAAGAGGAAGGGGAAAGAAGTGTCATTCTTTCCTCTTACCAGATTGGCGACACAAAGGGAGATGAAGGTTTACGAATAAGAGGACTTGGTGGACTTGAGAGGGCTGCCGGGGTTGGTGTGAATAATGGAGTAAGCGCTCGGAACGTTCCCGTTGCGAGCGTGACGACAGAAAATGCGGATATTGAAACTGGAGCGACCAGTCTAACAAAACGGACTGGCTCAAAGCAAGATGAAGAAGAGAACGTCTCTACGGAGCGACCTGCAACTGGAACAGAGCGTGGGAAAGGAGCTACGGAAAGCTCCTCCATAACGATGAAGTGGGAAAGTGGGACGAAGGATCGTTCCAATTGGTTACAGGACGTCGATCAAGGGACAACGGAACGGTCCGAGGATGCGTTGAGGACCAAAGAGGTGTGCGGTGGAAGAACGGAAGCTAAACCGCTGTCCGACGAGTCTACAAGGGACGAACAGGTATTCCAGACCAAGACGGAGGACGGGATAGGCGTCAGAACAGACTAGTTTGCGGCCGTAATCGGATTAGTGAATACACCTCAGAAGAACGTTGAAATTCCCGAAGCTGAGCCGGATTGGGAACGTACTATGGCGACGGACTCATCAAGCGAATATGGCGTCTGTTTACCGACGGGGAGCTGGATATCGAGCGCGATGACGATCCGGTAGTGAAGCGTGAACCCGAGAAGTACGACATGGAACTGGAAGAGCGACTGTTTCCGTTAGACGACAAATAGATTCATCCCGAGTGAAACGGAACGCTAACAGACAAGGGGAGCCGTCACTTGCGGAAATGAGTGAGCAGCTGGAAAATCGGAAGAAGTGCTGGAACGCACGAGGAAAGTCTCTACGGGAGAGATAAGGAAGCCGGAGTACTGACTAGATTGGTACGAGAAGACACTAGAAAAATCTACAGTGGTTAGACGTGCTAATCGAAACTTTAAAGACGAAACTGGAACGATGGAGACTACGTTGTCCGTCAGCTCCATTACCGAGGAGGAGAACGTAGACGTTGCATTAAAGGATGCCTCCGCCGAGCGTGAATTCATACGGAGCGTTTGCGTTGGGTTCAACGAGTCCCCCAACTACGGTTGTCGAGAGCGAAGAAGGAGCGCCGTTACCGTTTAGGTGGCGCTCCGAAATCCGTAAGAGAATGTATGAGATGCTCAAGCAGGAGTGGAACGAGAACAAAAAGAGTCAAGTAGAAGAGAATGGTCCTGGAGAAGAAAGCGGAACGGAGGCTGGCGTTCCCCCGCTATGAGGCAAGTCCGAGGGAAACGTTTTGGACGAAGCGTCTCTCCGTATCCACCTTGAAAAAAATAGGCGGAACGATGACCCGATCGCTCCAAAATCAAGCGGTGAACTGGGCTCTTTCCAATTTCCCGACCGAGGCTTCTGCCATCCGTGACAAGTTGCGCGACAAGCAAGGGGCTCCTTTAATAGAGGGACCCATCGCTGCGGCCGTTGCACTAAAACGATAGAGGAAGGTTACGTTTGGGCTCTCAATCGAATCGTCGGAAGGTGCGAGGCTGAAAATAGCCGGTGAACTACCCGACATCTATGCGATAAACGCGCGAAGAGCCCCGCGACTACGAGGGTCGCCTGGATTGCGAGCCGTGAGCGAAGACGACACCTCTTAGGATGAAGTAGGTGTTGTGCCGGCGGGAAAACGCGTCATTTGTAGCGTAGGGGGACTGAAAGCTGTTGCCGGAGGCTTCATCGACTGTTGTCCGTCCGAGATGCTAGCAGACACTGGAGCTGTGGCGAGTCTCGTGAACAGGCGGGTGCTGAAACGATTTGGTCGAGCGTCGGAACCCTTTCAAACCCTACACCGGAAGCTTAGATAGCGTTTCGGGTCATGCAATTCGTGTACGTGGCATGATTGAACTTCCCGTGACGCTTGGGACGACCGAAATGACGCTTCCGTTTGTAGTGGTTGACCATTTATTCGTGGATACCATTTTGGGAACGGACTCGTTGCGCTCGTTCCGAGCTGTAATGGATATCGAAGGCCAAACGATGACGCTGAAAGGGACAGGAGACGTAATCCCATTGGGTGTCTCGTGAATGGAAGAGACTTACGCGGTCACGACGACCACAGCGGTACGCTTAAAGCCTGATCACTTAGCGCTAAGCAAGGAAACGATGAAAGCTCCCTCCACTGTTTTGGTGGAATGCATCCCTGGGACGGATGAGAACTTAAGAGTGGTTAGAACCCTGTGTACGGTGATGGACGAAACTGCCCTAGTGGAAGTCTGTAACGCGTCTACGGAAGAGGTTGAAATCCCGTCGGGTGCGTACGTAGCGGCTGTGACTCTCGTTTCCAAATCGGCTTTTGGAGTGAAAGTCCGAAGTAGAACGACAAGCGAGATTAGCGCAGTGATTAGTGCTACCGAAAGCAACAAGTGGACGAAGGAGGAGACTGTCGAAGAAGAGAAGGCTGCTGCCATGTAGATCGAAGCGGACAATGATTTTGAAGTAGATTGCCAGGATTCGTCGCTTGGAGCTGAGCAAAGGAGACTGTTTGCCAAGATGCTAAGCGATCTGAAGGATCTATTTGTCGAGACGTCCAAGCAGCCTGGACGTACGGACCTCCTGAAGCTCAGCATCGATACCGGGACGAGCGCGCCAATAAAGCAACCTCCCTATCGTGTCTCGAAAGCCGAAGTAGACGTAATGGAGGCTGAGATTCAAGGATATCTGGAGCTTGGCCTAATCAGACCGTCGAATAGTCCCTGGGCTAGTCCCGTGCTGATGATTCAGAAACCCGACGGCGGAATTCGATTTTGCATTGATTACCGGAAGCTTAAAGCGGTCACGGTAAAGGATAGCTATCCTATGCCGTTGATCGACGACATTTTGGACGTCCTTGGAGACGCTAAGCTATACTTTACTATCGACATTGCGTCGGGATACTGGAACGTTCCGATGGAACGGAACAGTATGGAGAAGACGAATTTTACGGTCAAATCTGGGCTTTATGAATGGCTCGGTATGCCTTTTGGGTTATGTAACGCCGTCCCTGCGTTTGAACGACTGATGGAGAACGTCCTGTTCGACGTAAAGTGGAGAACGTGCCTCGTCTACCTGGACGACTGTGTGGTGTTTAGCCTCGCTTTTCCAACTCACCTAATCCGCGTAAAACATGTGTTGGAACGAGTCCGTGCGGCCGGATTTTATCTGAAAATGAAGAAGTGCCACGGGGGACGTGACCAAGTAGCGTTCCTGGGACACATAGTGACACCTACGGGCACATTACCGAGCCCAGAGAAGGCGAAGGCCGTGATGAACATTGGAAGGCCACATGACTTCACACTGTTCGTGCTTTCCTTGGATTGACGAGTTACTTTCGACGCTACATACCCGGGTTCGCTGCAATTGCCGCTCCTTTGGAACGACTGAAACAGAAAGAGGTTGACTTCAAAGGGAATGAAGATTGTGAAAAGACGTTCCGACAACTCCAACGGACTTTGGTGAAACCTCCTATACTGGTATATCCCAACTTTGACAAGACGTTCAATCTCTATGTAGATCGTCTCATTTGGCGGTGGGGGCGTGTCTAATGCAGGAAGCTGGCAAACGTGATCGAGCGGTTGCCTACGCTAGCAAGATGTTGGTAGGATCTCAACGGAATTGGATCAACAAGACCTGTGGCACTACCAAGATTGAATGCTGGGATATTGTCTGGGCTACGCGAAAGTTCAAATGCTACCTCGACCACGGCAAATTGGACATGTTTACGGACCATCAAACACCTACGTGGATCTTTAGTGACAATACGCGAACGTCGAATGCCAAGTTAGCACGATGGGCTGCGGAGCTGTCACAACTGAGGTTTAAGGTGTATCACAAGGCTGGAACGTCAATGGGGCATGCGGATGGGTTGTCGAGACTTTATCACCGCCCTGAAGAAGGGATAATAAGTACTGTCACGATGAATGATCTCTTGAACGAAGAGCGAGACGATCCTCCCGATGGGCTTGGAACGTTGTCTTTGGAAGTGAGTGAGAACTTGAACGTGACTGACAGTTCAGTTCCAGTCGGGGAGCATGCTGAAGATGTAACCCTACCAGCGAGAGCACCCAGGAAGAACATGAAGAAGAACTACAAACGGGTGCTCCGCCTTCTCTACCTTCTGCTATCGATGTGCTCGGGTTGGACTATGAAAAGTTCGTGAAAGAACACGAGCGAGTACCGTAGATGCGTGCCATGAGAGCCTTTCTAAAGGACGGAGCTTTGGCTTTGGATCCTCAACTCAGCGTGACAGTGCTGAAACCGACTCCGCATCACCTGATGAAGAACGAGGTCCTAATGCGTCTTGTGCACTTAAGGGCTCATGCCGGTCCTGCTCGGACCGCAACCGTTCCTGCTCGGACCGCAACCGTTCCTGCTCGGACCGCAACCGTTCCTGTCGTTCCATTACCGTTCATCGAGACAGTTCTGCATTATTGTCACGCCGATTTTTTCTCAGCTCATTTGGGGAAGACGAATACCTTGGAAAAAGTAAGACGCCATGCTTACTGGCACGGGTGGCGAAAAGACGTGGTCGAATACGTGAAAGAATGTTCCATTTGTAGTGGTGGTAAAGGTCGGAGGCCAATCCAGGAACTATCGGGACCGTTCTCGTTACTGGTAGTTGACGCCGTCGGTCCGTTGGTGGTCACACCACGGGGAAAAAATATATCTTGGTGTTTGTGGATTACTGCACTAGAAGGGCTGAAGCTTTCGCAGTTGCGTCTCTGGACACGATCTCCTTTGTGGACGCTATGATTGAAGGTGTCATATGTAGACATGGCGTTCCGGAACGATTGCTTAGTGACCGTGGAACGAACTTCACGTCCAATTTGGCACGATCGTTGTATCAGACGCTAGGGGTCAAGAAGTTGTTTGGAGCAGCCTACCATTCCCAAACTCAAGGACTGGTGGAACGATTCAATAGAACGTTGTTAGGGATACTCAAGATGTTCGTGAGCGAAACTCAGTCCGATTCGGACATCTATTTGCCTAGGATCTTATTGACCTACCGAACTGCTTACCATGAGGGTCTTGGAGACACTCCTTTCTTCAGCTTGTACGGTCGTAGCCCAGTCCTGCCGATCGACTTAGCCTTTTTCAACACTTGGAAGGACTGGAAAAGCAACGAAGCTGCAGCGTATCGAAGGAAATTGTACCTGTGGTTACGTGACTCAAGGCGTCTGGTGTAACGACAACTACTAAAGTCTCAAGATCGTCACGAGCAGCGTTTGAATAAACAAGTCAAGGTCACGTATGAGGTGGGCGACCCCATTTGAGTCTATCAGTACTTCAGGGCAAAAGCTGACGAACATAAGACGACGAAGTTGGCGTTCTCTTGGCACGGCCCGTACCGCATTGTCAGCCAAGTCGGGGAGAACGCCTACAAGATAGCAATTCCTAGACATCCCCGATAGGAATGTCGCTGTGAACGTGAGTCGTTCGAAACGTTTCCTTGGTCGTTGGAGTCGACCTTTCGCGGACAAAGTACCCGGAGGGACGGCCGAAAACGTGACGAGTGAGAGCGCGACGAGCGAGAACGTGACAGCCGAGAACGGGACGAGTAATCGCGTGACGATCGAAAACGCGACAGAGAATGATATGCGAAGGGAGACTGAACCACTACAAGAGAATGATCTGCCTCCGCTGACTTTTGTGGAACGATTGTCGATTGGAGGTGAGGAGACAGCTTTTGCCGGTGCTTTGTCGCCCATTGTGGACATGATAAAAAAGATGGAAAAAGGCGAGCTGCAGTACCTGATACTAACAGCAACTTACGAGACGATTTGGTTACCATGAGCTGCTTTGGCTCCTGCGTTTAAGATTTTGGGAAGCGATTTTGAGGAGGCTGGCCTCAAGAAGAAGGTCTGTCGGAGTTACGTCGAAGTATCAGGTTGGTCGAAACCAACGGTGATGTGGACGATGCGGAAGTGCTACAAACTACCACACAAACCCTTCATTAAAGCTTTCTAGCCGGCCATCCGACTAGTTGGAACGAGTGGAGCGTGACCGCTTCACGCTTATTGGTGCTTGAGAACGAGTGAGTCCCAAGACACTGAACTGCATTATTGTATTTACATATTGGAACACTAGGCAAAACGGTACATCAGGAGTTATAGTGGAGTGTTACTGGGGAACAAAGTCACTTGGACTGAATGATTAAATTTGGGATTGACAAGTGGTGAACGTGATACTGGAATTCTCGATCTCGTGCATTTACTGTAAAGTGTCTGTCTTGACACTAGGCTGTTATAGTAAGGCTACGAGAAACTATTAGGCTACGCGAGCAAATGGAGCCGACCGTTCTGGTATCGCGACCGCTCAGCGGGCTGGACAAAGCTCGGGAGCCGAAAGGAGCGTCGTGAAGGGAGAGAGAGAGCTACCCTCGACCTTTTGTAGGCAGGTCCTAGTGATAGAATGTCGCTTGCGGATGGGGACTCGGATCCACCCAAATTGGAACGACGTCGATCGTTCCAGATCTGACAGCTGACCCGACTGTCGGACCTGCTGGAGGGAACGAGGCTCGGCTAGGACTGCGAGCGGCAGTCGGGCGGAAATGTCACGGTCTTCGGCTAGCGGAGGACTCGCTATTCTGGACGACCTTCTACGGCTATTTAGCGCGCGGCGCAAGAAGAGTGTCATGCCCGACCAGTCTCGTTCCTCGACGCAGACAACCACGTCCCTAGTCTAAAGTGGAACCAAGAGGCCCAGCCAGGGGGGCGATGGTGAAGCGCACAACAACAACTGGAGGTATGAGAGCTGGAAGGATCTACTATCGTAAGTTAGAGAGCTGGTGAGGGAGCTCGCGGTCGTGAATTTCCTTCTTTTACGAGAAGCGCTCAAGAAACAGAGATAAGAAACAATTACTTTTACTCAACTATTACGTCTAAGCTCCTACGTCGGCTTAAATAAGATACACGACCTCGACAAGAGAAGAAGACTGCAATTAAGTGTGTCTTTGTAATTCGACCTAGAGCCGTGAAAGAAAGTAGCCGGTGTATTCTGGGTTACTAAGACACAAGACTGTCTTCAAGCAGAAGCCCCCCGTCGTGTCGGCCGCCACGTGATGTGATGGACGTTTATACGAGATCGAGCGCCTTTTCATACAGTGTGTAAAAAACACAACTTTTGATGTAATCTAATGATTGCTGACCGTAAGAGCATGGTCGAGGGGGCTCTCCACCTGAAGGAGGAGAATTTCAGATCATCCCTGATTGGTCAGCGTGCACAACAACACAACTGGAGACAAAAACCAGGTTTTGTCTCCACTGGAGAACGAAGAGAAATATGGTTCGTAGGAATTGCTTAAAAGAAATTAATGTAACTAGCGTTAGTGAAGGTCGCATTTTTTAAGGTATTTATTATTGAATGCTATTTTGGTCCTAATTAGTGCTGTTAATGGGTACTTCCTGAAATCACATAGTTTTTATTTGGTACGCATATTCGTCCATGCTATGTTGCCTTTACGCGGCGATTTTGTCGCCCCTTCTGCGAAAAAATACATGTAGTACATGTAAATTACGATTATGCGTTTGCTAGTTCCAGCGATATTCGTCATCAAGCAACTTTCCTTAACATTTCGCAGTTCGAAGAACTGTGTTACTGTAGAGCCATGAAAATTATTCTAGCCTGCAATATTACGCTAAACTTAGCGAAGTTGCGCCACCCGCAGTGTTTGTCATTTCAGCAGCTATTATACATCCTGCATCATCATGCAAACATTACTAAAGTTGTGCAGCCACCATGTTAGTCACGAAACGCCAGTAACTTTATATAAGCGCTCGTCAACTCGCCGACAAAGCACCTGCGACCCGGTCCCAAGGAAATGCATAACATTGTATCCCCTGTAAGGAGTTCGTCAAAGACTACACAGTGTCTTAAACTCCATTACCTGTACATATAATTCGCGTTACTCACAGCATCTTTTGACAAGTGCCGTGTGGTCGGGAGCCGAGCTCGTCATGAAACTCAAGAGCAGGTATGAATTAGAATATGTATCACAAAGCCATACAAGTTCAGCAAGGCGCAGTAATCAACTGCTCTTCGAGCTGCGAATAGAAATGTCAGCCCCCCCATGCTTATTGAGTCATTTAACAGCTGATAGTAATATTCGAGCAACACTGCAGCTAGAACCCGTAAATTACGATCACTGCACTTTTCAGCTGCTACTGAAATTACATGATGCTTGTGCTGGACTTGACACAGATTGCTCTGGGTTCGACGACACCTTACGAAGATGTGATGCGTGAAGCCTTTGCGGTCCTAAATCTTTTTAGCAGCTTGCTGAGCCCCTCGGTGTACCTTTCCCGAGCCGCGTTACTGAGACCATTGAAGTAGGTAATGTCGTTCCTGACAGCGATTCTTGGAACGTCAACGTCAATTTTTCTGGTCAGCGAATTAAGCCGTTTAAGAGGGATATTTCTGATACCCCTTTCTTCGGACTCGGGAGTAGGCGCGTGGTGAGTCCTCAGAAGACGCTGGTCAACTTGGTTGGGGGCCGTGAGAGCCGCGCTGGTAGCCACAAAGGTAGCTGCGATCACTACGAAGAAGGAAGAAAGACGCATCAATATAGTGGCTGGCGTTAGACGGAGATTGGGAGATGGCGCGTAAATTGCGAAGTGAGGATACCACGAAGCGTGATACACCAGTACCCAAGTTACCGTTAGAATTTAATACCAACTGCCATTGGCCGTTATCATCAGAAATTAAACGGACTATTGGCAATTCTGGATGTTTCGCTTGGACGAAATCGCGACAAACATCGTACTGTTTACTCATAACGAGGCATGAAACTGTCCACGTGTTCACCCGACTATGTCTACGACCATTTTATATGGAATTAGCCAACGTATAAACCGATCTTTGAGTCGTTTTTGTTTTTAATTAATTAACTTGCCTGTGGAGCTAAACTCGAGTTATTTTTTTAAAGCTTACATTACGGTATGTCCAAGGTTACTCTAACAACAGCACGTCACAACGACAATACATGTGCTATGGACTCAGTGTTGTACAGGATTTTCGCATAATGTTGAGTCCCACCGTCGCATAATCTTTTAATTCCTGATACAATCACAGTCGCATAATCTAGAGGCTGGGATTCAAGTTGAATCCCAGCGCCTCAGCATTATGCGACAGTGAGTCACTCAACACCCTGCATGATATTTACTTTTCACTGACTCAGTGACACTGAGCACTGCTGTCAGCTGGATCTGAGCGGCGCCGCATTACAAGTGTGCCCTGTGGGGAGTGCCATTTTACTATCGGTTTTGCATTAAATTCACCATCGAATTAAAGCAAATGTATTCTATTTTGAATCCCACAAATACTTGCCTTGGCGCCACTATTTCTTTTGCGCTTCGTTTGAGGTCACAAAAAATAATAGCTACCATGTGTGGTCTCTGCTAAATGAATTAAAAAAAGGATAAGTAAGACTCTCTTACTCGCGCCAAAAAATCGGTGATATGGTTAATTCCAAAAGCAACAAACACACTAAGCAGATATTTTCATATACCAATCGCCTCAGATTCTGCGATGTCTCTCACACAATACACAATCTTAAACTGCCGACACATTGCCATGTGCATGCAGCATTTTTTTTATTAGTAAAATTCAACCCTGGAAAACTCAAAGAAGTTACCACTACATGTATTTTTGCTCCAGTTATTGGGTGGTTCCTGAAATCACAACGTATCAAATGCGAAAGAAAAAAATACAACAATCATAAATATTTTGCGAAGCAAAAACTGAGCCACTCTATTTCTATTAGGCCTCGTGTGGTATGAAAAGTAATAATTCTATCCATAGCAGGTAGAGAAGAGTATTGAGTTTAACCGACTGTGTTTTTCATTAATGATTTTAAATGACGAAGTGATATCAGAATCTAGAGGTTTTGACAAACCTCAAGCACACAGTGGTTTGTCTTGATTGCGCAACTTTGCTAAAATTAGCTTAAAGCTGCAGGAAGACAAACGTTTTCACGAGACGGTGGATTTTTAACCTTTCGTCTTTTAGATTTGAAGTATAAACAAAATTTGGTGCTGGTATTATATATGTATATGTAAAGGCAGTAAGTAGAACGACGAAACATTTTACGTGATTAAAAAATGCAAATTCCCCGCGCACCTGTGCCCGGATCCGCAATTGTCGAGATTGTAATCATTAGAGGATGACAGTAGCATGAAGGTAAATAACTATGGAGTAAAACTTCTCCTACATGTAATAATATGGGATACTGATTTCTAGATATCTGAAAAAGTTAAAAATTTGATAAATACTAGTATTGACCCCTCTGTTACCGCCAAATGAGCCCGTGAACAACTAATTTTACGTCATAACTTACCGCGTAGCCTTTACCAGCGCGTTTGTATGGTGTTGTATCTTCCACTCGCCTATCCAACACGATGGGAGGTATACATTCTCAAAGGTTTTGACACATGTCGTATATCATACGACGTAAGGATGACCCAAACGGCACAGACACCGACACTTACGACTTTGTAAGAGTGAACATAAAAATATAATACGAGAAAACGCAAGCAAATGCACACATAAAGCGGGGCTTTTCGATGACTGACATGCAAAAAGAGGAACAGACAGAGCATATGGTAAAGCAACTCAAATTTATGAAGCAATGAACACACTCATCGTCGGGGGGGGGACTAAGGAGCTGGGATGGCTCTCACATATAAATAAAAAGTCAGAATAAAAATATACTTTACGTCGACAACGGCAAAAAATAGATATGCCGTTGCTGACGAAAATAACTATTATCATAACTATTCGTCGCAACGGCAAATCCATTGTTTTGGCAGTTACAGACAGAAATCAAGAAAAATCAACAACTATTTATGAACAAACAACAGTATCCTTAGTTTTACACATCGTCTGGCGCTCCTTCGCATTCACGGATAGGCCTCCTCGTCAGCACTCTCATTCGCGGGGAATCTCACAGCGAGTCTTCTTGCGGACACCGACGGCCTTGGGGGCGCGCCACAGCACGCGAAGTCTTCATGCCACACTTGAAAACATGCCCTGTCGCCACCTCTGCGTGCCTTGCCACACAGGTAAAACTTGGCGTCGCCGTTGGAGCAGTCCGGGCAGTAATAGGTCGTCTGAAATGACTTCTTGAGCTCGCCTCGATATAGCAAGTGCACTTTGCACGACCGATGGCACCTCTTCTGAATGCCACCCTTAACAGCCACCCAGTCGTCGAATTGCACGAGGGTGTGCCCGGAGGATGCAGGGCGCCGTCTCTCGCGTGCTGCTGGTAGCGGAGTAGGGGCTACCCGGAAGTCTTCGTCCTGAGCTGTAGGAGCTGCTTGTGCAGCATATTCACCATTCGTAGCGCTTCATGGGTGCCAGCGGGCGAGCCGGCTCGCCTTCTTGTGCGTCAGGTACGCGTTGACGGGCGCTAGGTCGAGAAGTCCGAGAAAATGGCTCTTGTAGTATTTGCGGAGCCTGAAGGAGAACAGCAAGTTAAAAATGACCCATAATAACAGCAAGTTAGAAATGACCCATAGTAATACAGCAGCAACAACCCGTACAATAGAACATGTTCTCCCTCTCTGCAGGAGCTTTGCCTGACGGTTTTAAGCATTCGACAGTTCGGTGGGTGGCTTTGACTTCCACCCGTCGGCCATCAGCTGGCGCCACAGGTGACCGAAGTATACCAGGCGCGCATCTAGCGTGGACGCTGACGCCGACGCTTGAGCCGCGGCTTTCGTCCTCGCGCTGACACGGATCGGCATTTCACTTGTTTCTCACTCGGCAAAATCTCGAATGACTGATAATTTACGTAGCCTTCTGGCGACTCATCAAATGCTGACAGTGCCTGACAGCGGGAGAGGTGCACTCTAACCCGTTCCCTCGTACTGTCTTTGTGTGAGCAGCAAAAAATCTATCCCGCCCTTTATTACAGGGGCCCCAAATTAAACTTGATTTCAGTATCGGGTCGCCGTTTCTGAGCCAACTACTATATGAGAATATCATAAGTCGTTAGTTACGACTTACAATTTAGATTACGTCATAACTTACGATGTCGGTAACAGGGCGGGGGGGGGGTAAAGTAGTAGATGTGGTTGTTCCTCTACTATCACAAATTATCAGTTAGATACATTAAAAACAAATAGTTACTAGATCGTTTAAGGGCACATTATTTAGTTTCAAAAATAAGTACCATTACATGCCTGCGGATTAGCTTATTAGGTACAAGTGCGCTGAGCCGTTACAGTACCTGTATAGAAGTGTATTATATCTAACTCTTATTGTCAGTCATTCCGCTCTTATGAAGGCCCATATGTTAGCTACGCGCCTGTTCAAAGTATGCATCAGCATTCTCAGATTACTTTACCAGCGTCCGTAACAGGCGATAGCTCGTAGTAGTTTCCTTTGTCACATTAGTAACACAGACTGCCATTTCAGGCCACCTCTCTTGCTACCCACTCACTTTGCAATTACTTGTGTAACGTGTCTTCACATCCCCAGCACGCTTGGTTGCTTAGTGCTGATGGCGCCCAAAGCTCGCGCACTGCATTTCCCCCCGCACGATGCTGTGGTGTAGCGGGATCAGCAAAATCTGCGAGATCGCTGGATCCAACTTATCAACAGCGCCCAGACTTCGACTAACGGAGGGGTCCCCCGATGATCCGTGTTCTGCTGAACTTTCCTTACCTTGTGTACCCGTCGGTAGGGCGGGATCTTGCTCTCTCGGTAACTTCCGAAGCGTGCAAACGGTGACGCTTGAGTGTCTTGGCGAGACGTGGGGATGGGGTATAGCAGTAGTGGTAAGATCTTCACTCTGGGTGCGTAGAAGTTTCGGGATCCTAAGCGAATATTCGAGCTTAGTGGATCCAGGGCCTAGATCGTGGATCTGGCCGTAGGGTTGCCTTGCGGGTGTGTTCTCTTGCCTTTGTGTTTCCTTTTCGTCGTACTTGGCGCCTCTTGTGACGGGATCTTGAGAGTTGAGAGCCTCTAGAGTGTAGCCGGCCAAGTAGTAAATCCGGTTAGCCTGTCGGATCTGCACGTGTAAAGGAAAGCTCACTAGGTTGTAGGACCTGGTCGATGTCTTATCCAGTTATCACTACCAGTACTAGTTTCGCAATCCCCAACCATCACCGAGCTCGAACTGCCAATGTAGCTTCGATTCTTGAGGGCAGGAAGGCACTTGCGTGATACTGTGCAAATTGAGGTCTGTATTGATATTTGAGCCTATACCTGTCTGCATTTCTACCTTTTATGTCTTTTACATGCTAAATTCCCTACCAGGCTCGACTGCATGTCCTTTTTCTCCTTGGCCCATCATCCCAGCTGTATTATCACCAGATCCACCGAATCCATGGCGTAATCATTACCGTCGTCACATTATGGGTACACTTGTCCGGATCCAGGCCACCTTGATCCATCTCACTGCAAGTGTACACCCGTCACGGATCCGAGCCCTCCAATCTCTCAACATTGTCTTACGACAGATTGTGGTCTTCATCACTCCACGAAAGTTCGAGATCCACTGCACCCGCCATCCCCATATCCTGGATCCAGGTCACTCCGCGTGGGATCCTCACCTCCTTGGATCCGGGCTCGGAAGTATGGCATCTGGGACATATCGTGGTAGATCTTGCCTTCTCGTTAGTCGTAGATGCCAGATCCACCTTCAGATGACACCTATTATCCTTCCTTCATAGGATCCCCACTCGATCCACCTGCACATGGTATAATCCATACCCACTAAGTGAGCTCGGGTGAGGGTGGATCCGAGTCTTCCCTTGGTGGATCCTGCCTTCCCATACGTTATCCATATTAGATCCATCACCGGCGCATACGGAATGCCACTCATATGGGCCAATCCACTCCGAGAAACTTCGCATCTTAAAAAAAAAATGGCCGTTGGCAACGGCGTTGGCTTCCATCTGGGGCATCGACCACCAGTGGTGGTCCACCACTAGCATGGCGATGGTCAAGCTTCCCAGGGCCATGAGAAGACATTGGTGTGTGATCAGCAAGAAGAAGACAAGTGCTTAGGAGACCTAAGTGCCGTAAGGGCGTGGATCCATGCCGGGCGATCCAAATCCTCCCTAACCACTTGGTGCTGTCACTAATTCAGGATAGTGACCCCTTGCTAGATCCCTTCTCTTATTTCTGAAAAAGGACTTCACCACCATGCAGTGATTGCTCACTCTGACGGTGTATGGTCTTCATTTTGGCGCTGGAAAAATCTGAGAAACAACGTATGACGACGTATGAAGTACAAATTTCCATAATGATATCAATATCCATACTATCTTAGTTATAGCACCTCGAGAAAATCGGAAGAGTAACGATGGTATACTGTTGCTCGATCGTAATATTAGGGTACTTTTCAAAGGAAAATCCTATCACCCCCTGGTCAACATTTTTTTATTTTACTGTGGGCGGTCATTCATTACGAAAAAAAATTCGTTTAATGGTTCACTTAAACTTACAATACTGGATATCACCGACAATTTCTAAAATGGTTGACCATTTTTGACTGATCACCATTATGTTAATATTTGGAATTGTATGTCAATAGATCCTTCACCACCTTGCATGATGCTAGCGAGCGTTTAAGAGCTTGTGCATCACCCATGTCTGTTCTTAGCAAAGCGATAAGATGTGGTTTGCAATCTAGCGAACGGCTGTATGCATTGATCCCGCAATGGTGAGCAAGTGTAACTTACCTATGTGTCGAGTGCCAGTGCAGTGCAGTCTGGCAGAGTGCAAGGGGCACGTCTAAAATCCACTGTTCACTGACAGTGTCTAGAAAACACACCCCAATGACGTTCATGCGGCTGCACTACAACCGGCTACACTGCGTATCCGTACGTACAATGGCGAAGGTCTATACTTAGGACTGTATGCACAAGGCCACCGTTCTATATGCGCTGCAAAAGATGTGTGCTCAACGAGACTTTGTTTTGTTAAAATTTATTTGTATGCTAATCTACATTTTGCGTAACAGCGGGGATCTGGCTCCCTCACTCTGCGTTTTGATGCCTTCCGCTCACGAGACAGCAGCAGCGACAACAACCCCATTCGAAACGGTGGTCTTGTCGTGGTCCTTTGCCCGGCACATACGTGCTTACGAATATCCTATTGATTACTTTGCTAACGTCGCCTGCTCTAATTTATTTGGGACCAGGGCGGCTACCCCTGGACGCATGTGAACCATTAAAAACAGGTCAACATCCGATTGGTCAATACGTGAGTCTGCCTCCCCGGGCCTTGGTCCCCACTATCAGCCATTCATATGATGACACCTTGGCACACGGGTAGCGTGTGCCACTTTGCCTACTTATGTAATAACTAAAGAAATATTTGCCTACTTGTGTAACTGGGGATGGGCCCATTACATGCGGGATACTTAGTAAAAGAAACTCTGTTTAATCCTTTACGTTTTGCTATCTCTCTCTCGTTTCCTTCTTCTTACACTCTGATTAGACTTGGTTTCACTATTTCATTGTCCACCCCAACGTCCTTGGTCTTCGCTCTCGTATCATTCTGACCGTCTAGCGGTACTGGCTACCTCCGGTGTGTCATACCATGGTCGCTATACCGCCACGATGCTATTCCGGGCGACGCAGTGAACCTGCGTCTGGTTCGGACACGGCTGCTAGTGTACGTGTAGACGACGAGGCACAGCGCGGTGACGACCCAGCTTCTACAACGCAGTGGGAGGTGCAGACGGCCTTTTCACTGTCACACGCTCGTCTTTTAGCACATTCGCGTCGTGGTCTACTTTTGAAGATGCTTTTCATCGGTATAGTGCACGCTAATACTACACAGTCAATTATTTCTATGTTTTATTCACTACACCGGTCATGCTAATTAGTCGCTGTTCGCAATAAGTCGTGGATTTGCACTTTAGTGACATCACAAATTCGGGAGTTTCGACAAAAACGATCAAATCTAAAGAAAAAGACCGGTTTTGAGCAGATCTCATCGAGCTCTTTGTTCCAGTGTGCTCGGTTTAAAATTAAGACAGGTAGTTTTTACACAATGGACAGCTGGAATCCCAATATAAAGCTTTGATCTGTACACCACAATTAGTCAGGGTGCAACTAATTAGCGTGAGCGGTGTAACGAGTAACTTTTACTACTTGTTACTACATATACCAAAAAGAAACACACCATGTATATAAGCCACGGACAAGTACATATGTTCGCGAGCTAAGTCATGACCGTATCAAGCGTGCGACGGTTTTTGAAACGACGTATGTACCTTTCGACGAGGTCTTGCAGTATTACCCGAAGAATTTTATCTGCACTCATGACTGGGAGTTCATTCCTTGCGTCTGGCCAGTTCTTGGTCTTGGTGATATGCATATACCCGCTGCTTCAAGCTGCAAATCTGGCTATCGTTCAGCCTACAAACGGAAGGCCTGGAAGACCCGTTCATCGGCTCAATCGCCCGCTTAATTGCGTACAAGTCTCTCTTCACACCCTCCGAGTCATCACAGACACGATCTTTACCTGCGGCGACCTCACGCCGTGGTCCGCCGAAGTCTCGTTCGCAGTCGGCGTCGTGCCAACAATCCACGCCGGGTCGTCGCCACCACTGCCGTCACTTCCAACTGGACCAATTTTACCCGACGTACCCAAGGATGATCGCCCACCGTGGCTCTGTGGTGTAGCGGGATCAGCAAATTTTGTGAGATTGTTGGATCCGACTTCCCACATGTACCCAGACACCGACTAACGGCCCTATGATCGTGATCTGCCGAATGATTATCATCTTGTATAACTGTCGGTGGCGCGGGAGCTTGCTCCTCTGGTAGCTACGGAGATATCCCATCCCCGCGTTTTGCCAAGACGCGGGGATGGGGTGGAGTAGGAGTGGTCAGATCTTGATTCTACGTCCAATGCGGGGTCCAGATCACACGCAAGTCCTTCGATCTTGTACGGTCTGGCGGTCTTGATCTGCGATCGGACCGTAAGGATGCCTTACGGGTGTTTTTCTTGCCTTTGAGTTTCTTTTCGTCGAACTTGCCGCTTCATATAGCGGGATCTTGAGAGCTGAGAGGCTCTTAGGTATAACCGGCCAAGTTGTAAATCTTGTATACCTTACGGATCTGCTGCACGTGTATGAGGAAAGCGCAGTAGGTGGAAGGTCTGGTCAATGTACTTTCCATTTATCACTACCAACGCTAGATCTGGAATTCCTAACCTTCGCCAAACTCGTATGACCAATATTGTTCTGTTTCTGAGGACAGAAAGGCACTTCCGTTACACGAAGCAAATTGAGTTCGGATTTAACGCTAAACCTATACCAGCCTGGATCTTTATCCTCTCTGTCCACTAAATCATCTGCCAGACCTGGCTAGTTGTTCTTTCTCTTTTTGGTACATCTCCCCAGATGTACCTGCCAAGGGCTGTGGCGCAACCATTGTATCGTGGTCAATTACCTATTTACCCCCAATCAGGGATACCCCCGATCAGAGATATTTCTGTATATTGGGTACGCCTGGATCCTGCCGATCTTAGATCTCAGGCCCAGATCGCGGTCCTCCGCTCGCTTCTTCGGATCCCGGATCTCACGATACCGAGATCTCGATTCTTGCAATTTTCACTTGGATCCTAATTGGCATCGTCGCCCCCGTCGTAGTCGTTACAACTTCCTTCCCGATTAGTAATTCCTGGATCCAGATCGTCCCCCAATGTCACTAATCCAGAACAGCGTCCGTAGTCACTTCCCGTCCTCTGAAAGCACTTCGCCACAGTTCCTTGATTTGTGTGCGGATGTAGAGATGTCTGAAAATCCAGCGGACAGCTCGAAGCAGACATCAGATGACGCGGATGTCACAGGTAGATTCGCTACTACTCCCGTCAGTGACAAAGCGGTCCCAGAAGCAGCTCCAGATACTAGCAAGGATTCGCTGATTATTGAAGAGTAGTATGTAATCAGGATTAATATCGTCACTAGCATCAAGTCCTGCGTAATCGCATCGTACAGAATAACGATGGCGTCCACATTGTCGTGGACGTCGTAAACGTTGAGCGTTGTTCGCGCGTTCACCAATACCGGCACCGCGAGAATCCAGAGCACATGTTTCTTGCGCATTATTGTATCAAACGCGCGGCACATGCCTTCGATTTCATCGTAGCCGTCTGTACCGAAGGTGATACCCCCCCCCCCCCCCAACGTCTTCAGCTCGAGGTGGAACGGCACCTTGCTCTTCCAGGCCTAATAGTCGCCCTTCACTTGGAGCTTGGGTAACTTGATAGGAGGTTACTTGATGGTCCTTGGTGTACTCAGCCATCTCATCGTCGATGGAGCTGCCATTCGTGTTTATGTTATCCAGGGGGCGCCGCACGTCGGTGAAGTCCTGGTCGCCGCTTTGTTAGTTTGGCGGCGGCCGAGAAGGATTACTAGTTGGTAAGAACTCCTCCATTTTCTTTAATAACGTTTTGCATACGCCCGAGTACTATTTGGAACAACGGGCCGCCATCCGGAATTCCAGCTAATGTGCGGATCAAATATTCAGCTTCGCTGTGCGACAGCGATGCGTCACTAGTCGAGCTCGGACTTCCTGCCAATGCTTGGCCTTGATTGGTTGAAATTCCAGAACTCGTGTCTGGAGCATCAGTCACCACGTTGGACACAAGCGGTGCTATGATTGGTCTCATAACTACTGGATCGATACTGGACGATTGGTATCCACTTGTCTGTCGCTTATAAGCTTAGATGTCTGTTAGAAGCAACTACACTTGCGTGTGTTTTGCACAACGTAAGCCTTAGTTTTAATATGGCAAGCTTCCTCAACACTGCGGTGTAAGCTAGTAACGGTAACTTACCCGTTACCCCGCAAGCCAGCCGGAAAATTCTACCCGATGGAACATTCCGCGTGGAAACCCCTACCCCAAAACGTATCTGAGGAGAAGAAAGACCTAAAGATATTGGCAACCCAAGCTGCTGAACGCGATAGCTCAATCGTGACCCAGCGGGAAAATGCTTAAGGCTGCCATCGCTCCCAACACCGAGCAAACTCGTCAGCTTCATGCTCTCCTTGCTAAGGATTGTAAAGGCAAGTCCGTGTCGCCTGGTGTGGCCTAGACACTCGAAAAGCGCTATCTGTGCAACCTCCATCTCCACAGCGTCAACCGAAGTAGCTGCGCTAACGTGAGCCTCGTTGGCGTGGATTTTGAGTTTTTATTCTTGCTGCACAAGATACGATATAGCCTTACCAATGTTTCAGCCACTAATGCTCGTTCGTGAGCACCCGTGATAGGCTTAGCTGCCGGCGAGCTGAATCGTGCTGTTCTGAAGCTGGATCGAGATACATGGTCCTACAGCGTATTCAAGCGGAGGCCGCGTCTTCGGATGACCCCCACGCCATACCAGCGGCTTTGGCTGTAGCTGCTTCTCAAGTAGTGCTTCGCAAGTGGCTTTGACAGCGCCACTAGGGATCCGACTTGGACGGCAGCTTTTTAGTCAGCTCTGGTAGCCCGATCTGCGTCCGAGAGACGGTCATGTTCTACGGTGGAGGTCGCAAATAGTTAGTTGTACCCGTTCAAGCTCACCATAGAATGGTTGTTTGAAGATTCTTTTTGCTTGTCTACCGTTTTAGTAGTGGCTCGTCACTTTTTCTTTCCAAATAACTAAAGTTTAGCGGTAATATTAAACACAAGAAAACGATGTTTCTACTGTTAGCATTTCTTACATAGATTGCACTTCGCAGTGTTCGGCCGGTAGCGATCAAAGACATATGGCAGACGATCTAGTCTACCAAAAAAGCGAAGAGCCTTCGCCTCCCCCAAAACTGGGCTTTACCCGCCTGAGATCTTTCTCCAGCAACTCGGCTTTCGCTAGCTGTCAGCTTGAGAAGCTGCGGCGCGGTCTTGCATGTCATCATTTGAGAACATTGGCGAGCTTAGCTGCCGCTAGCTCGACTTCAGCAGAGCTACGCTTGGCAATGATCACGCCCATTCGGCGAGGAAGATCAGGCAGGGATCTCGACAACGGGTGGACAGCACGCAGCACGGCGTCGAAGCCGAGCGTAGCATCAGGTCGACGCTGAATGGCTACGCCACCATGCGAAGGCGATGCCACGCTGTACACAAGTAGCTGCAAAACGAGTGGGTTGCAAGAGAGGTGGCCTGAAATGGCATTCTATGTTACTAATGTGACATAGAAAAATACTATGAGCTAGAGCTGCAGGTGGATGCCGACTATAGCAGTCAAGTACCGCAGCAACTGAGCCAGCAAGGCACGCTCATGGTCTCAAATAGAAGATCCCGCACCGAATCCACGATGAGGGTCAGAGGGGCTTACTAGAGATCGCAGGATCTACTGGTGGTACTAACGTACACTTCGACGCAGGCAGGGGTGCTGAACTGAATGTGGTGGCGCTGAATCAGCGTTCATTAGATGCGGGGGGGGGGGCAAATAGAGCTGGCTAAATGAGACGCCGACGATTTTTCTCATCGAGTATTTGAGATGTGATGGGCAAGATAGCGAAGATTTATCGTAAGGATTGTGCAAAGTGCCTCCAGTCGAGCTACAGCTCGGGTTCCAGGAGTGACGAAGGACCGCCACGCTTTGTTGATCGCGGGATTGAATTATATTTTCCAAGGTGAAGCTGCGTGGATAATTGGAGAATGACGAAATGTGACAACATGCACCAGTGTTTTTTTATTGCGACAGGGGCAGTTGTCGTGTCGTTTTTTGCTTAAAGCCGCTGAACACCATCAGTAAACAAGGACGCGCCTCGTTCAAGTTGCTCACGAGAAAGAGATCTAGACGTGTCAAGGGCTCGATAATGTCACTACCATTTATTCGGTGGGCGTCTGTGGTGACCGAGACGTCGCCCAACCCAAACCGTCCTTATTTGTAACATTAGGAATAACTGGACTCACATTCAACGACACTAAGCTGGCGAGCCACAGTACAAACGCTCGTTGGTGGTTGGAGTGGCGCTTGCGAAGGTCAGACGACTGTTTGAACGCTCGGTGGTAGTTTCGGAAGGTGCGGTGATGATTCTAGCGTCGGTTGGCATGCGAAGCGAACACTAACGGATCGTAGTTTACTTAATATTCGTATTCATGGTAAGTTTCCTTATTAGGAATATACGCAAAAGCGCAACACAATACAGAACAGAATTTGCACTCAAGTGCGCAAGCGAGGTCTGGTTTTGAGGTAAACAATGGACTCGAAGCTTACTAGCGAGGGCTCAGTTGGCAAGGCCAAGAGACTGTGTGTGTGGATTGGACTATTACATATCGGAAGGATTTTGTGACGACGCCTTTATCCTGCGTATTTGCATGCGTGTTGCCTCCCAAATAGCCCCCTGAACGTTGAGCCTTGGCGCCTTGTAAAATGCTTACCCGTGCCTGCCGCTTTTGGAATCGCGAAATTAAAATCACGGCTAGCTTTGCTCGTGCTAGTAGCGTGTTATCATTATCACTGGTTGGTTTACATAACCGTTTCGCAACGTCGAATATGCCCCGGTGCCAGAGCAGAACTGAGGTCTTCAGTTCCGCCCGGGCTATCGTTTGCCGTTACGCTAGACGTATTGCTGCGGAAACTACCTATCTATACTTGTAGCTAGAGTTCGCGTGGGAGTTCCAACACCACAGGCTCTCCTAAGTTGCAAGATGATATTTTGCTTCGTGTGTAGCTGGAGAACGAGCTTTGCTATTGCATTGCTGCTTCTGTTTCAACCTGGACGATGTGATTGCACTTCGCTGTCTACTCGTCTGGGTGCATACCGCTTGGCACGCGACCTGCGCGTGTCGAATGCGTGCTACAATTAGAAATAGTGCGACCTGATTGGCATGACATTTGATATCCTGAATTGTGATTGGTCACCAACTTTAAGTGGGTCGATCACGGAATCTACTACGGGTGGCCAATCGTGATATTTAGCGTGTACATTGTATACGAGTGTGTACGTCCCTCCCAGGTGTGTCCGTCCCAGTTTACGGTTTTTAATGCAAATTTGTAAACAGATATGGCCGTCTCACCCAAGTGTGTTCGTCCAATCCGTCCCGGTATACAAACTAAAATGTGGACTAAACGACATTAATAGGAGGGCACTAGGGGCTGCATATAGGAAGCAGGAAGCTATACTAAGACTTCTAACTCAATCAATCTCACTTTCAAACTTTCATGCACCTACTCATATCGACTACAAGGCTCGTTCGCATCGTCCTCCGATCTCAATTAGTTATGAGCCCAAGCTACGCCGACAGCGTCGACAATGCAGTGAAAGCCAGCTACTTCCACTGGGCGTTCAACATGCGGATGAAGCTCGCCCGGAAGGGTCTATTCCAGCCCGTTTGACCTAGCGTGTGACCGCTCCACGGCTGCATGGAAGACCAACGATTTGAAAGCCATTGGTGTAATCGCTGGAAACGTGAGTCTCACGTATCAAATCTACATCTGTGGAGAACTTACAGCCGCTGAAGCGTGGACGCAACTCGAGGAGAAGTTCAATAGGAGGACATTTAAGAATCGGCTCCTCGTTACCAAGAAGCCGCACAGCTTCCAGATGGACGAAGTTTGCTGTCCATGTTCAATGGGCTAGTACTCATGATGGAGGCAATCGGCAAATTGCTGGACGAGACTTGGCAGCTCGTGCTGCTGCTGGGAGGCCAAACCGATGAGTACCGTATACACGCCACTGTTCTGGAGAACCCGCCGAACGTTACGCTCGCTTATGCGATTCAATTACTCTCTGGTGTTGAAGCCTCGGATGAATCGGCCTCGGTTCAAGAGAGGGCGCTTGCATCGAAATGAAATGATTTTGGAATAAGAGTGGCTTCAACGACAAGTGCTTCTACTGCAAGAGCCCAAGGCACAAGGAGTTTGAGTGCTGAAAATAGATGGTCGACGAGAAACGAGGCTCAAGTGTCATTTTCGTGCTCACGGCTGCGAGTAAGTCTGAATGGTTCGCCGACTCGGGTGCCAGTTCGCACATGACCAGTGTCCGGGACAGGCTCGTCTTCATGCGAGACGTGGCCACGCAAATCCACAGTACGATTGCGGATGACGCGACGGTCGATGCAGCTGCAAGGGGCACTGTCGGGTTGAATGTGATGGACGGGACGTCTGTCCCTCTGTCAGGGGTTCTCTACACCCCTGAAGTTGAAGGAAGGGTCATCTCGGTGTTAAAGTGGGCTTAGAAGTACGTCGTCACGAAGCTCAGCAAGCCCAATTGTTTATTTCGCCATGGTGACGCGACGGTTATGGAGCCCAGGCATTATGGAAAGGTCTACAAGTTACAAACAGTGGGGGGGAGGTGTGTCACGTTACGATGACTTGTAAGGAGTCGCGGTGCGCCGACGAATTGCACGCCTGAACGCAGAGAAGCTCGCAATCTGGGGACTCGACACTGATTGTTTCTGTTGAAGTTGAAGATACTGACGTGATTCCACTTCAACAGGACGTGAGTGTAAACAGCACGATGGTGCCGTTTGTCTTAAAACATCCCAGGGTTACGCGAACACAAACACGTCACGTTGACGAAATGACGGACCGTGAAGACACAGATGCGTCAAAACGGAAGACGTGGCTTATCTAGATTCTACCAGTGGCAATCCTGTGAAGAGCATTGCTGAAGGTTTCGAGATGGAGCAGTGCGACGTCGACACGGCATTCCTGCTTGCGAAACTCAACGAGGTGATCTACATGGAGGTACCGGAGGGAGTGCAATGTCTACTTACTTTGGCTGAGGCGGAAGGGGAGGACGACGCTGTGTATCTACTATATCAGCGTCTCTACGGACTCAAGCAATCAAGCGTGTGTGTCTCTAGAATAATTGACAGTCACGTCAAGAACATGAGGTTCAAGGCGACCGACGCCAACCCACGCGTATACACGAGCGGTGAAGAAGACGAGGAGTGTATAGTGTGTCTCTACGACGACGACATGCTGATTGCTGCGAAGGAAAAGCCTATCATCGATTCGGTGAAGGCTGGAATCGCAGAGGAGTTCCCGATCAAGGTCCACGGACGTGCATCCTTCATTTTGCGGGAGAACGATCGACTACGACATGGCGTGCAAAACTCTGCACATCAGCCAACAAGCGTATACAGAGTCGTTCATCAAGCCGTTGACGCTACGCCGTGCTTCACCCCACTGGAAGCTAGTGTTCATCTGACCAAGGCTGATCAGCCCCAAAGCGAAGCTGGCATGGCCAAGATTAGATGCAAGCCGTACTGTTCGCTCGTGGGGAGCCTAATGTACCTGACTTATAGTACACAACCCGATATCTCAACTAACGCTGCTCAGTTGAGCCGCTTTCTGGAAAATCGGGGACAGAAGCACTGGGATGCTGGCATCAGGGTGGTGCGATACCTGCTGAAAACCGAGGCCGTCGGTATCACGTACGACGGGCGCCAAGGAACGGAACTCGTTGCAGGCTCCTATGCAGATTAGGCCGGCAGCCGTGGCGAGGGACGCTTCGTGAGTGGCATAATGCTCATGATGTATGGTGCTCCAGTAGTGTGGCGATCCAGTTTTCAAAAGACCGTTGCGCTGGGTTCGACTGAGGCCGAGTGCATTGGCGCTCAGTGACTGCATGAAGGAGGTCGTCTGGATGCGACTTCTGCTGAAGGACACTGGCTCGGAACAAGATGGATGAACAGTGATCTACGAGGACAACCAAGGTGCGATGGCACTGGCGAAGAACACCGCATATCAAGCTCGCGCCAAGCACATCGATATTCGCTATCATTTATCTGCGAGAAAGCTGCGAGTGATGAAGTTGAGTTGGCGTGCGTGGACACCAAGAACCAGCTCGCTGATTATCCCACGAAGGACTTATCACCCAAGACGCTGCGCTAGTTGTTGGGACGCAAAATCATCGGTTTCAAGCTTGTTACATCGAATTGAGTGGGGCGTTGGAGTTGCAACTCGTCTTGACACATACCGCTTGGCACGCGGCGTGCGCGTGCTGAATGCACTCTAGCTGAAATGGCAGGAATGACGTGACCTGATTGGTGGATCATTTGGTATCCTGAATTGTGGTTGATCGCCAACTTCAATTGGGTCGATCAAGTGATCTGCTACGGGAGGACAATCGTGACATGTGGCGTGTACATTGTAAACGAGTGTGCCCGTCCCAATTTACGGTTTATATGCATTTTGTATACAGGTGTGTCCGTCTCACCCAAGCGTGTCCGTCATGCTTAAGTGTGTCCATCCTAGGATGCAATCGGTATACGCGGACTGAACGACGATGATAGGAGGGACACAAGGAACCGCATGTTGGAGGCAGGAAGAAATGCAAATACTTCTAACGCAATGAATCTCACTTTTAAATTTCCATTCACCAACTTACATCGACTACCAGCCTCGTCCGCATCGGCCTCCACTCTCAATCACATTATCGTCATTAGAATGATAAAAACATAAATAAAATTGACGGAACGATGTAGAAAGAAGAAATTGTGATCAGTTGTCTTTATTTTGCTCTGAATCCTGGTTATGAACCTCATTGTAGATCATTTCTCCCCGTGACTGGCTCAGTCGCTCGTACTACATCTCGCAATTGGATTGCCAAGGCAAAGACCCTGTGTGTCAACACGTAGCTGGTAAGAAGAGCACCTTCAATCTGAACCTTGGGGAGAGGAAAAGTATGAGCACTGCAGAGTTGACGAATTTAATGTTTCTACTACGTAGTACAATTGGTTTAATCCGGCCTGCTGTCTTGTACTACACAAGGTAGTGGGCAAGAAAAGTGTCGATATGCCAGCGGATACCACATCAGTGCTGTAAAGCACCATACAAAGGAATTTGTTATTTTTTCTGCCGGCACAAGAATTAGTCATTATCATTGCTAACAGACTAGCCGAGCGCCAGCGCTACGCGGCGGTAATTTAGGTTTAGTTCTACTTGATTTGGCCTTCCCGCCTCCGCTACGCTTCGGCGGAATAACTATTAAAAAAACATTGTGGAGGATGAACCAAGATCAAGTTTCAGCTTTCCAAAATTAGATTCGATGCGATTATTCGTATTATTGCGAAAATGCGGCAGTCTTTGGCGGCGATATCTAGTCCACATGTCTTTCGACTTGTCCCAATTCTCACAGAAGTATTCCCAGAAGGAGGTGTTCCTATGTGCGCATGAAAACTTCTCCAAAATAGAATTATTCGTTGCGTATTTTTCGTTGGACGGAGCGTCTACCAGATTGGAGAAGAGATGATTCATTGAGTCGTACTCGTCTGCAGAATAGCGTCCGAACCGAGCCTCACGAACCACACTTCGCAAAAACGTCAAAACGTGAAAATGACAGAGCAGAATAGTAACATCCGGAAATGCCTCCCGTATCACACTGATCTCTCTCATGTCTTTATCAACCATCACTACGCGGAGCGACTCCCAGATGACATTGGCAGTTTTGAAGTGGCTGAGGACATTCCGCATATGCCAATCCCAGTTGGTCTCGATAACAGAGTGCTGTACGAACTGACCAGACCCGAAGGTATCCATCACCATTAGACTGCAAAGCTGGTAGTCGTATCTATAAAACATAAAAACAAACGATAAGAAATAATGAACAGTTTAATCCTTAATTGAGCCTAGCTTAAAACCTGGTACGAAACCTGTTACGAATCCTGATTCGTAACAGGTTGGAAGCCTGGTTTAAACAACTGAAAGGAAACCTGGATTAGAACCTGTTACAAACTTACCGATTGGTTTTGTGAGTACAGTCCACCAGCAGGAGCTCCGAATACTTAGCAAACGTCGCGCGCATGTGGCCTGTACTCAGTGAGATTAATCCTGTCTCCCCCGTTGACGTGTCATCAACACTTACCACGATGTTCTTGACTTCCTCGCCGAACCCGACAAGAAATTCGGCAACAGCCAAATCATCACCGGCGTGTCCCCGAAGCTCATTGCGAATTCGGGTAAGACGATTGGCCACATCTCTCTGTCTCACTGTGTACCTGAAGTTATCGCGGATGTACTCGTAAATTCGGAAACTCTTGCCTTCAGCGCGTACCATCAACCGAAGGTCTTGAACCAGAGGCTCGAACATCGGAACTTGGCGATTGTGAGGATAATGTTCGTAAATGTCTTGGGAAAGTTTGTGGTTGTGAGTGTAGATGGGATTTTTGATCTCTAGGATCCACTTTCCTTTGTGGTACACACGCTCTGCAGTAAAACGAAATGGACATCCAGTACCTCGAAGCTTGAACTGCTGTCTTTTTCCAGATCCACGGCGGCGGGTCCGCGACCCGTGCGTACAAATGTATCGCCGCAAAAACGGGGAAGGGTCTCGGGTAAGTATCGCATCGAACCACCTTCCTTAGCGCGCTTAGAAGCACGCAACATCTTGTTGTGTTTGGCTACACTCTCCGATTCGTGCACCACAAGATGCACACTTTCGGGTTCGCATTACGATTCGCGGTATTTCTCCCAGCTTTCCCAGTTTGTGTGGTAGGGACGCAGCTCCTTCCCCTCAAAAGAGCCCTCCTGGTCTGATGGAAACTCCTCTTCGCTAGCACTGCCGCCAACCTGTGTGGCCACCTCCCCCTCACCTTCCGATTATGAGACGCTGGACAAAGAGGCTAAGGGATCTTCGTCGATGGACGCTTCGTCTTCAAAGTGGGCTTTCCGCTTCATTACTCCAGCACGACTCAAATTTGGAAATGATTGGATTTTGAGAAGCTGCGCTGCAGAGATTCGTGCGATCAGGTGCCGTATCATGAGATTAGTAGGTGTAGGGGAATATTTTCAAATCATGGTTTTTACTTTATTAATTACACCCTGGCCAGAAACCTGGCGAAACTTGCACTTTAAACCTGGTCAGTAGTTGCACGGCTATGCACCAAAAACCTGGGCAGTAGGTTTATCCAATCATTATTCTAATGATCTTAAATCAAGATTCTTGATGCAATCTCTTTTTTATTGCTGGCTATCACTGTATCTTCATCTTCCACCCAAAACCACCTGCACTTCAAACAACATTTATACAAATGCTACACAATATGTTTAGTTTAGCGTCGTGCTCGATATTACGGACCATTTGTGAGCCGCGCTGGATCTCAGCTCACATGATAGTAATGGTCTGTTCAGCTTGCACTACTTATTCGCTTGTATTGCCTATTTTAGCTTGTGATTAACTAAAGATTGTTCACTTCACACACAAAACTCAATGAAAGCTAGAAAAAAATCAAATTGTAATTTTTTTTTGTGCATGCAGCGTTCATTTTGTGCTGATTCAGAATTAGTGAATAGACTACCAGTTATGATTAAAGCATTTGGATAATGTGTCGCAAGACGACTTGCTGTTGTTGTTGTTGACGGTACAGTAGTGCTTTCAATTTGGTAGTTTAACGATAATTTCGGGGTGGTTAAACGTCATTTAGGTTCCAAGTTTATTAACGTTTCTTAATGGTGTCTACTTAGCCAACTATAATTAACGCCTCTCGTGTTTTGTTGTTGTGTTGCTGCTCCATACAATCTATTGCTACGCCCCTGTCGGCAACACGTCCGCCACTTAAAGTAGTATCGGATTTTTCTGTCAAAAAACACTTAGAAAAAATGGCTTACAGTAGTCTCTTAGAATACAATGGTTACAGCAGTAACACATATGAGTTCATTCTATTCATTCTTAAACTATTTATCTTTATGGATCAGGTGACAGCGTTTATTGGCGCTGTTCTTACGGCCAGCTTCTGTTGTACGTGTACTACTATTTGGAAGCTTAATCAGTTACCTCACACTCAGATATGTTCTTAATATTTCTACAACAAAACAGTTGTAGCTATTATTTTAGTCATTGTAACTTGCAGAAACTATTACGAATATAGTTTTACGATTAGTATGGCCTCGAAAACACGCATTCCTACGTGTACGCTAAGCACCTTGCAGCATAGGAAGCGTCTTTAGGGGCTATTTCATTTGAGAATAAGTAGCCCTGAAATATTAAAAGCAACTTCCCATTTTAAAATAGTACACATTAAAATTTTGTAGTATTTAAACGTTACCGCCATCGGATAATGGATAGCCTGTGCAAATCCTCAAATGTGCTCTGTGAATCACATGAATTTACTGATGTAAGCTACGTAATTTAGTTTTAATCAATTGGAGCCGCCTTGGCCCCGCTCGACAGCCAATGAGAATGCTTAAAAACCTGAGCGTTTCGTGTGACGGACGGACAGACACCGTGCTAGCATTGATAGTTTAGGATGTACTAGCGCTCTGGGCGCCCGCTCCGCGGACGCTCGGGCATGGTTGATTGGTGTAGAGATGGCTGACCACCTCCGCTGCGCTGCTGTGAACACAAAAACGCTTACTCAAGCCAAACTACATTTAGTGTATAAAAATGACTATGCTCAAGTTATGTTGCGTTGCAACAAACGATGTACACAATATCCTTAGTGTTTACGTTTTGTACATCACCAATTGCTTGTCAATCTACCTCTTGTATTTCTTGAAGTCATTTTTGACAGCATCACTTATAAAAATATCTGCGTGACGACTGGCTGTTACAAATAGATACCCGCGTGATGGATGGCTATTGTAGAGCGTCATGGTACAGGTAGACGTGACAGTAAACTATTGCAAAGAAGAAGTATTCGCGCATTAACACCGGGGCTTAAAGTCATCTGCATAATTAACACCGTCTTACTCTGGAAGGTTTTGTCTTAATTCTCGGCTGAGCGCTTCGCTCCTGAAATGCCACACTTTCAGGTGCGCTTCATTGCAAAGTTACTTTCGTTTGCTTAGAAGGTAGATCAGTATCATGGATGCGCCAAACCTCAGCATAAATTGGTAAGGAGATCCCAGATAAGTTTAGCGATTGTAAATACGACGACCAAAGGGTATTGTGATCCAACGACAATCGGGTGAATTGAGCGACGTGTACTACTTTGTCTAGCCGAGAGGTATTACATACCATTTAGCTGATTGCGACGGTCAGTTAGAGCGAGTTTTGTCTGTCTCCGCGTGCATAGTACGGTTCATAACCGCTAGTATCTGCCGATGGTAACCTAAATGACCAATTCCCCCCTCCATATGGCTCGCTGAGCTCTTCTTAATACCATACACTACTGAAGGGGGTGTACTTGATGTTCGCTAACTTGTTCTAACTAATCGAATTGACATTAATAACAAATTCGTCTTCTGACACTGGTATGATAGGATGAACGCGATTTACTTACTTACCGACTTATTTGCATAGCTACTGACTGATAGCGTGGCGTGGATCTTTTCCGATCGGCGTTTACTGGGCTTGACATGGATGACGCTCATACGAAGCCACATTGTCTGTAGGCAGATTATCCGATCGTAGTGACGTTTAGACTTGAATCGAATAGCAGCTTACGTACATTCAATGAAATACTTTTGCTGCCTACTCATCGGTTCGGCGTGCTATTGTGATGTGTCCGTGTATATATTGCGAGGTCGTTAATGAGTGTGTATACCACGCGATCGTGATATCTAAAACCTATGTTTACTGTCGCTCTCTCGGTACATTTGCGTCACCGTGCTGGGTTACTGTGCTAACGCTTCTGATGTATCAGTCTATATGACCAAGCAAGTCACTAACTGGGCACAGGCCATACTGCAGCGATACTGGCAAGCTGACCGCGCGTCTGTCACCTGTATTCAACGCAGTATCTATGCGCGCGGTGGGTACACCTGCGACAGAACCGAGCTCTTATCTCGACCATTATGGACAGGGTACCAAAGTATAGTACTGCGTCCAGACAGTTCGACTTACCACACCCACCGGTATGGTTTGCGCTACCACACACGTGCTCGTATCTATGTAGACAGCAACTTAATCGTCGTGTGTAGTGCTCACTCGATACTGTAGTTTCAATTTGTGAGGTCACATTAATGGAACATACGCTATGAGCGCTGATGGCACAGATAGCATGGTTTGCATGTGTCCAAGTGAGCGAGTGTACTCTCGATCTATTGTAACGCGCAAGCAGATAAGGACGGTCAGCTTGCAAGGGTTCACAGCAGATACCATGCGCTAATTATTATATGAAACGCGCTACGCTCTGTAGGTGCCTCAACATTATTGACAGCGCCATAGTCAGTTTACCGTATGGGCGGCTCCAAGCCTCGTACCGATAGCCAGCTTACGTAATACAAAAATAGGTAGGAAAATGGGGGGCCTAAAAGGGTATATATTTCAATTACTTGTTTTTCTGCTGCTTCTTTTGCTCGAATTACTTAGCGTTTCGGGCGGTCAGCTTGCGAGAGCGGCTGCGCCTCTTTTTCTTTTTGGGGTACCAGTCAGGACCCATCGCCTTCTTGACGTTTGACAGCTTTTCCTGGCGGCGCACTTCGGTCGAATCAGGTGGTGGGGGCATTTCCTCCCAGAACGCAACCGCGTTTGGGCCGTTCTCGCAGGCAATACACCGCCGCACGATGTCCCGCCCGCTGGTTGTACGGAATGCGTAGCCGTATTGCAGCTTCCCGCAGCAAACGCAGCGCGCCTGGGAATCCGTCGTAGACGGCTGCGGGTTCAGCAGAAACGGGTCATTTTTCGCCTCGCATTGCTTGCACATAGGGCCCGCCATTTAGCAAACTGTGAGTAAGTTAGCAAAAATATATTGTTTTAACCAACTCTTGCGTCCAAATATTAGCCAATAGCACGGTAATGTAAGGCTGGTATTTATTATTTTAAAAATATTAAAAAAAAAGATATTTAATATGTTGCTTTACTTTAATAGTAATACTATCAGATATTTAAACAAATACATACTTTACATGCAATAAAAGTGACTAAAGTACTATGTACCGTGCGCGCATGCATTCGTCGAGTACAGTGCACGGGAGCAGATAGCGCAATGACCGTGCAGTCGCGCGCCTTCTTGCAGTGGAGGGTGCCAGCAGAAGTAAAAAAAAATTGTTTGCAAAGTTCCTACAAAAACCGGTGGTTAGCGTGCCCGATTTGATGCACATAGGACAGGTTTTGCGTAGCTAAATGTAAATATCGAATTGTCAACACTACTCGCTTTGGTGTTTGTATCCAATCGATGTGTCTCGTTCTCGGCAGAAATGTTTACATCACGTCCAATCGCGAGGGTAAGAGCCCGTCTGATCGTGCAACAGATCCAGTCAGTGTCGCAGGTCGGCAGGTATTGCCCAATCAGGGTTAATTGCGTCCGCTTTTTGGCTATAATTGTAATTTTCGCATAGCTAGGGACGAAACTGTATTAGACAGGCCCAGTGTAACCATGCGAAAAGGCAGGTAAAAGCAGCAAGAAAGGAAACAGACGGACTTATTGACAGACGGACGGACACGCTACAAGGTTAGAAGCGGAACGACTAGCGCTCTGGGCGTCCGCTCCGCGGACGCTAGGGCATGGTCGGTTGGTGTAGTGCGGGCTGACCACCTCCGCTGCGCTGCGGTGTGCTTAGCGTTTCTACGTACAGCAAAGTAACATATAGTACATGTATACTGTGTTCTACTTATATTACGCTCCAAAACAACACCGCACACAGTATCCTGAGTGTTCACGTGTTATGGTAGATATGACCAGGGTTTAGCATGATCTGCAAGATGAGCACCATCTTACCCGGGAAGGTTTTGTCTATAATCGCATTTGAGCTCATAGCCCCTAAAATGACACCAATCGGAGGCGCGCGTGGTTGCAAAGCTAATATATGCTGTACGGAAGACGGGTCAGTATCAATGATGCTACGAAATATGCGTAGATCGGTGAGGAATCCCAGTGTAGCTAGCGTAAATACGCCTACTCACACATATTACCCATCTGCACGTCATCGCCGTGAGTCAGTCGACACATATCATCGATTGCGACGGTCGAATAGAGCAATGTTAATCAGCTCCGCGCGCGAAGTATCTTTTAAGATAGGTAGTATTTGCCGATGGTCGCCACAAATATCAATATAATGCTTTTAAATTATTCTGCTGAGCTGTTTGTGATGACTATCTTTCGCATGGATTGAACTTACTTGCATAGCTGACGGACTTTCTGACTTATTTGTATAGCTACTGACTGACAGAGTGGCATAAATCCTTTCCGACTGACATTATACTGGGTCCGATATGTACGATAAAAGGCCTCGTCCAGATCGGACGAAGAAGCACCACTGCGTGCACATTCTTTTGACCGGCTGCAACATACGAAGATATATGGCTGTAGGCAGAGTATCAAATCGTAGTGATGGTTAGACTTGAATTGAATAATAGTTCATGTACATTACATGGCGTACTTTCGCTGCCTACTTATCAGCTCGGCGTGCTATTTGATGTGTCCGTGCATATATCGCGAGGTCGTTAATGAGTGTATTTGCCACGCGCTCGTGATACCCAACCTATGCGTGGGGTCACTGTTTCTTTATCGGGACTTTTGCGTCGTCGTGCTAGCTTTCTGTGCTTACGCTATTGATGTATCGGTCTGTATAATCCAGCGCGTCACTAACTGGGCACAGGTCATTCCGCAGCGATACAGGTATGCTGAACGCGCATCTGTTAGCAGTAGCCAGCGCGATATATACGCGCGAGGCGGGTACGCCTTATAGTCATCCGCGACTCAGCCGAGCTTTCATCTCGGCCGTTATGAACAGGACACTAAAGTACAATATTGCATTCAGACACATCGACTTGCCACGCCCATCTGTACGGTCTGCACTGTCACGCAGTGGTAGTATCTATGTAAACAGCAGCTTATTCGTCGCACGTAGTTCCCACTCAATACTGTAGTTTAAATTTGTGAGCGCCAATTAGTGCAGTATACGCTATAAGAGCTGATGGTACAGATAGCATGGTTTTGCGTGCGCCCACGTGAGCGAGTGTACGTGCCATCTACGGTGACGCGTATGCAGATAGGGACGGCCAGCTTGCAGAGGTACACAGTACATACCTCGTGCTAGTTATTATATGAAACGCGCTACGCTCTATAGGTGCGTCAACACGCTTGGTAGCGCCACAGTCAGCTTACAGTATGTGCGACCCCAAGCCTTGCACCGTCAGCCAATATACAAAACTATGCGGGGTAAGGGGATATAAGGATGTATATTCAAATCACCTGCTCTTCTGCTGCTTCTTTTGCTCAATCTACCTGACGTTTTGGGCGGTCAGCTTGCGAGGGCGGCTGTGTCTATTTTTCTTCTTGAGGTACCAGTCAGGGCTCATCACCTTCTCGACGTTTGGCAGGCTTTCCTGGCGGCGCACTTCGGCCGAATCAGGTGGTGGAAGCTTTTCCTCCCAGAACTTAACCGCTTTTGGGCCGTTCTTGCAGGCAATACAGTGTCGCACGCTGCCCCGTCCGCTGATTGTACGGAACGCGTAGCCGTACTGCAGCTTCCCGCAACCGACGCAGCGCGCCCGGGCATCCGTCGTAGACCGCTGCGGGTTCAGCAGAAGCGGGTCAATCTTCGCCTCGCATTGCTTGCACGTAGGGCCCACCATTTTGCAAACTGTGAGTAAGTTAGCAACATAACCAATTACTTGCGTCCAAATATTAGCCAATAGCATGGACATATAACGCGGATATATATTTTTTTAAACAAAATATTAAAAAGTTGATATTTAATATTTTGGTTTTGCTATAATAGTACTTTTATTAAATTTTCAAACAAATACATACTTTACATGCAATAAAAGTGACTAAAAGACTATGTACCGTGCGCGCATGCATTCATCGGGTGTGGTGCACGGGAGCAGATCGTGCAATAACCGTGCAGCCGCGCGCCTTCATTGCACGGTGTGGTGAGTGCCAGGTGAAGTAAAAAATGTATATATTCGCAAAGTCCCTACAAAAAGCGCTGGTCGTGAAGCCTACTTTAAAATTAAAAAATACTATCGTCTCTACTTTAGAAAGTCTGTGGAAAATAGCATCGCCAAGCTCTTACAAATGCGGCCTGTGAAGCTTATCCTAAGAATACTATTAATATCGTCTTTACTTTGAAAAGTGTGTGGAAAATAACATCCCAGAGCTCTTACAAAATACTGGTCTGTGAAGTCTACATTAATAATAATAAATATCTCTATTTTAAAAGTGTGCAGAGCTCTTAGAAAATAAAGTGGTTACTGTGCCCGATTTGCAGTACATACGACAGGTTTTGCGTAGCTAAATGTCAATAATCAATCATCTGCGCAGCTCGCCTGGCTGCTTTCCGCCAATCGATGCCTTTCGTGCCCGAAAGAAATGTTTATATTACGTCCAATCGCGAGGGCGATAGACGGTCTGATCGTGCGACAGATCCAGTCAGTGTCGCAGGTCGGTCACTATTGCACAATCAGGGCGCGAGCTAATTGTGTCACGCTTTTGGATATATTTGTAATTTTTGCATAGTTAGGTCGAGTCAGAAAGATAGGTGCGGTCGGTAGGTTGGGAGGAAACTGTATTAGACAGGCCAAGTGTAGCCATGCGGAAAGGCAGGCAAAAAGAGGAAGACAGGAAGTGCGACGGACGGATTGACAGACGGACGGACAGACAGACAGACCGACAGGTTACAAGGTTAGAAGCTCTACTTTGAAAATTGTTTGGAAAATAGCATCGCCGAGCTCTTACAAATGCGGCCTGTGAAGCTTATTCTAAGAATACTATTAATATCGTCTTTACTTCGAAAAGTGTGTGGAAAATAACATCCCAGATCTCTTACAAAATACTGGTCTGTGAAGTCTACATTAATAATAATAAATATCTCTATTTGAGAAGTGTGCAGAGCTCTTAGAAAATAAAGTGGTTACTGCTCGGATTCAGTTGGTGCTGGTGCTTCACCTAAGTCGAGCTGCTCCAACTCTTGGATTGCCTTGCGATAGCGCACCTCTGCTTTACGAAGCCTTTGTTTACGGAGCTGCCTATCTTTCCTCGGTTCCAGTTGCGTGGGTGAAGCGTTCTCCTGTCGAGCTCGTTGTACACGCTCATCTAGTTCCTCTCGGGTAATTCTAGTCATTGTACACATTGAGTCCAGCTAATTGTACACCAAATCTCGCTACACAGTTGTTAGGAAACCTTTTTCTTTTCCTCGGGGCTCTTGCCATGTCCTCGTATCTTGAACTGGACTGTCGCCTGATTTAGATAGAACAAATCATATTGACAGTTAGAATCGAAAGTCTAAGTGCACTGGAAACTATGCTACAGCTACTTCATGAATATAAGCACCAGAACATGGACAAGGTAGCTTAAGCAACGTGGTATTCGAATAGAGCCCCGAACTTTCCTTTCCAGTACTAATCCAGAAGCCCTCTGTGAGTAGAACACACCACTGTCATTTCCATCCCGGCTCCTCGGATTACAAACAACTTAGGGGTATCGTCACTCCAGGCGGCTTGTTGGTCCAGTCAGCTTTTGCTTAGGCCCTCCCCTTGGCCGACGTGTTACAGCCCTCAGCTCACGGTCCGACGGGTCCAAATTACCTTGCACGGCTGTGGACCAAGCAGCTGTACATGGTAATTCAGACGCCGCATCGCGCTGTTGCCTCTTGGGTACGTCAAAGCTGTTGCCTCATCCCTGTTGAGTGGTTGCCCAGGTCTGTTCGATACCGTCCAGCCCTTCAGGTCATGTCAGTAGTATGCGCAGGGTGTCCGAGAACGACCCAGCCCCTCACGGGGCTCACACAGTTCCGAAAATGCTCTAAAACTGTCTATTATGACGCTATGCTATCTAAGTGTACAGGCGCGGGGCGGACTCATGCTCTTAAAGTGTTTTTTGTCTTGATCTCTTGTTCTTGAGCTGTCCTTGCACTTGGTCTTGGGCTCCTTGCTCTTGTGAGACCGACTGCTGCATTCCTTTCCGTCCCGCCAGAAGTGCTCTCGCAAAGTGTGTTTTGATGTGGGAGCTCACACTTTAAGAGCACCTCTGTATTGCGGGACTGTAACGATTCTTTCGCATGTGGCTGCAACTTCGGTTTGGCCAATTGCTAGCACGCGCCACTCGCTTTTGGAGCGTGGACACTCGCGGTGGGTCTAGGACCCCTAGGCGCGTGCATGGTGGTAGACGCTCCCAGTCACACCCACCCCAACCTGACTGCTATCGCTACCAACTGCCATACCACTTTGGAGTCTCGGGGCAAGCCTCAGACTGTATCCTGAGAGGTCTCTCTTGAATATATAGTAGGGCAAGGAGCCCCACGCCCGTACATACATGCATATACATCTAAAACTACCCTGCTGCTATTATACAGCCAGCGCACCTTGTCCTCGCCGCGCCGTCGCTCAAAAATCCAATTTTGTGTTTTGAATGAAAAAGGAGTCGGAAAATATTGCCCAATCAGGGCCCGAGTTAATTGTGTCCGCTTTTTGGCCATAATTGTAATTTAGGCATAGTTAAGTCAAGTCAGAAAGATAGGCGCGGGTGGTAGGATGGGAGGAAACTGTATTAGACAGGCCGGGTGTAGCCATGCGAAAAGGCAGGAAAAAGCAGCAAGAAAGGAACCGGACGGACTTATTGACAGACGGACAGGCTGCAAGTTTAGGAGGCGGTAAATAAATATAAATTTAAATGCAGTTGTCCAAAACAATTGTCGGAATCCCTGCATCTGGCACTCTTCATTCTGTTGGATCGAAGCAGTTAAGGCTGCTTTTTACGTTTTTCGACCAATGCACAACTCTATAAATGCTATGTATAGACTATATACAAACCCGACGCCATATCGCAAATGGTGGCCCACAATCGATGGCTCTCGGTATATCATACTCTTGCAATCCGATTTGAGCGCTCTGCACTAAATTTCAGAGCTCCACCGCGCCCGCGCACGACTTTTTCTCACGTATTGGCCCTCCATGAATTCGTGATTATATTAGAAAAAAGCGCAGGCTATTTTGTCCCGGAATTTAAATCGTAAAACGGACCCCCCTGAGCCCTCCACCACGACGTGCATAGTGCAGCATAGCCTTTCCCCTTATGCTGCATTATGCTACATAAGCGGTATTTCAACTTGATCTTGTAAGGAGTGGATTTGCTCTTGCCAGGTCCATACAAACTATGAGATAACGGACCTAAGTGGCTATTTTATGTTTCATACCAAAACCTGGTCAGTACATGCGCAAGAGATGGTACCTTAGTTTAAAAACACCGATTAGACAGTTTTTCATGAGCCGATTTAATAGGTAACGAAAACCAGCTATTTGTCGACGCGTAAAATTCTCTCTTATTCGAGGATTTGCGCGTCAAGGGCAAAAATGGTAGAAATCAAGGTGGTGTGACTGATTGGAAAGCATGTTCGTGACAGAGGCGTCACGTCACGCAACCTGTTTTTCAAGTCAGTGTGGCGCCAGCGGAAGCCCAAGGCTAAACGAACAAGCGTTTATCTTGGCGAAGCCTCGACAACAGATTCCGCTACATTCGCCCAAGCTGAATCCCGGCGGATCCGAAAGCGTGGGCTTCTTCTTTGAAGAGGAAGCCGTGCTGGAGTTCAACACAAACTGTAAGATGCTCATTTCTGAGCTGCTTTTCACTTTATTTTAGCAAGCGGCTACGTAATATCTACAGTGCTGCGTACACGCGCGCAGACGCCTCGTCCGGTTGACCCCCTTCTCCTCGTCCAGTTGATCCAGGCGATGATGAGCTGAATAGTTCCGCCCAAGGCGTGTGTGAAACCTATGGCGCTGATTGAAGGTATTGCTATGCGCGCCGAGGATGCACAAGCGACGAAGGTCACGCGACGCACGATGCAACCCGGTGACTACCTAGCCTAAAGCGTCACAAGATGTGAGCTCGTTGAGTGGACAAGCGACCCCTCGATCGAGTGTCGATCCACCTCTATCTGTCTCTGCGACACCAGAGCCGGAGCGTTATTTTGTGCGCTCTGCCCGCCGCTTGTTGACCTAGACGAAGTACTCGATGGCGTCGCCAGTGTATTCCAGCACATGGCAACTTTCTTCTATTGCAGCCCCCTTGTCCCAACTTCTCCGCACATTGGCGATGATAGCGCAGAATCGGGCATCGACGAATCTGAGCTGGAGGACACACTACCGCCCAACGCCGAATCCAACGAATCTGCTGCGGTCGCAAGCGACTTCGAAACTGGTGTGCTGCATCCTATGGTACATTATATGTTGCATCATACATACGCTGCATCGAAAGGTGCATCCTAAGCTCTGTTTATTGCTGCATGTTAAAATGGACTGTTTTGCTGGCTTTAGAAACAAATAATGATGGTTGCTCTTTTGAATACTGCAGCAGATGCAAGCCAAGAGGAAGATGAAACTAACGATCATACTCTGAACACTGAGCTACACGATGACGATAAAAGCGGTGCGCAGAGAGCCATGGACGCTGGCGACGAAGTGGGGAAGGATGACCTGCAAAATGAAGAGGACGCTGGCGACGAATGCTCGCACTCATACATATCTGCGGAAACGGATGGACCTGAGGCTACGAAGGAAGACGTAGGCTTTGCGGAGCGCTTTCTAGGTCGCTTCGGAGGAGAGGGTCAAGGCCGTGCTGGCAAACCGAAGGGTGCCGTGATGCGTGAAATGCCGGCGAGCGGTTGGAATGGTGTGGAGAAGCCCGACACTTACGACCACATGATGGCGTCTTAAGAGCCTGTGGACAATTCCCAGAGCTACTCTGGGCTGTACCAAGGATACGCGGGGCCAACAGAAGACGCGCTACGCAACGTCGACTCTCCACTCGCACAATTGGTTTTGCAGCTACCAATATGACAGCATATCGCCGTGTTCTCCAATCATTACGGGCGTGAAAGGGTACATGATTGCGTGGCTGAACGGTACAAACGCTATCGCAATTAGAGCCACTGCAATCTTCAACTACTAAAGAAAACGAATCAAGACATTAGGACGGAGTTGAAAGGAGCAAAGCCCATACTGCCGCATGAGATCTGTCGCTACATTAATTTACTGGTTCCCGTGCGATCTCTCCGAGCTGGGAGAAACTCGCACATCACTGGAAGACAACCGATGACGGCAGGACACCAAGCAGCACTTTTGGATCCGTGCTCCGGTGTGACCAGTTCATGGAGATCTCCGACAACTCGCATTTTAATCCACGGGCCGCCACCAACAGATCGTGGCAGAAACACGGTCGTTGGTGTTTTTCAATGGACTTTTGGTTTTGTGGCACCGTCGATTTTGCCGTTCGATGAAGCCATGCGGCCAAGCCACTCGCCTTTCAACAAGATGCGCGCGTACACAAAGGATTTTATGCTGCGTAGTGCGGTGACCGGGTACCTCGTTCGGCATCTCTGTTTTGCCTAATATTTTTTAAGCTGCATTAGGCTCCACCAAGCTGCATTTAAACGATATCTTATGTTGCATTACTGCGGCTTCGAAGTCTACTGTGGCACAATTAAGCACTCGATTGACGCGCACAAGACGGACATGATGGCAAGACCTGCAGCAGTCGTACTCAATTTGCTTGCTGTCTTTGGGTGAGAGGCTTGGACGCAAGGCATGAGGTTTGTTGTTGTGGGCAGATTATACACGTCGGTCACTCAAGCGATTCAATTGCTACTTGTAGGGCGCTACTGGGCTGGAACTATCATGACGAACTGGTTGGGCCACCCTATATACATCGCTGAGAAAAAAGACGCCACGGCCTGCTACCATATCACCTGGATCCAATTTGCAAGGTCGAAGCCATTTTCTAACATGTCGGCCGTCAGCTGGTGGACCTAGCGCCCTATCCACTTCTGGTGCACTGGAGAGAAACTTCAGATCAATCGTGTGGTCCGCCAAGTCCGAGCAGAAATGCCATGCCCACGAGTCGTGAAAGCTTACACGCCTTCATAAGAGGCGTGGACATCCACGACCAGCTCCGTTTGTACTACAAGTACCTAGTGCTGGGTATGCTTAATCCGCCAATTGTGAACGGATATATCGTTCACAAGGCCTATTACAAACAGAAGACTGATAGTGAAACCCAAACTTTAGACATCCTTTTCAAGTGGCTCTAGGGCTTGTTTAGCGGTCGAAAAACATCTATCTGCTTCTCCTTCGCTTCTAGTTCATTTAAAGACCGTAAAAAGTGTATTGCCTAGCCCTACGAGCTTCGAGGCTTTTTCCTCAATCGGCCGTAACTTTTGTTCTACACAAGGTTTTCAAGTAAATGGAGGCTATATTGTAAAGCTCCGAAGCCCAGCCTCACGATGATGTGCATAACACTGTTTTGAGATTAAATAATCAATGATCGACTCGATTGACACTGTGAGCCTTTGTATGGAAGTTTTCCGTATCAAAATCTATCGGAATGGAGTCCTTATCAGACCTGTACCAAATGTATGGTACACAATATTTATAACTTTAAAATAAATATATAAAATCTATAGTTTAGATGTTGTGGACCACAAAAGTATTGTGCATTTCAATGCTTTTGTCCTTTTCACTTAGCCTGATGCTCGATTTATAACAAATAGAGTTCGTTTTATTAAATTGAGGTCTATAAAAGTACAAATCGATTTAGCTAGACTGACTAGATAACAGTCTCAAAAAGTGTGTCTTAGCGTATGGTGCTTAATTTCGCATAAAATCTAATTTTATGCGAATTCCATGCCTTATTCCGGAAAACATGATTCTTGGAAAAGCACATGCCTTTTTTTCGCATGTACCCTGCTGTTTTTTATTTTTTTGCATCTCATGGCTCAGGCCGTTACTTCTGGGATAAGTACGATCCTATGAAAAACAGTTGGCTACATTTGTGGCCCAAAAATTTAATTATGGAGGCTTCTACCCAAGAGTCGGTCTATTTCAACGACACCTGGGTTCTGCCTATACACTATCAGGTACTCTACAAGTGCGAATAAAGCAGCTAGACACTTCATCTTCCTCACTTTCCAACTTGCCATCAATCGGCCAAGGGGGTGACGGGCCGAAGTACTGTGAACGTCACACGCATACCCCTGTAGTGCATTGTGGAGTTTAAGACGGCGCGTGGTGTGGTATTAGTGGGCAACTGGCATTAAGCGACTTCCGTGGTTTTTACCGCTTTGAAGTTGCTGCCTAATCCTTTCTAGCTGCACGGAGCCTGATTACATCCATTATGACGACAAGTTGGAAAGTCAAACGTAGAGGTATAGCAAACAGTAATCTATTTAATGTCTTTAGTCTTAGGAAGCTAGGAGCAAGCAGAATAAGACCGGGAAAAGGTGCCTTACAAAGCATGATTTAGGGAGTCGTCCGATTCGTTTACGCCCACGACCTTGCGTCCATGTAATCGTCACCGCAGATTCCACAAGAGCCCAAAGCGCATCCAGCTCGGGCGCAGAGAAGTTGGTCATGCCCTTTAGCGCACTATCACCACCTGCCGCAATATACTCAGACAGAATAGGTGAGCCAGAATCGGAGGCTTCTTCCTCTATATGGCGAGCGACATCGCCATAGTTCTCGTGGCTAACAGCGAGGTTGGAGGTCTCGTCCTCCCACTGTCGGTTGAGGCGGTCGAACACTTGGCTGGCTGTACTGGGCATCTTGGTAATTGACAAGTGAATCTGAACTTCCTCTCTGTGCTTTGATTTTTTTCCAAATTAAATGGCCAGGATTTCGCGAAAACCAGATATATTATAGATAATACGATGTCGCACTAGCTTCAGATACATATTTTTGAAAATGATACCACGCTGTTATGTATACTTGAATATTACAGCTGCAGCCTAGTTATATTAAAAGTGATAGAGCTATATGCGAAAATATCGCAGCTTAGAATTATGATGGCGTTTTAAATTTGAAACCGTATTGTTTGCGCCAGATAGCGTTGTATCGTGAACAAATACTGCTATATAAGGTACATGCACATAACTGACGAAAAATTCACTTTTTTAGCCTGTGGCCTACTGGGCATCTTGGTAATTGACAAGTGAATCTGAACTTCCTCTCTGTGCTTTGATTTTTTTCCAAATTAAATGGCCAGGATTTCGCGAAAACCAGATATATTATAGATAATACGATGTCGCACTAGCTTCAGATACATATTTTTGAAAATGATACCACGCTGTTATGTATACTTGAATATTACAGCTGCAGCCTAGTTATATTAAAAGTGATAGAGCTATATGCGAAAATATCGCAGCTTAGAATTATTATGGCGTTTTAAATTTGAAACTGTATTGTTTGCGCCAGATAGCGTTGTATCGTGAACAAATACTGCTATATAAGGTACATGCACATAACTGACGAAAAATTCACTTTTTTAGCCTGTGGCCTACTGATATTCCTAGCTGCGATTGTCAAATCGACCGCTCAGAATTGATCAACCACCAAATCCACATCGATATCCTGTAAATCGACGCTTTTTGCCGTTTTGAAATGGTACTTCGATCACAGATAAAAAAAATCAATGCTTGCTTCTTCCCATCTCATTTTTACGCGTGGTTTTATGCTTCGGCAATGCTCGATCTAGGCTATAAAATGGATGGACATTCCATCTGCTTAACAAAATAATACTTTGGATTAAAGAGTCCGGCGTGGGGACGGATGGCGGCGGATGCGGCAGCAGTGAAGACGGCGGCGAGCGAGCGTAGAGACGGGCGAGGGTGGCGGTGACTAAGTGTGGTGACGGCGACGATAGTGGAAGGGTGGCGAATGACCTGTAGCGGAGACAGCAGCGAGGGCAGAAGCGAGTGGATGGCGGTGGAGAGCTGGGGGGGGGCGACGCGATGCGGTGACGATGACCAAGATGGACGTGTTCGGCGCGTTGCTCGGCAGTGCTGTGGTTTGTACGGAGCTCTGGTGCATCGGTGTGGAAGCTCACGGCTGCGACATGGGCACGTCCATGAGCGGGACGTGGAGGAGGAGGATGCGACTACCAATGGCAAGAAGGAAGCGTGCGGAGCAGCGTGGCGTTGCTCCAGCTGGAAGTGTTGCATATAGGATGATGATCAGTGTTCGGAGCCCGTGCTAGGTGGCTATAGCCCGGAACAGGAGCCGGATGCCGCTGCATGAGGATAAGTCAAGTTGGAGCGATAGAAGGTGCTTATGGGTACAGGATAATAGTGTGGTAATAAAATGCAATTCATGTACCGGTACTTGTACGAAGTCTGCACTGAAGTACAGCTCCGTAATACGAAGTATCTACTAGCGGCGGTACTGATACGTGTAGGATGTTGCATGTATTAATACACGTAGTACGTATTACTATAATTACTTAATAATATAACGCCGATCCGACACTTTGCCGTCAGCCCTCGCCGTAGAGCTAATGTTGCCAGCCTGGTGACTATATTGTTTCCTCCTACAAATTGCATCAAATTAACAGATATGAAAAAGCGCTAATTCAGTCTAATGTATCGATATGATTGTACTTGTCGGATAAAATGATAATATACGTGAGATTCGTCGGCATCTTAAAATTGTATGGAGAGACACATATTTTCCGTGCCCCCGAACCTGATACGTCCGATGTGGGGTTTAGACGACCTACCTTACGTTTCTTGCATTTATTGGCCAGCACTCACATATTACTTGGCTATGATTGGCCATTAATGATGATACTAAACTTAAGAGAGGTCGGATAAGTGATGATATTATTCCATATCAATATTTTTAAAATTGCTCCAATGAATGCATAATCTGACGCATGTTACTCGTGTCTGTGCAGCATAGGTCCACCGAATGCTGCATTATGCTGGTCGAGCAGGAAATCGTAGTTCGTAATATGCACCACAATGGCAGGTTAGTCTAGTTTATACTCACGTATGCCCGTAAATTTCCCTCTTTTAACGTCTTTTGACCCAACACTTAATTCACAAACATCAAGTCAAACAAAGTTGCATATGCAGTTAAAAAAATTGCTTCGGTAAACTCCGAAATAAATTTCAGGGCAAGGAAATAGTTTTTAATCGTCACCTGGTCACGTAGACCAAAAGTAATAAGTTAAAAACAAAACCCTGTTATGATGGTTCCTATTAAAATATAGTTGGCAGTCTACCTTTGCTACTGCGACAACTGTACTTCATGCAAGGGAATATTGTCTAATCAAGTGCTTTTGAAAAAGTCTGTACAAGTGACAAAGCCAACGATGATCTTGTGCTCGATAGGAATTGATTTGCAGACGCCCGTAAGGGTGTGGTCGATAGGCCTCCCCATGGTGGAGCCCACAGTGTGGATAAAGCCAGGTGGAGTCCACCTTATTGAGATGAGAGAGAAATCGGAAGTGAGGTTCATGGTGAACAGGGGTCCTTAGGAGTTTCATAGCTACTTCATGTGGGAAGGAAAACCCCTCTCCTGGGTCCAAACATCCTCCCACCTAATCTACGGTAACTGCATGCAATACTCCCCCGTGGTCTGCATATTTCTTCTCCTGCAAACCTTCAGCCCCCCCCCCCCCCTACTTGAAACACCATAGTGAGCTCGTGCTCATATACAGCACCTCCATAATCTCAAACTTATTCTCGTGGCCAGCCAATACTCAGCTTGTCTGAAAGCCCCGTGTTCCGTCGCCATCACCTACAGCTGGTACTCAGGTCGTCTAAGCGCTTCGTACTCAGTCACTGCGAATGCAAGCCAGTCCGTAACCAAGATCGTAGTAGGTCCTTTGATCTAAACGCCCGGTAAGCTGCTGCTTGACTTCATAAACCAGGCCACCCCCAGCTCGTCCGAGAACTCCGGGTGCCGTCGCTTTCCATCTCCAAGCCAGCCCATCCCAGCTCGTCCAAGAGCACCGGGTGCTGTCGCTTGGGTTTCAATTCATTCATTAACTTCCAGGAACGCTTTCCTAGCTTCTGAGCATCCACATCTCCAGTCACGTCGCGAACTTCAAGCTGTCCTCGTAATGAACTTAATACATCTACAGTAACAGCTTTGGTTAGTAAATCCGCCAAGTGTTCTTTTGTACTCACGTATTCGATGACCACATCTTTCATAGCTATCCGTTCACGAATAAAACAATATCTAAGGCGACTTCTACCATCGATAACAAGGCCATGACGAATTGTTCCTTTCACATAGCGCTGAATTCGTTTTGCCGCATTCCAATGGGCGATACCGGGATCGTTCTGTTACTGGCTGACACACCAAAGGCTATGTCGAGTCTGCTTCCTGTCGTGATGTACATGAGAGATCCGACAAGGCCACGATAGTCTTTATTCTCATCTGCTCGCATTCGTCACTTGTTGTGGGGCAATCGGGTTCTGAGAGAATAACTCCAGGATCACAAGGCTTTTTACACGGGTTGAGCTGCAGCAAATTAAAGTTCGCCAATACACTATTCGTATAAGTAGTTTGGTCAATAGTGAGAGTTTTAGTAGCTCGATTCCGACGTACGCGAAGGCCAAGAATGTGATGCACTTCGCCCATATCCTTGCGCTTAACTCCGGAGAATAATATGCTCTTTATCTCTTGTACACCAGCAGCGGTTTCTGAAATCAGTAGTAGACCATCCGCGTAAATTCCAATTATTGCAACTCCTCTTGATCCAGAACGCACGTAAATACACGAATCGCTTTTTAGCTTCACATACCCATTGATTTTTTAAGAAATCCGTCAGCTTCTTGTGCCACGATCTTGGGGCTTGTTTTAATACATACAACGTCTTCAAAGGTCTGCACACGATATGTTCTTTTCCAGCTTCCACGAGGCCTTCGAGCTGTAGCATGTTTACTTCCTCAGTCATGCCCCTTTCAGGAAAGCGGTATTCACATCCGTTTGATGACATTCTTAGTCATTGATTGCGACTAAGCTAGCAGCATCTGCAGAGACTCTAACTGGATAACTGGAGCAAATACTTCATCATAGTCAATGTACTTCACCTGCTCATATCCCCGAATAAATAATCTAGCCTTGTATCTCTCCACGTTGTCCAGACATGTCGAACTTGTACTTGAATATCCACTTGGGTGGTAAACCACGTGTTCTTTTTGGCAATAGTACAAGCTTCCAATTGCCGTGCGCAACGAGAGATCGGCCTTCTTTATTAATTGCTTGTAGTGCCTCGGGTCCGTTTACAGCTTCTGCGTGAGTTTTTGGCTCTACGCGAGTAGCCATACCGTTGACGTTAGTGTTTTCTTTATTTTACTTACGGTATTTGCTGCTGTAACTTGAGACCCAGCTTCGTTCTGCTTAACCGAAAGCTGATCTGCTGCACGTATGGTAAGCGCTTGTGGTTTGCTTCCAACGTCGGGTAAGTTTCCATTATCATCACGCAATTCGTTGAGCTGAAAATCAACAATAAATTCATTCGATTGCTAAAGTTCTTTGTCTTATGTACTTGAGTGTTCTATCACGGGCTCCGCATAAAACAAGATATCAGGAATTGAATTAGCCAAGCGGGATGGTTAAATAAAATCCAATCGATGTAGCTTTTCACGTCGATTTAGCTCAAGCCGCTTTAGTTGCATCGCCGCAACCGAGCCAGATTCATCAAATATGGCATGGCAGGTTTCCACAATAACTCATGTACCACAATGGAGCACACGCCATGCCTTTTTGAATGCTGAATACCCAACAACACGCCACGATTGCTGCGTTTATCAAGCGTTTTCCGTTTACCAGGTGTTAGAGACGCTTCGAGTGGGTTTCAGTCACGTAGGTGTAGGCAAGAGAATCAAAGACACGGAGATTGCTGTAGTCAGGCTTCTTTCCGTGGCTACGCTCCTCGGGGGTTGTATCTGCTTGTTGCTGTCAGGCGTGCCTCCCCCCAAAGTTGTTTTGGTAATTGAGCCTCAATGAGAAGTGTGCGTACCTTTTTAAACAGAATCGTACTTCAGCGCTGACATTCTGTGCTGGTGTGTATGGGGTTGTTTCGCGATGTACAATTCCACTCAAGGAGCAAAACCGAATCCAATCTGGCTCCACAAATTCACCACCGTTGTCAGCGTTTACCTGTTGTAGAGGCATGTTGTACTTCTCTGCCACCATTGTTACATATTCTCGAAAATGGATTAAGGCTTCAGACTTGTGAGCCTTCAAGCGCGTGGTAATGTAGCCAGTATAGTCATCGACAAATACGAGAACGTAGCACTTGTTGGCTAACGTGGGGACTTCAATAGGCCCCTTCATATCCGTGACCACCAATTCATTCACCGTTGATGCATGTTGCGTATAAGTTCTCTTAAACGAAGCTTGCTGTTGGTTCGAACGCTCACACACATCGCATACCGGGAGTTCAAGCAAGTCGCGCTTTTCCACTCGAAGTCCATGAGCCCGCCCACTTGATACTAGGCGAGCAATGTTCTGGTAGCCTAAGTGGCCACAACGAGGGTGCCAAAGCTCGAGTGATGTTTTTCCAACACTAATATACGATGACTCAGCTGAGGGTGTATTAACGCTGGTGGTCTTAAGGACGTAGAGTTTGTTGTACGTATTTGTTGCAGACTTAAAACGCATACGCCCTTTCTGGAGAACAGCACGGTCGGGAAAAGTACTGAAGTCGGAATTGATTCATCTATCACGAAGACAACGTACACTCAGCAGGTTTTGGCGTCATTATTCGCAGGTAGAAGCATTTGGATAGGGTTAAGTTCACATTTATTACCATCTCATCAGTAAAAATCAGTGTGGCTGCGCCAATACCCTGGACCTCAACGTAGTTGTTATCTCCCAGATACACCTTCTTCTGCAGAGGCTCGAGGTTCGAGAAATACGTAATATCGAAGCCCATGTGGTGCGTACAACCCGAGTCAAGGACCCAAGCGTCTTTTGCCATGGTTGGGCCCTCGGATATAGTCACTTGTAGAGCTGTGTCCACCTTGTTCTCCATTGGACAAGCGATCGCCAGAACATCATATTCATCAGGTGCACCTTTACCGTTATCATAGGTAGACACTGCAGCTGTGTCTGCGACTAAATGAGACGTAATTCCTCGCTCACGGACATGCTTTCTCTCAGCCGACAATCGCGAATCAAATGTCCGGACTTTAGACAATAGTGACAAAGTTTGTCACTGCGGGGACGTTGGTAGGGATGCATGCTAGATGGTTTTGATTGAAGACGAAATGGCAAGCGTCCTGGAAGACGTTGAGCGGAGCCTTGCCCAAAGTGAGCCGATTCGGTGATGTGCTCAGTACAGCACCCGCAATGTTGCTCATTTGAATGACAGCAGTTTGCGACGTGTGCGTGTTGATTCATTGAAATATGACTATGTTCGCGAGTGTCCATTTCAAGTAAGCTTTTTGTCTGTAGATCACGCCATTTTAATCCGTCTTGATTCTGGCACGCCATCACCAAGTTCCTTCGCGACTCAGGTAAAGATCCAAGCATCTGCATCACCTTTGCTTCGTCGTCTACAGGACGCCCAAGCCAGGCTAATGCTTCGGCTTTTTCTTCAAGATCATTGAGATGGGACTGCATGTCATCTCCGTCCTTGTACTTCATGTTGTGAAAGTTGTTGCGAGCATGGTCAATGCTTACCGCTCCTTTCGAGGCGTACACACGCTGCATGTGCTCATACACGGACCTCAAATACTGATAACCTTCACAGTAGCATCGTCGAGCGAGTTTACAAGAAGCAGGAAGGCCTTCTTGTCTCGCGAGATGAAGTCCTGTCGCCGTCTGAGACCCCATGAAGAACTATAGACAAACACTCCACACACAATATACCACACTGCTTCGGCTTCAAGTAGAGCACGAATCCGAATCTGCCAGGCTGTGAAGTCCTTCGTGTGGAAGTCAAAGTTCCATCAGTCCTCCCAGATTGAGCTTTACATGACGATAGTGTTACAATTTTTTTTATTCACTGGTTGCGAAGTTGGGCTCATAACCTATTGAGATGAGAGAGAAATCGGAAGTGAGATTCATGGATCTGCCGAACAAGGGTCCTTAGGGGTTTCGATACTACGTCATGTGGGAGGTAAAACCGCTCTCCTGGGTCCAAACATCCTGCATGACCAAACTTCACGGTTGGGACATGGGCACTCCAATTACCGGGTCGCGGAGGAGGAGGATGCGACAATCAAGGACAAGAAGGATGCGTGCGGAGCAGCGTGGCATTTCTCCAGCCGGAAGTGTTGCATATAGGATGATGGTCAGTGTTCGGAGCCCGTGCTAGGTGGCCATAGCCCGGAACAGGAGCCGGATGCCGCTGCATGAGGATAAGTCAAGTTGGAGCGATAGAAGGTGCTTATGGGTACAGGATAATACTGTGGTAATAAAATGCAATTCATGTACCGGTACTTGTACGAAGTCTGCACTGAAGTACAGCTCCGTAATACGAAGTATCTACTAGCGGCGGTACTGATACGTGTAGGATGCTGCATGTATTAATACACGTAGTACGTATTACTATAATTACTTAATAATATAACGTCGACCCGCCACTTTGCCGTCAGCCCTCGCCGTAGAGCTGATGTTGCCAGCCTGATGACTTTATTGTTTCCTCCTACAAATTGCATCTAATTCACCCCTCTTCCCCGGTATTCTGTATTCTACAGAATAAGCGTTTATGCGAGATAATATATCCAGCAAACTTGGATACCTGCTAGCTGAACTTTTCTAGTCGATGGTCGAGGGGTAGATAGACATGAATTTTGCCCCGGTAATAGAAAGACGGATATAAACTCCAAACAGGTTTGGAAATCTGAGCAACAGCCCTCACTGGCCGTGCGGGAGCTGCCTTCCTATCCCTCATTTTGAAAAGATGAACGGCCCATGAGAGAAGATGATCAGGCAGCTATGGTGCGAGCTATGCAAGGACGGGTGGAAGCCGCGCAAGCCGACTGGCATGGCTAAGGACCACCGATATGTCAGACCTGGAGTCCAAGGGCGCCTGGATGAATCAAGACGCGGAATTGATTATTATGAAGGTGAATACTGCGCATTGATGCAAAGACTACACAAGGGCTATCAGTGCTTTGTATTGACAGGTGAGGCTGAGCTAATGGTATTTGCGCGCCGGTCTGGTTGGCTTGAATCGTCAGTACCACGAGTCGGCATCACTGTTTCGGCTCCGATGGGCAAGCTAGCTGCGTATGCAGTGGCCGGGAGGCAGGTGCCATACCTCGACGACTCGAAACCTACAACGTCAAGTTCTGTGGGCTTGGGGCAGGCGCCCGCCTTCGGTGACCGCATTTGTGAGCCAGTCTCCCACCGCCCTGCCCTCAACCGGCTCGAAAAGTCGTGAATTGAAGGAGACGGTTGCTGAAATGGACCGAGCCGTCGATACTGACGCTATTCCAGAATCTACAGAAGATACCGGTGCCAAAGGTGTAGCTAGTTTGAATGACGAAGGGACCAGCAGTGTGCGTGGCGAAGTCGTCGACACCGAGAGTATTAACGTCTTCGACAGCGACCAATTTATGGATCGACTGTGAGCGGAAAATCTATTCGATTCGATCTCTGATGACGACGGGAATCTGGTGGATGCAGCGGACCTGAGCGACTCAGAGTCTGGTGCCGACGACGATAATATCATGGAAGACAACCCGTGGCCCCCGGAGACGACGAAAGTTGTAGAAGACTTAGAAGTGTTTGGAATAAATGAAAATGACAGCGGGTCATTTGACATGACGACCGGTCAACTTCGCACAATCGCTGAGTCTGGTTGGGTTGCCTACGATGAAGAGCACAGTGGTACGTCTGTACTATACATAATATCGTATATTTTATTGCTAATTCTTTATTATCCGTTTTAATTATGATATAGAAAAGCTTAAACTGGATGCCGATTATTTTGACGGACAATGGGACCCCACACAATCAGCAGTCGCATACGCAGATTCTCCGCTCGGCATGTTCTTTTACTTCCTTCTAAACCAACTGCGGGTACGCATCGCTGAAGAGACTAATCGCTACCGGGATTAGAACATACATACGATTCCTCTATCCCGACGCAACAAACTGCTAGAGCGTCAGGCCAAGGATCCGCGCGTCAGTGTCCCGAACCTGGAGGATATTATCGCCGACCTCAACAAGTTCAAGAAGGTCGAGACGCACGAGATTGTGCACGTGATTGGACTTCTTATTGCTAGAGCTATAGCGCTTATCCGCGATGGCTTCGCTAACCATTGGAGTACTGAAGAACACGGAGCGGTCCCTCGTGGAACGTTTTCTCGCTTCTTGAAGCGCGATCGCTTCGAAGCCATCATGCAGTTCCTGCATTTCAACGACAACGAGGGCAGCGGAGCACACGAAGACAAAGCTTGGAAAATCCGACCAGTTATGCAGGCTGTGGAGAAAACCTTTTTGCCGTGCGTATCGGCTGGGTAGAGTTGTGTCTTTCGACGAAGGCATGATGACCAACCGCAGCAAGTACAACTCGATGAGAGTGTTCATGCCTGCCAAGCCCAGCAAGTACGGAACAAACTTTTACATGACGTGCTGTGCAGAGACAGCATATTGCTCAAGGTATACAAACACTGCTCTATTGGTTAACGTTTACATTCTGGATCCTACAAAATTACGGACTCATACGAATGGTATCCTGTATTTGATACTTTAGAATCGAGATCTACCGCGGCGCTGAAAAAAATAAGAGCAAGAAACAATCTAATGACACCTTGGGTTTGGGCCCCCAAGCTGTCATTCGGAAAGTGTCGAAGGCGCTGGGTGGGCAGCCTGCGAAACGTTTAATTGTCATGGACAGTTTCTATTCGACGGTGGCGCTCCGTCTGAAACTCCTGAGAATGGGTCTGTATCATGTAGGCACAGCACGAGTTGACCTGCTGGGTTGGTGCCCAATCCACTTCACCAAAAAAAAAAGACCAACACGAATCCCAAGAAGAACGTACCGGATTGCGCAGTCGCGGAGCACCCACAGCTAGTTGTATTGAGATGGATGGACTCAAACCAGTCAACAGGCAGTATACCGGATGCAGCACGCATCTCACAAGTAACGTGTCCACAGCTGGCCGTGGAATACGGCTTAGACATGGGAGGCGGGGATGTCCACGATCAGCCGCGGCTGCAGATGAACAGCATTCAGAAGGCCATATCAGTGCGCAAGTACTACAGGCAGTTGTTCCTGTGCATTGTGGACATGGCCCTGATAAATGGGTACATTAATCACTGTATCACGCTAAAAAGACACGGCAATATCCTCCTACGCTCGTTGAATATCTACGCCACTTACACACGCAACTTCTCGGCCTCCGTACGATCAACTTCGAGACGCACATGAACGCTGAGGACCTGATTTCTGTACCCGTCCCAAGGCAGCAGCACACGTTAGTCAACACAGGCGATTTCTTTTCATCAAGCAAGCAACACAAGCGTCGGCAGTACCTTGTCTTTCGAGACAAATTACCATTGCCAGGACTGCGGAGACATCTTTGGTGGTCGCATTCCACTTTGCGACAACATTCGCCGAAAGGAGGAAGGCAACACAAAACCCTGCTACGAGATTTGGCACGAACTCTGGAACGACGGCAAGAGCATCCCGCCAGGGCTAAAAAGAAGATCAGGTTCCGTAAGCGTAAGAGGGAGGAGAACTAAGTGAGAGGCAATACATTGTAGTAAAGTGTACTTATCTAAGTCGAGTGGTCGTGGTATCTGCAGGAAGAAATCGCCCAAGCCCTCCTCACTAAGTCGTTGGTTAGGAGCTGGGCGATTTTTTTCCTCTTCGCGTGCGCGTCCGCGTGGCGCGCTTTGGTTTGGCGCCAAGCATGGCTGGTTGGTGCGACGCTGCCCGCAGGAAAGATGATAGCATCGGAGTCGACGGGTTTTAAAGACCAGCAGGTTATGGCTGTGATTTACCTTGAACTCAGCCAAAAGAAGATCGCCATTTGCGCAGTTGGTATATACATAGTGGATTCTATGTCCGCTTTTGTGGCGCGTTTTGCTTGATGTGTCCTATTCTTTGCCATATAATGCGAAGGGCTACACAGCATAATTTTTGCAGGTTTTTAAGTATACTTTAATCAACATAAACCCTTATTTTTTATGATACAGAAACATTTCTCGGGTTACAGGGGCTAACGGATTTTAAAAAGCGCTAGTTTAGTCTAATGTATCGATATGATTGTACTGTCGGATAAAATGATAATATACGTGAGATACGTCGGCATCTTAAAATTTGTATGGGAAACACATGTTTTCCGTGCCCCTTGGACCTGATACATCAGATGTGGGGTTTCGACTACCTACCTAACCCTTCTTGTATGTATTGGCCAGCACTGACATATTACTTGGCTATGATTGGTCAATAATGATGATACTATACTTAAGGGAGGTCTGATAAAATTATTCCATATCAATATTTTTAAAATTGCTCCAATGAAATGCATAATCTGACGCATGTGACTCGTGTCTCTGCAGCATAGGTCCGCCGAATGCTGCATTATGCTGCTTGAGCAGGAAGATGCACCACAAACGGAATGTCCAAGGTTTCTCTATTAATAATCACAACCTTAGTGCTGTACAGGATTTTCGCAAAATGTTGAGAACCGTCGCATAATCTTTTAGTCCCTGATGCAATCACTGTCGCATATTCTTAAGTCGTAGCATTATTGGCTCAACCTTGCATGGTATATACTATTTAAGTACTGTTCACGGACTCAGTGACACTGAGAGCTGCTGTCAGCTGGATCTGAGCGGCGCCGCATTAAGTGTGCGTCATGGGGGGTGTGCCATTTGACAATCGGTTTTGCATTCAAATCACCATCGAATTGGATAAAACGTATTCGTATTTTGAATCCCGCAAATACTTGCCTCGATGCCACTATTTCTTTTGCGCTTCATTTGAGGTCACAAAAAACTACAGCTGACAAGTGTGATCTCTGCTAAATGAATTAATCAAACAAAGGATAAGTAAGACTCGGCAGTCTGTGTCTTACTCGCGCCAAAAATTTGGAATTATGATTAATTCCAAAAGTAACGAACACACTAAGCAGATATTTTCATATGCCATAGCCTCAGATTCTGCGATGTCTCTCACACGATGCACAATCTTAAAATATTAAACTGCCGACACATTGCCACGTCCAAGCAGGATTTTTTTAAAAGTCAAAAGCTATCTTGGAAGACTCAAAGAGCTCGTAAAAACCTCAAATTTTACCACCACATGTAATTTTTCGTTTTTAAGCCTCGGGTTATTGGGTGATTCCTGAAATCACAAATTCTACATGTATCAAATGCGAGAGAGAGAAAAAAATACACCAATCGTAAATATTTTGCGAAGCAAAAACTGAGCCCTTCGATTTCTAGATTAGACCTAGGTATTTGGAAAAGTAAAAATTCTATCCAGAGAAGAGTATTGAATTTGACCGAGTTTGACCCCCTGTTTTTCTCATTGCGGAACATACACAATAATCAGGCAATTCCTTTGTACCACATTTGTCTTTGTCTTTTAAAGGTGTCTCCTCCACCTACAGAAGGTGGAGACAAAAACATTTTTTTGTCTCCAGTTGTGTTGTTGTGCAAGATGACCAATCACGGACGATTTGAAATTCTCCACCTTCAGGTGGGCTTTATCCACATTGTGGACTCCACCGTGGAAAGCCCCATCGACCACACCCTTACGGGCGTCAGCAAATCAATTCCTATCGAGCACAAGATCATCGTTGGCTTTGTCACTTGTACCGACTTTTTCAAAAGCACTTGATTAGACGGGATTCCCTTGCATGAAGTACAGCTGTCGCAGTAGCAAAGGTAGACTTCCAACTATATTTTAATAGGAACCATCATAACGGGGTTTTGTTTTAAACTTATTACTTTTGGTCTACGTGACCGGGTGCCGATTAAAACCCATTTCGTCGCCCGTATTATAATTCTCTGATTTTTATTTTAAAGTTTACTGAAGCAATTTTTTAACTGCATATGCAACTTAGTTTGACTTGATATTTGTAAATAAAGTGTGGGGTCAAAAGAGGTTAAGAGAGGGAAATTTGGGCAAAGGCGGGCGTACGTGAGTATAAACTAGACTAACCTGCCATTTATGTAAGCTTTAAGAGACAACTCGCGTTAAGTTCTACAGCAAAAAAGGCAGCGTTAAATAATTAAAAAAATTAAACGACTCAAAGATCGGTTTATATGTTGGCTAATTCCGTATGAAAATATTCGTAGACATTGTCGGGTGAACACGTGAACAGTTTCATGCCTCGTTATGAGTTTACTGTACGATATTTGTCGCGATTTCGTCCAAGCAAAACATCCAGAATTGCCTGCAGTCCGTTTTTTACTTTTAAAAAATTGCTGCATGCACATGGCAATATGTAGACATTTTAAGGTTTTAAGATTGTGCAACGTGTGAGAGACATCGCAGAATCTGAGGCTATGGCAAATGAAAATATATGGTCAGTGTATTCGTTACTTTCAAAATTAATCATAATTCCTTTTTTTTGGCGCGACTAAGACACGGACTATCGAGTCTTACTTATCCTTTGTTAGATTAATTCATTTAGCAGATACCACACTTGTCAGCTATCGGGGTAGTCCTCGGAGCGGTCCTCAACCTAGTTAGGGTCGGCGGCTTGAAAGTCATATAGCACCTCGACATCGTCGTCGACCCGCAGACGTTCGATGTTCCGAGCCTCGGCCATACTACGTTGAGAAGCGTTGCGGCGGGTACTCGTCAATGCTAGTTCGACCAGCACCTAAGGGGAGACAGATCGGAGGGGGCTCCCCTCGTCGTACTGACGACAAGCGTGAGATACCACACCGGCGACCACCACGACAAGAGTGCCGGCGAGACTCCAGCCGGTCCACTCGAGGCAGTAGTTGGTAGCTAGTAGGAGCAATAGTACAGTCCCCACACCCACTGGTCCCAGGAGTCCGAACTCCACCAGATCGAAGGCGTTGACCGGGATGTACAGCAGTAGAGACAGGCATAGTAGTACTAGCCAGCAGGTGGCTTCTCCCACCGCGTACAGGCGCATCCATGTGGCCTTGAGAGCGTCCCAGAAAGCGTACCAATAGCGTATGCTCGAATCTCTTGTACGGAGGAGGACTTCGGGGATGTAGTCGGAGAATGTCACCTTGCTGGCGATCCACCAACTCCGCAACATCCGTCCATAACGACCATACTTCTCTTCTCCTTTGAGTAGAACAATAAGAGGCACAGCAAATAGCGCGCTCCACACTCCATACGCGTAGGTAGCACCCCGAAGTTGACGAAGTTCGTTTGCCTGAAGTACGTCTCGGTATAACGACGCACAGTCGCTCAAAATTTCGCAGTTCAACTTGATCACACGCCACACTTGGACCAAGAAATCCCAGGTAACGTTACGTAGAGGAGTCGTTAGGATCCAGACCGTTACAGCCCCTACGTACACGGGCCACAGCTCCCAGCGGGCGTACTCGTAGAAAACACTAGCGTGAGGCTCCATTTAGATGAGAGTACACTCGACAAATAAGAAACTGAGTACACCCAGGACGACCCTTCTCGACGTCATTCGACCTCCATCCGTCTTAGTCGCCACCCATCTGTCAAGTCCAGTAGCTGGGAAAGAAGAACTCCGATTCCTCGTCCTTTTCAGGAGCTTCTCTTGCACCCAATATACAATTATCACAGGAACCTCGAGAGAGAGACAGGGCCGAAGGTCCAGGTACCGACGGGCAGCCTTCCTGCTCATTTGGCAATTTGTCCCCGACTACAGACGCAACCCTCGGCGCCCTCTCTCCTCACCACCTCAGTATGGGCACCACGCGCGGAACGGCAACGCGCCGACTCAAGGCCGTCTGGAACGTGGAGTCTTCGGACTCCGACGGTTCTTGTTCAGATGACACTCCGGCCGACGAGCGCTTCTGGATCCTCATGCGAGACGTCCTGGCTGCAAACGCTAGCGGATCGGCCTCGATCTTCTGGACGACATAGCCGCCGCGATCTTGGACGACACGGGGAAGGCTTCGGACGCTCTAACGGGGCCGGTAGTTATCATGCCCAAGCCGCCTCGGCACCCACGCTTCACGCAAGACGGTCGATTTCCGCTCAAGAGTGTCAGCACTGGCTCGACTAAGAAGAAGACGATCACGGAGAGTCCTCGTTCCGGCAAGAAGCGTCCGAGTCACCCGTGGTCTTCGTTCGCGTTACCATTCAAGCTATCGGACACGACTCCTTCTCCCGTGGTCAATGATCTGAAACGGGTTTATTACGAGGCGGCCGAGCTAGGTCAGGAACCGTACCAGCTGGCGTATCCGTGGCCGGGCTCGCACTTGTGGTACAACCCGCAAGGGTACCCGCATGTGCACGCTTCTCACTGGCGCTTTTGGAACGAGAACCGCTCCAAGTTCTGGGATTGGCAGGCGAACGTCCCGTTGAGGACCTCCAACGCGCAGACCCAGCGGCGCAAGGCTAGGCTGGCGGCAGTAGTCGCACGCGTCTGGTTCCTGAGCATTTGTATCGAGACCTGGGGCTACTTCGGCTTCCTTCGTCTATTCGAGAGCTGCGCGCACCGTCGTCGCCTTATGTGGATGGGCGGACAGCCTGGTCGGAACGCCCCGGACGCCAAGTTCTACAATGGCCCAGTCATCGACAACTTGTCTAAGCTGTACTCGCGCGACTCAGGAGCGTACTCGCGAAAAGTGAAGAACGCTCTTAAGCCGTTCCGGATCAACGAGGGAGGTTTCACGACCATCCCGGAGTTGTTGGAGCATACCGGAGCCCTGGACCCTAATAGCTCGAAGCCCGACAGTCGGCTCACGGACCGGGCGTTGGCCCTCGTTCTGCTGGACATTAAGTCGAAGGAGGATCATGAACCTCATTGGGTAGGGGATCGTTCGAAGGGAGTCTGGTATGCACTTAGTCACTGCTCGCGTCTTCAGAAGATGACGGCCAAGCTTTCGCGCGAACGGGAGAAAGGAGCTCTTCGAACACCCAAGGTAACCCCCTTAGATGCGTCTGAAGCTGACTCGGCGGTATACGCGGCGTATGAGCGTACTGACGGCACTTACACGGCGATTTGGGAGGAAGCGAGTGAGGAAGATTCGGCTTACGAGGAGGATGAAGCCGAGAGCGACTCTGAAGAACTCCGTCCCGTTAAGAAGACGCTGCGCCTTTCTTCTAGTTCCGACGAGAGTTCGGAGGACGACGAGCTTCCCAACAAGCGTCTACAGCTCTCTCACAAGTCGCAGAGGGTGAAAGAGCGCGCGAAGCGTTCCCGTTCCCCGTCTCGCAGTTCTACCTCCCTGAAGAAGCCTCGATTAAGTTCGTCGCGCAAGCGGTCACTTTCATCTTCACGCGCTAAAGGCTAACTCAAAGCGCGCGCTGCTTCGCCAGAACGTTCTGTTTCCCCTTTACGGTCACGATCGAAGTCCCCAGTGCGCAAGAAGTCCCGTCGGGCACGTTCGGAGGATCGTCCTGCGTCTCGGTCGAAGTCTCCGACGAAGTCCTCAGCCACCAAGACGAGTAGGGAGTCCCGGCGGGACAAAGCAAGATCACCTTCGCACGCTCGGTCGAAGTCTCCGACGAAGTCCTCAGCCACCAAGACGAGTAGGGAGTCCCGGCGGGACAAAGCAGGATCACCTTTGCACGCGAAGGGGAGTAAAGTCACTTCCGACAAACCGACCGAAGGCAAAACGCCGACTCCTCCGTCAGCTCCAGCGTCGCGGGACGGCACGCGTAAGCGGTCGCGTTCGGTGTCTTCCTTGAAGAAGGCAGTGCCCCCAAAGGGACGCTCGGCCTCGCGGTCCCCGTCAGCACCTCGGAAGTCGAGTTCGCCGGGTGAGCATTCTGCTCCTTGTTCGCCGGCTAAAAGGTCCGACAAAACAGCCTAACGAGAGGCCGTCGAGAAGTTAGTGATTCGTACCATTCCAGAACCGTTCCTCACTGGATGAGAGTACGAGTACTGGCATCGTCTTCTTTTTTAAGTTTCTTTTTGTTTTTCACCACGATTCGTCCCCACTTGTTGTTTTCGTTTCCTCGTTGTAGATCGCGGTAAAATTGTTTTTCTTTTTGATATGTAGGAGATCAGCCACTTGTGAAGTAGAATCCAAAAATATACAAAGTCGTAAGAAGTGTTCTTCAGGACACTTTCGAGGGAGGCGGGGTCGTGAGCTTACTCTGGCTCATTGGATCGACCCGTCACGATTCTCTCTCCCTAGAAGAGTAGCTCTTCTTCGTCAACGCGGCGTTAGCGTCTTCCAACCGCGCGATGCGACGTAGTTCTGGTAGGTCTCCCTCTCGACGACGGATTTCTTCGAGCGCCTTGATCAGAGCAGCGTAGGTGGGCAATAGTGTGTTTCGTGGTCTCCAAAGAGTCTCGTAGGTATCCAATAACACCAGGAACTGCTCTTCACGGTTCTTTTTGCGTCGGGCGATTATGTCGATCACAGAGCAAGGAACACCGGTCAGGACCGTCTCTTCCCCTCCAATCAGGAGTCTCTCTACGAAGCTAGTAGAAGGGAGGTCCTCTTCTGATAGAGGTCCGTCGTCGTCTACACCCGGACTCGACTGGACTCCCTCGGGTACTTCAGAAGGGAACGGACGGCTCCACCGCCCTTGGAAACGTTTCAACCTATTGACGTTAATGGTCACGACCCGATTGGGGTGATAAGGGATGGCTACTCGATAGGAGTTCTCTCCCACGATCCCGACCACACGGTACGGACCATGCCACGCGAAAGCGAGCTTCTTCGTGGTCTTTTCCCTGCGACGAGCTCGGAAGTACTGGTAGACCCACACCGAGTCTCCCTCCTTGAACTTAATCGGTACTTGGTTGCTCAGTCGTTGCTCGTGTCTGCCCTGGGCCTTCAAGAGTTGGCGCTCTACTAATCATTCTCGTTTCCCGTAGAGATAAGAATCGGTTTCGTCTGTAGCTAGCGACTTCGTTACTCTTCCATCCGTTGTTCGTGTTGAGAAACGCGAGGTCCAGAGGTAACACCGGGTCCCGGCCATACAGGCTGAAGAATGGTGAGTCCTTAAGGGCCTCGTGATACGACGAACGGTATGCGAACAGTACTCGGGGAAGATATAAGTCTTAGTCGTTTTGAGCTTCGTTGACATACATCTTAAGCATCCCGATCAGCGTGCCGTTGAAGCGTTCGACTAGCCCCTGAGTCTGAGGGTGGTAAGCAGCTCCAAGCAACTTCTTGATCACGAGTGTTTCGTAGAAGGATCGTGCCAGGTTCGAGATGAAGTTGGATCCTTGGTCGCTCAGTATTTTCTCGGGGACTCCGTGCCGCGAGATCACTTCGTTCACCATAACTTCCACGAACGTTACAGTGTCCAAGCGGGCCACCGGGAATGCTTCGACCCATCGAGTAAAACAGTCGGCGAGGACGAGGATGAACTTGTTGCCTCGAGGAGTAGCCACTAAGGGACCTATGGCGTCCACCACTTATAGCGAGAAAGGTTCCGATAGTTCTTGTACGGGCATCCTCTGCATTCGGCTATTTCTCCAAGGGCGATAGCCTTTACCACTGCCGCAAACGGTGCATTCCCGAACGTATTCGGCCACATCCTTCTTCCAACTGTGCCAGTAAGCGTTCTTGCGCACTTTGTCGAGCGTCTTAGTAACTCCGACATGAGCGGCAAGTACATCCTTATGACACTGATGTAGTACCGTCGATATGAAAGGCAGGCGAATCACAGGAACTTCAAGAGTAGACGCCGGTCCAGCGCGAGCCTTCAGGTGTACGCGTCGCATGAGTACTCCGTTCTTTACCGAGTAGTTAGGAGCCATCAGCAGGATTTTGGTGCGCATTTGAGGGTCCAAAGCTAGAGCTCCATCGCTAAGGAACGCTATCATAGCTTGGATCCAGGGTGTCCTCTTCTGTTCTTCCACGAAGCGAGTTTGTTGTAACCCGAACACATCAACGGGGGACACTAGGAGTTGGTCGGTAACCTCTTCTTCGTCGGGGAACGGCTCGGGTCCAGCGTCCTCGGGCAAGGGCCCTGAAGGGAGCAGAGTCGAGTCGAGAGTCGTAGTCTCCCCGACTTCGACAGTACTAGGAGGGGACTCGTCAGCATCGTTGAGTAGCTCCGCCATAGAGATAGCATTGATGGTTTGGGTATGCAGCCTGGACAGACCATCCACATGACCCATCGAAGTACCAGGCTTGTGGAACACCTTGAAACGTAATTGAGACAACTCCATGGCCCACCTAGCCAGCTTAGCGTTGCTCGTACGATTAGTTTCGTTAAATACCCACGTCAAAGCTTTGTGGTCCGTGTATAGGTCGAACTCGCAACGGTCCAGGTAGCAGCGGAACTTGCGCGTGGCCCAAACGATACCCCAGCACTCGATCTCCGACGTACCGTCCTCCTTATGGACCCAGTTCTTCTCGGAGCCAACTAGTAGCTTGCTCGCATAGGCCACGACTCTCTCGCGCCCCTCCACGGTTTGCATCAAGCACGCCCCTACAGCGAGCTTAGACGAGTCCACATATAGATGGAAGCGCTTCGAAAAGTCGGGATACACCAGGATGGGAGGCTCCACCAGCTTACGCTTTAGTTGCAGGAAAGCGGCATCGCAGTCGTCGCTCCAGAAGAATCGGGCCCCTTTCATCTTATGCCGTTCGATTGGGGCCGATATGGCTGCGTATCCCGGGATGTACCACCTGAAGTAACTAGTCAAACCCAGGAACGCCCTCACAATGTGCAGGTCGTGCGGTCTGAGCACGTTCATCACCGACTTGACCTTCTCGGGGTTGGGCAATATGCCAGACGAAGTGACGAAGTGAACCAAAAACGCTACCTGGTCGCGTGACCACTTGCACTTTTGCATCTTGAGCTTAAATTTCGCCGACCGGAACCGCTCCAAGACTTGTTTTAGTCGTACTAGGTGGGTAGGAAAGTCTTCACTGAAGACCACGCAGTCGTCGAGGTATACTAGGCAAGTCCGCTACTTAAGGTCAACAAGCACAGTCTCCATCAGTCGTTCGAAGGCCGGTACGGCATTACACAGTCCGAACGGCATTACGAGCCACTCGAAGAGACCATATTTGCAGGTGAAGGCAGTCTTCTCCACGCTATCAGCAGCCATCGGGACATTCCAGTAGCCGGATGCGATATCCATCGTAGAGAACAGCTTAGTGTTGCCGAGTACATCTAGAATGTCATCGATGAGCGGCATCGGGTAGCAGTCCTTGATAGTCACAGCGTTCAGTCTTCGATAGTCGATGCAGAACCGTATTCCGCCGTCAGGTTTGCGGATCATAAGCACCGGGCTCGCCCAAGGGCTAGAAGAGGGTCGTATGAGTTCTTGCCTTAAGTATTTTTGTATCTCGGATTCCATCACGTCTCCTTCCGCCTTGAACACTCGGTAAGGGGGTTGCTTTATAGGCGAGTGCTCTCCAGTATCAATCGAAAACTCGAGCAGGTTCGTCCGTCCCGGGCGCATCGAAGTTTCGACGAACATGTCCTTGAACGGTTGGAGGAACTCCGTGAATATTCTCTTCTGTTCGCTCCCCAATTTAGACTCGTCCAGGTTGATGTAGAGCTCCTCCTTGAGTACTCGGTCCACCCCTGGTATGGATTCTTGAGCGACTTCGGTCGTCGAATTAGAGGCGCTAATGACCGAGTGGACCCACAGGTCTTGAGCTCTTTGGTCCCTAGTCTGGGCCTCGCCGGGCAGGGCGGTTTCGTGCTTTACACTCGCAGCGGTTCCTTGCTGAAGCGCCGTCGCGGGGATTACCGTAACACTCGCCAATCTGGTGCTTCTCTTGATGACGGTGTTCTTGATAGAGGGGTTGCATACTTCCACGACCACTAGGTCGTTATACACAGTGCACAGGGTCCTAGCAACTTTAATGGCGTCATCCAGCGCAGAAAGCCCCTCTATGAGGACGGTGGTCCCGTCGCTCAGTTGACCTTGCACCTCCGCAACTACTAGAGCTTGTCCAGCAGGGCAGAGTCGAATAAAAGATGAGATGCGGGACAGGTAAGACTCTTCCACCCGAGGAGACCCCAGAGGGAACACCTCTCTCGTGTCCTCTAGCGTGACTGTATTCTCGTCCAAGTCCACCACGGCGCGAAAGTCCTTGAGAGCGTTGGTGCCCAGGATGGCGTCGACATGTAGCTTAGGTACAACGGCAAACGGTATTCTCTTCTCGACAGAGCCCAATGTCACCGGCAAGTAGATTACTCCTTCTATATCGAGCGCAGACCCGGACACACCGTTCAGACTGCCAACGTAGGGCATAAGAGGAGCTGAATAGAGAGGAGCAGTCGAAACTGACTATCTTCGGCGCTGGAGAGCACCTAGGAGCAGGATCTTTCCAACGACAGAGTCGGCAGGGTGAACTCCTCTCGAGGACCTTCAAGCGGAGTTGGTCAGCCTCCTCCTCGTAAAGGTTCGCAATTCTTTTAGTCAGTAACTCTTTTGATCGCGAGTCAGTGGGAACAGCGAGGCTATTGCTCCAGTCCTCGATCCGGTTTAGGAGATCTTGGAGCCTAGTGGGGGGCGGGGAGTCATCTTTCTTTTTTTCTTCTAGCGATCCTTCACTAATACACCCTTCACACCAGCCACCTTCACTTGAAGCTTCACCCTTTACGAGGAAGTATACTGCTCGTCGCACTATGGCTCGCCAAGGGTCAGACACGACACCGCGAGAGTCCAGCAACTCGTACTCGGTTTCACCGAGGCCGGGGGGCATTTTCGGGGGACTTCCCAGGGCCAGCGCGATATTGTCTTCCACTACAGAGGGGTCCGCGGGACACTCTTCTCCTGGTAGAGGGGGGACCTTCAGATCCGGGAAGTGCACTATTGGCTTAGGTGCGTCCTGCCACGAGAACCTCTTCGTCGCGGTCCCTCCATCTTCGTCGCGGTAATCGGAGTCGTCCGACGTCACAGAGCTGATCCGTACTGGCTTTTCCTCTTTGAAATTACGGTTGGCTCGCTTCGCTTCTCCGGACGAGGCCAGCGTCTTTTGGAACCATTCCAACCAGTACTCAGGAGTAGATAGCCGACCGGGGGAAGAATCTCGGGTCCTCGCTAGTTGTTCTTCGGGAATGCCTAGTAAGTCACTCAACTCGGCAAGATACAAATCCTTCGATTGTTCCGCATTCTCGACTAACCGGCGCTTCAGTTCGACTTCATCGAGAGAAAACAGTCGGTCTTCGAGCTCTTTGTCATATTCTTCTTTCTCTTCAGCCAGCTCGGATGGCTTACCTTCTTCCAACGTATCTAGTTCCTCTTTGGCGAACACCCTCGCGAAGGAAGGCGCCTTCTCCGGTTCACCCTTTGGAGACTTAGCACTGGCGACGTCCTCGGAGTCCTTTTCGGAGGCGTCGTCTCTCTCAGGGGGGGTCACGTCTTTCTCCTGCTCACGTGGTTCCGCCTTTGGTACTGGAACACTAGCTTCAGTAGCTCCATATTCTTCTCGGGTTGGGCTTTCGAGTACCTCCGTCACGTCTGAGAGTAACTCCTCCTGTATAGGGCCGTCATTGTACTCACCTTTTTCGTCGTCTTGATCGAGCACGCTCGAAACCACACTCTTGTGGTTCGTTGACGTCGACGGGTAGTCTCGTTCCGTCGAGGACGCCTGAAGTTTCGGCTCGTCCGTCTCTCCTTTCTTGCTTAGTTTTACGTTCGTTTTTTCGATTTCGCTCTCTTGGTCATCTCTCGTAACCACTCTTAGGTTCGTATTGGAGCGTTCGTCGACGTGCGCAGCTATTGCGGAACCGTCCCATACGGGTCCCGAGCCTACGTCTTTTACAAACGCTTCTCTCTCCGTCCTCCAACAGTCGTTAGGGTTTAAGACTACCGATACACCGTTCCACACGGGCGCCGTACGTCCTTCATGCTCAAACGGCAGTATTTCTTCAGTTCTCGTCATATGTTCATTGTTTACGTTCGTTTCATTTCTTTCCGGTATAGCGGAACTCATCCCACCTCCAACAGGACACACTTCATACCTCTTGGGCGACTCCTCCGCGGAGTTCAAAGTGTTCCCATTTGTGTCGATCCATAGACAAGAGGAAGGAGCGACACTCCCTTCCCCTCCCTCTCGCCCCCATCATTGCTGGTTGGGCGCTTGTCCTAGGACAGGTCCCACCGTTGCCCCTGCCGGACCGCCCAGTCTCTTCAGTGACGTCTTTAGAGGGCACTCCGCCAACATATGACCCGATTCATCACACAGGAAGCACTTGCGTCCGTTCCTCGGCTGGGTGTTCCGAAATCCGCTAGGGGGGTCACGCTCACATTCAGGACCGATGTGGCCCACTTCCTTACAGTGAGGACAGGTGGCTTTGCCGCGGCGACAGTGAATTCGACTACACCCCAGAGTGTGACACCGACCGCACACGAGAAGACCATCTTGGGTTCGCAAGTCCGGACCCACACGAACACCCCAAATGGGCGTAATAGGAAGCGTCCCGGTAGGCTGGTAGTGTAGGGAGGGGTTCGGATCAGGAGGAGAGCAGGCAGCAGCTGCATTCACCGCCGGGGAAGTATAGGCGGTCGTCAGGGGACGCTCCATCAACTGCTGTTGCTGTTGAAGTTGTTGCTGTTGCTGCTGAGCGAGTAGATTCTGCGTCTGCTGCATCATGTTCATCATGCGTTCGAGGACAGCGTTCTCTTGGGAAGCTTTAGGGGACGGCACATTGTCGAACTCGGAGTCGTCTTCAACCGGACGGTGCATATTCTTAAGAAACAGCATGGCCACAGCCGCAGGGATGGAGTCAATCATCGTCGTGGTGAGACGGTTCCTCCAATCTTGGTTCCGAAGCCCAGACAAGAAGTACTTGTAACGCACCTGAGGATCGTAGCACTGAGCATCATCGCAGAGGCTTGAAATCATGTCGCCCCACAACTCTTCCGAAGTGAAGGTCGCAGGGACCCCGGAGCCCCAAGCGTCCGCGGGTGGCTCGACACCAGTACTAGAGTTGTTCCCCCCAAGTCAGTTAGCCGCTTGATCTATGATATTCTGCACGTTTTGGAGGCCTTGCGTAGTCGACAGACTGGGTCGCATTCTCGAAGGCAGACTCTCAGTCGGGCCTTCTTCTTCCCGGACAGTGGCGCTCTCATCTTCTCTGTTGCTAGTAGCCGACATCTTTTCCTTTCTTCTGACGTTTTTCGCGAGACTTCACTTGGAGCAAGACCTTCTCCAGCTAGCAGACTACCCTGCTTCTCCACCAGATGTCGTATACCTCCTCTTCCTTCAAGGGTCGGGTAGTCCGCGGCTGTTCAGGGGTACGGTCTTGCTCAGTGGCTGCAGGAACGGTAGATAGGATCACTAGAGAGTTGAAAATAAAAGTTTGTTGATTGGCTTGGCTTCCTCTTGAGTAGAAGGAGGGAAATATAAGACTGAGAGCTAACCGGAACAGAGGCCTAACACCTTCTAAACCTTACATACACTACACTACATATTTAGGAAAAAGGAAGGATTCACTTCGTGTGTCGTCTGCCTTCGTGGGACAACGGAGAGCGTCTGGGAAGGGGCTTGATGTCTCGAGGTGCTTATGGTCCCACGACGCCAAGACTCCGGCGTTCAGGGGCCCCCTCATCGGACCACCCTAACGGGCTCGGTCAGGGGCACGTGCGTGGTTGAGTTCAACGGGAACCACCCTGACGGGACGGCGGGGTGAGGAGTGATTTCATGGTCTCGAGTCATCCGGACGGGAGGCAGAGCTCCTGGGATGACCCCTCCGTTCCCGGGTACGGGACAAGAATCTGAGGCTATGGTATATGAAAATATCTGCTTAGTGTGTTCGTTACTTTTGAAATTAATCATAATTCCGATTTGTTTGACGCGAGTAAGACACAGACTGCCGAGTCTTACTTATCCTTTGTTTGATTAATTCATTTAGCAGAGATCACACTTGTCAGCTGTAGTTTTTTGTGACCTCAAATGAAGCGCAAAAGAAATAGTGGCATCGAGGCAAGTATTTGCGGGATTCAAAATACGAATACGTTTTATCCAATTCGATGGTGATTTGAATGCAAAACCGATTGTCAAATGGCACACCCCCCATGACGCACACTTAATGCGGCACCGCTCAGATCCAGCTGACAGCAGCTCTCAGTGTCACTGAGTCCGTGAACAGTACTTAAATAGTATTAACCATGCAGGGTTGGGCGGATAATGCTACGACTCAAGAATATGCGACAGTGATTGCACCAGGGACTAAAAGATTATGCGACGGTTCTCAACATTTTGCGAAAATCCTGTACAGCACTAAGTCCATTGCACATGTGTTGGCGTTGTGACGTGCTGTTGTTATTAATTGAGAAAGCTTGGACATTCCGTAATGTAAACTTTAAAAGATAACTCGCGTTAAGTTCTACAGCAAAAAAGGCAGTGTTAGCAAGAAACAAAAACGACTTAAAGATCGGTTAAACGTTGGCTAATTTCTTATAGAATATTCGTAGACATAGTCGGGTGAACACGTGGTCAGTTATATTGGTTTGGGGTTGTTAAGTAAGATGCAAATACCGAAGTAAGTTAATTAGTGCTAACCAAAAATGTCTAACATGTCTCTCTATACGATATCTCCCTGTTGTTCATCTTGTTGTCTTCTCGTAAGTGTGGCGTAATCACTAATGCCATGTGACTATATTCAATCATAGCGCTCCAACATGTGATTACCCAATGGTGTTCCAGAAGCAGCTCCAGCCAATAGTGGAACGGTTCGGTAATCGTTCCAACGGTCACGTCTAACCGTGCAGAGCCGGTGCAACTGCAACACTCCTACTTACCACTACTGCACGGTAGCCTTGTTCGTAATGCCGGTCGCATCGCGCTGGAACGCCAGGGCCTTCGTCCCAAGTTCCTTCGTCAGCATGTCGGCCAGTTGGAACTTCATGTCGATATAGTTCACCTTGACTTTTCCGCGTTCCACGTTCTCACGAGTGAAGTGGTGCCGGATGGCGATGTGCTTGGTTCATGCGTGGTGTCCGGTGCTCCTTGCCAGTGTAATAGCAACTTGGCTGTCCTCCCATATCTGCGTCGCTCCCACTTGCCCATGACCCATGTCCTTGAGCATCGTACGTGTCCACAGCACCTCTTGCGTGCACAGGCTCAAAGCCATGTACTCTGCTTCCTCCGAGCTGAGTGCAACCATCCTTTATAGTTTCGACTTGAACACCACAGGGGCGTTCCCGATCACAACCATGACAGCGGAAACGAAACGCCTGTCGTCGATGTTGGAGCCCCAGTCCGCGTCGGTGGACCCTTGAGCCAAGGCGTTCTCGGAACGGCCTTGGTATACAATACCATGCTCACGCGTAGTCTTCAAGTGGCGAAGCACTCGAATTGCCGCCCTCCAGTGTTGTCGCCCAGGGCCCTCGAGGAAACGGGACAAATGTGTCACCACGTACGCAATATCCGGCCGAGTGCATGTTGTGATGTACATCAAACACCTGATCAAGGAGCGGTACGGCTTCGACAGCATCCCGAGGCGTTCCACTGCCGTCGTTGGACACATATTATTCGAGAGCTTCACGTTTAATGCGCACGGGTTCTCCACATCCTTAGCGCTCAGCTGATTGAAGCGTTCCGCAACGTCGTCGATGTATCGAGTCTGCTTGATCATAAGCGTTCCAGCTGACGTGTCGTGGTTGATCTCCATACCCAGGATGGATTTGGCCTCGCCAAGTTCCTTCATCTTGAAGGTGTTCTTCAGTGCGTCCTTGACTTCACGGATCTCTCGTGTCTTCGCCGCAATGATCATGTCGACCACGTACAAGCACGTATACGAAGCCGTTCCTGGAACGCTTCACGTAGACACATTGGTCGGCACCACAGCACTTGAAGCCGTTCCGCATGAGCACGCGATAAATTTTCTTGTTCCACGCGCTCGCAGCTTGTTTCAAACCGTAGATTGCCTTCTACAGCTTGCACTTCATACCTTCAGCGTTCTCCAATCCGAGAGAGACGTTCATGTAGACCACGTCCACTAGGACACTGATCAGGAACGCCGTGTCAGCATCGGGCTGTTCCATAATGATACCGTATGTTACACATACCGCTAGCACCACACGAATCTTATTCATGTTTGCAACTGGAGAGTACGTCTTAAAGAAGTCTATTCCAAACTTCTGCTTAAATCCCTTCGCTGCCAGGCGTGCCTTGTACCGGATGACTTGACCGTTCCCGTCACGCTTCTTGGCGAACTCCCAGCGACATCCAATCGGGCGTCCAGGCGTTCCATATGGAACGAGAGTCCACGTTCTGTTCCGAGCGTGCGACTACAACTCCTCGTTTCCTGCCTGACGCCATTTTGGCGTATCTTGAACGCCATTGATACTGACAGCAAATGCCAACACGGCTTCAGCGATCAAATCGTTTTCGTCGATCCTGGCACGCTTCGGGGCTGGCGGGCCGTCACTTCCGTTCGACTTGTACTCTTCATAATCGTTCGGACCGTTCTCAAGTAGGAACACAAGCTCCCGCGTCTTTTTGAGCGTTCCATATCAGGTTGGAATATCAGGCGTTCCTCGCGAGCGCCTCTGGCGGCGGGTGGTACGCTGTCAGCTCCAATCCTGCCGTTCTTGGTTCTACTTGAGGAGGCATCCCTTGAAGCGCTCCACTCTGTTCTGGTTCCAACTTATCCATTTCAACGTCTTGGACAGGGTCCTCCACCTCTTCCATCGGTTCGTTCGGAACGCTTAGGCGTTTCACTTCTGTTGGAATGCCAGCTTCATCACCGCTCTTAGCCACTCGTAGAACCGTTCTGGGCGCTGGCAACGCGTGTCGTAAATACCTCCAATTCCACGCTCTGCAAGTTTCACGGAACGCGAAACCTTGACCTTGGACGCGTCCCAGTCGTAAACACGATACTCTTTAACGTTCTCGGCGTACCCGAGGAACGTGCACCTGAAACGCTTGGGTTCGAGCTTCGTTATCTTCACGTCGTCAACGTAAGCGTACCCTTGCGATCCGAACACACGCAAGAGATCCATCCGAGGTTTTGCTTGGAGCGCCATCTCAAATGGCATGTTATCTGCGCTCGCCTTGTTCGTGGAACGGCTGTACACAGCCGTACGCATTGCTTCTGCCCACCACTCTTTCGACATGGACGTGTCATGTAGGATGCTACGCGCCTTTCTCCATGATAGTCCGGTCCATGCGTTCCGCCGCTCCGTTCTGCTGAGGGCTGTATGGAACGATACGCTGGTGCGCGATGCCGTTCCGTTTGCAAATACCAGCGACCGTCTTATTTACGAAATCCGTTCCATTGTCGGAACGCAAACACTTCAGGCGTTCCCCCCATTGATGTTCGTGGAGCGCCTTGAACGCTTTCAACTTGGTGACTACTTCGCTCTTGATCTTCATGAAATACGCCACGACATACCTCGAGTAGTCGTCCAGGACCGCGAGCACGTACTTGACACCACCATTCGAAGGCGTTCTCATATGGTCCATGACGTCCGTGTGGACCCGTTCCAACACACGCGTAGACTTCGTCATCGACCGCGAAGGGAACGATGTCACCGTCCTATTCCCCTTCATGCATACACCGCACATAGAGCCGTTTCCATTCTTCCCCGGCAGGATACCCGTCGTGGAACACTGTGTATTGGCCAGCGCTTCCTTGTTGGGGTACCCCAAGCGAGCGTGCCAAAGCGCCCACGCGCTCCCTGCCCCGGCGTAATGCACGAACCGTGCTTCTTCTTGCTGATAGTTCAGCTGGAACGCCTTGCCAGCTTTCTTGCCCGATGCAAACGCGCGATAGGCGTTCCAGATCACACATGAGGAACGCTGAAACGCCACGCGCAAACCCCGTTCCGCGAGCTTCCCCACCGCCAGTAACCGTCTGTCGAGCCCCGGCATGTACAGTACGTCGACCATACGAATGCGTCTTCCGTCCGGACCCGTCAGCCAACCGTTCCCGTTCTTTCGACGCGCAACTGCCCACCGTCTGCAACCGTCACGTTGATACCAGTGTCCAGACCTTTGTACTCGATCGGGGCCTCCATGTGCGGGGTCATTTGCGATGTCGTACCACTGTCGATCAGCTACCCGACCAGCCGTTCCTGACCCACTGCAAACACTGCGTCGCCCTTGCCGCCACCGCTCTCAACGGGACCGCCTCGCTTTATGTGGCGCGCTTGGTCACAGGTGAAGCACTTGCCTTGGAACGTGCCAGTCCGCCTTGGAACGTTCCTTTTTCGACAGTTACCTCGGCCGCTCTTGGAACGCCTAGCGTTCCCGTTCACTTGGAACGCCTTTCCGCAGTAGTATCCTTCTTCTCGAGGCGTTCGTACCCCTTGAGCAACATCTCCTTAGCCTGGGTAAGCGTCACGTCTTTAGCGTTCTCCACAATGAACGCGATAAGTTCCTACTCGTCCGGAAGACTGCTAAGCAGTATCACGAGCTGCCGTACCTCGTCCATTGGCTCTCCAAGCGTCTGAAGACCAACCATCAACTCGTAAAACGCGTCCAGAGGTTTGGCCATATGCGTTCTACTCCCCATCTTGAACTCATGCCGGCGACGTGTCATCGTAACACGATTGTGCAGCGTCGTCCGGTTGTAGAATTCTCGAAGCGTTCCCAAGCCTCCATGGCACGCGAGGCGTTCCAAATCTTGGTCTGATGCTGGAGCTCCATGCCTTGAGCAATTATGCTGAGAGCTTTCGCGTCGTTCACAAGCCACGCCTCCGTTATCTAGCTCTCAAGTTTGACCACTTGAACATGCGCCAGAATTTCCTTTCTCGCCAAGGTCATGCGCATGTTGTACTCCCAGTGAAAATAGTTCTCACTGCCTAGAAGGACTGAGCTCTCTTCGCTGTCATCATGCTTATGCGTTCCAGATCAGGCGCTCTAGGTTCGGTGATCCCGGTAGAGTCGTAGTTGCGGCGGTTAACCTATTGGTTTGGGGCTTGTTGAGTAAGAGGCAAATACCGAAGTGAGTTAATTAGTGCTAGCCAAAACTGGCTAACATGTCTCTCTAAATACTATCTTCCCTGTTGTTCATCTTGTTGTCTTCTCGTAAGTGTGGTGTAATCACTAATGCCATGTGCCTTCATCCAATCATAGCGCTCCATTATGTGATGATTCAATGGCGTTCCAGAAGCAGTTCCAGCCAATAGTGGATCGGTTCGGTAACCGTTCCAACGGTCACGCCAAGCCGTGCAGAGCCGGTAAGACTACAACAAGTTTCACGCCTCGTTAGGAGTTTACTGTACGATATTTGTCGCGGTTTCGTCCAAGCGAAACCTCCAGATTTGCCAATAGTCCGTTATTTTACTTTTACAAAAAATGCTGCATGCACATGGCAATATGTAGACATTTTAAGGGTTTAAGATTGTGCATCGTATGCGAGACATCCCATAATCTGGTGCTATGGTATACTAAAATATTTGCTCAGTGTGCTTGTTACTTTTGGAAATAATCATAATTCCTATTTTTTTGGCGCGAGTAAGACACGGACTGTCGAGTCTTACTTATCCTTTGTTTGTTTAATTTATTTAGCAGAGACCACACTTGTCAGCTATAGGTTTTTGTGACCTCACATGAAGCGCAAAAGAAATAGTGGCATCGAGGCAAGTATTTGCGAGATTCAAAATACGAATACGTTTTATCCAATTCGATGGTGATTTGAATGCAAAACCGATAGTAAAATAGGACACCCCACATGACGCACACTTAATGCGGCGCCGCTCAGATCCAGCTGACAGCAGCTCTCAGTGTCACGGAGTCCGTGAACAGTACTTAAATAGTATTTACCTTGACTACACTCGCCAGCACGTGTTGCTCTTTGGCAGTTTGACGGACGAGCACAAGATGAACAGTACTGCCCTTGAGAGCACACCGAACGTGACGCTGGCCTGCGTGATGCAAGCACTCTCTGGTGTTCAAGCCCCGGATGAATCGTCATCGGCTAAAGAGAAAGCTTTCGCTACGAAGAAGAAAGATTTCGGTGGCAAGCAACGTTTCAAGAGCAAGTGCTTCTACTGCAAGAAGCTAGGGCATCGAGAGTTTGAGTGCCTTAAGAAGAAGGCCGACGAGGAACGAGGGCAAGCGTCTCGAGAGAAAGCGCCCGACTTCTCGTTCATGACAACGAGTGCGATGACCAAGAGTGAATGACACGTCGACTCAGGTGCAAGTTCGCACATGACCAGCGTCCAGGACAAGTTCGTATCCATGAAGGAGCTGAAGACGCCAGTCCGTATCACGATCGCGGATGGCACGAAGATCGACGCAGTTGCAAAAGGCACCTTCGGTATAAAGTTGATGGACGGGAGGTCTGTCACGCTGTCGGATGTCCTGTGCATCCCTGAAGTTGACGGAAGCCTCATCTTGGTTTCGAAGCTGGTCGAGAAAGACGTCACCGCGCAGTTCAGCAAGGACAAGTGTACCTTTAGCTTTGGTGGTGCTACCGTCATGGAGGCGAAGCGCTGTGAACATATCTACAAGTCGAAGAAAGTGGGGGGCGAGGTGTGTCATGTTGCAACGACTACTCGTAAGGAGCCATGGGCTGTTGTGCACGCCCGACTTGGCCACATCCCGTACAAGCGCTACGAGAAACTACTGACCATGGCAGAAGGAGTGCCTCGCGTCACGGTAGAAGTCCACGGCGACGACGTGTGTGCAGGCTGCTACATGGGCAAGATGAAGCTGACGACTACCCGAGACATCCGGAGAAGCTCGTCAAGAGTGCCGGTTAGCTTGTTCTGGTGCATACGGACGTAATGGGTCCGATGCAAACCACGCCACCTCGTGGTTGTACGTACATCGTCACATTTATTGACGACTACTCACGCCACGTTACGATCTACTTCATGAAGGCCAAATCGGAAGTATTGTCGAAGTTCAAAACGTACAAGGCCGGAATAGAGAATGCAACTGGTAAAACAACCAAGTGCCTGCGCTCGAACAACGGCGGTGAGTACACGGGCCGGGTGTTTAAGCCCTGCCTCAACCGCAGCGGCATCAAGCATGAGAAGACGGTACCGTACACACCTCAGCAGAATGGACTGGCTGAGCGGATGAATCGGGCCTCGTAAAGATGGCTCGCTGCATGATCTATTATGAGAGTGTCGACAGGAAGTGGTGGGCAGAGGCAGTAAGCACTGCGGCCTGGATCATCAATCGGATCTTCAACTCGGTTAATGTGAAGACACCCTTCAAGATTGTGAGTCACTCCAAACCACAACTCGAGAACGTGAAGGTGTTTGGTGCAGCTGGATACGCTCACATTCCCGACGAGAAGCGCCGCAAGCTGGATGCAAAAGCTTTCAAGTGTCGGTTCATGGCTTACGAGGACAGGGTGAAGGGGTACCGCGTCACAACATGGCAACAGGAAAGGTGCAAATCGTGCGCACCGTGAAGTTTATTGAGACAACTGATCCTGCGCGCATCATGACTCACTTGGATGCAGTAGACGCCACTGACGAATTGGTGCCAAGCGTGGATCAGATGCTGCTGATTGACTCCACGCAAATCGATCCCACCGATGTGTAAGTTGCTGACGTGATTCCACTTCAGCGTGACGTGAGCATGGATACTGCAATGGTGCCATACGACGCAACACATCCTATGATTACTCGTTCGCGTGTTTGGCATATTGACGAGACAGCGGATCCTGAAGAGGCAAGCACCAGGAAGAAGCAAATTATCGATACGCCATCGTCGAGTGGGACAAAGCGTCAGAAGATGACTCAAGAGCGACCGAGGCCAAGTGGTAACGAACTCGCCATTGTTGAGCGTGAACAGCGGATGGCGGCCACCAAGGATGTCCCGAAGACGTACACAGAGGCGACTACTAGTGCGGACCAAGAAAACTGGAAGAAAGCGATTGCAAGTGAACTCAAGTCGCTAACGGACAACGGTACCTGGGAGTTAGTGTCAAGACCAACGCACCAGCGCCCGATCGGTTGCCGCTGGGTGTTCGCGTTGAAGCGCAACGAGAAGGGGCAAGTGATTCGACACAAGGCTCGTCTTGTGGCAAACGGGTATTCACAACAACAGGGCATCGACCACGAAGAGACGTACGCGCCTGTGGCTTACCTGAACTCAATCAGGGCAGTGCTGGCCAAGTGTTGTGCGGAAGGATTCGACATCGAGCAGTGCGACGTGGATACAGCGTTTCCGTACGGGAAGCTCGAAGAAGCGATCTACATGGAGTTGCCAGAAGGCCTTCGGAAGCTACTGGCACTGGCAAAGGCTCAAGGTGAAGACGATGTCGTCTGCATGCTACTGCAAGGTCTGTACCGACTCAAGCAGTCGTCTCGTGTCTGGAACGAGACCATCGACAACCATCTCAATACCATGGGGTTTCAGGCTGCTGACGCGGACCCGTGCATCTACACGAGAGCTGCAGGTGGTGATGAGTGCATCGTGTGTCTTTACATGGACGACCTGCTGATTGCATCATGAGACAAGGCCATCGTCGCGTCGGTAAAGGCTGGCATCGCCGAGAAGTTCAAGATCAAGGATCTAGGACCCGCCCGTTTCATATTCGGTATCGAGATCGACTACTACATCGATGGCAAGAAGCTTGGCATCTCACAACGCGCATACACCACCGAGTCGATCATCAAGCAGCTCGGTCAAGAAATCGCGAAGCCAAGCCTGATGCCACTAGACCCAAGTCTACACTTGACTAAGGAGGACGGACCGGAGACCGATGAAGACAAGGCTAAGATGAAGCTGAAGCCGTACCGATCGCTCATTGGTAGCATCATGTACCTGGCGTGTGGCACACGACCTGACATTTCGGTTGCTGTTGCCAAGTTGAGTCGCTTTCTGGAGAACCCTGGTGAGAAGCACTGGGATGCTGGAATCAAGGTGGTGCTCTATCTGTTGAAGACCAAGGACGTGGGCATCGTGTACGACGGTTCGCAAGGAACGGAGCTCGTCGCCTAATTGGATGCAGACTGGGCTGGCAGCCGCGATGACAGACGTTCGGTTAGCGAGACAATGCTAATGATGTGCGGGGCAGCTATGGTTTGGCGCTCTACGTTTTCGAAGACCGTCGCCCAAATCTCGACTGACGCCGAGTACATGTCACTAAGTGACTGCATCAAGGAAGTGGTGTGGATGCGTCTACTACTCAAGGACATTGGTGCTAAACAAGTGGGGGCTACGGAGATCTACGAGGACAACCAAGGTGCTATGGCGTTGGCGAAGAACGTCGGTTATCAAGCTCGTACCAAGCACATCGACATTCGCTACCACTTTATTCGTGAAAAAGTTATGAGTGGTGAAGTTGAGCTGGAGTATATGGAAACCAAGAACCAGCTCGCGGACTTCCTTACCAAAGGTCTGTCGTCGAAGACGATACGCTACTTGATGATGAAGAGCAATTTGGTCGTCAAGCTCGAGACGTCGAATTGAGTGGGGGTGTTGTGATTGCACTTCGCCGTCACTTCGCATGGGTTCCTACTTCTAGGCACGCGCCTGGAGCACGTGGTTGGTGCGTGGCAAGCGTGTGCCCTGAGGGGTAATAAGTTGAAGTGGGTCGAATGGATCTATCTGATTGGATGATCCCAAATGATTGGCATGATTAATGCCAGGGTCGGATTTGTGCATATCCAGTCCACATACGAAACTCAAGTGATTTTCGTCGCCAACACTTATGACGAGTATAGGCGTTGCCGACGAAAATGTATATTTTGTGTATGGATTTACATGTGATTAGGAGGACTACGGAGGAAAGTAGAAAGGAGCTAGCAAAGCAAGACAAGAACAACTAACTCAATAAACTCACTTTCGGATTTCCTTTCTTCTTGACACTCGACGACTACAAGCCTCGAACGCATACTCTCAATTTCGAGAAAATGCGACAGTGATTGTACCAGGGACTAAACGATTATGCTACGGTACTCAACACTTTGCGAAAATCCTGTACAACACTAAGTCCATTGCACATGTGTTGTCGTTGTGACGTGCTGCTGTTATGAATAGCGAAACCTAAGACATTCCGTAATGTAAGCTTTAAAAGATAACTCGCATTAAGTTCTACAGCAAAAAAGGCAGCGTTAATTAATTTAAAAAAAACGACTCAAAGATCGGTTTATACGCTGGCTAATTCCGTATAAAATATTCGTAGACATAGTCGGGTGAACACGTGGCCAGTTTCATGTCTCGTTATGAGTTTACGGTACGATATTTGTCGCGAGTTCGTCCAAGCGAAACATCCAGAATTACCAAGAGTTCGTAAAATTTCTGACGATAACGACCAATGGCAGCTGGTATTTAATTCTATCTCACTCCGCAATTTACGCGCCATCTCCCAATCTCCGGCCACTTTTTTTATGCGTATTTCTTCCTTTTTCGTTGTGATCGCAGCTACCTTTGTGGCTACCAGCGCGGCTCTCACAGGCCCAAATCAAGTCGACCAGCGTCTTCTAAGGACTCACCACGCGCCTAGTCCCGTGTCCGAAGAAAGGGGTATCAGTAATATCCCTCTTGAGAAAAATTGACGTTGACGTTTCAAGAATCGCACTCGGGAAGGACATTACCTACTTCAATGGTCTCACTAAGGCGGATCGGAAGAAGTACACCGAGGGGCTCAACATATTGCTAAAAAGATTTAAGACCGCGAAGGATCCACGCATCACATCTTCGTAAGGTGTCGTCGAACCCAGCGCAATCATTTTCAGAGTGTCAAGTCCAGCACAAGCATCATGTGATTTCAGTAGCAGTTGAAAAGTGCAGTGATCGTAATTTACGGGTTCTAGCTGCAGTGTTGCTTGAATTTTACTATCAGTTGTTAAAAGACTCAAGGAGCATGGGGGGGGGCTGATATTTTTTATTCGCTATCTCGAAGAGCAGTTGATTGCTGCGCCCTGCTGAAATTGTACTTGTACCTGCTCTTGAGTTTCATGACGAGCTCGGCTCCCGACCACACGGCGCTTGTCAAAAGATGCTGTGAGTAACGCGAATTACATGTACAGGTAATGGAGTTTAAGACACTGTGTAGTCTTTGACGAGCTCCTTACAGGAGATACAATGTTATGCATTTCCTTGGGACCGGGTCGCGGGTGCTTTGTCGGCGAGTTGACGAGCACCTTACTGCTTATATAAAGCTACTGGCGTTTCGTGACTAGCATGGTGGCTGCACGACGTTAGTTATCTTTGCATGATGATGCAGGATGTAGCTGCTAAAATGACAAACACCGCTGGTGGCGCAACTTCGCTTAGTTTAAATTAATAAAAAAAAATCCATTGCCCCTAATTTTGCCCCTACAGTAACACAGTTCTTCGAAGTGCTGACATGTTACGGTAAGTTGCTTATGACTGGTTGGTTGCGCAACTTTTTGTAGATTAGCATAAAGTTGCAGGAAGACAAACTTTTCCGTCGTTCTACTTACAGCCTTTTTATATAAATACTATACCGGCACCAAGAAATATTTGCCTCAGAATTTAAAAGCTGACAGCTCTGTGCGCGTGAAGAGTTTGTCATCCTGCAACTTTGACATGTTGTTAGCGATGAACTTGCATGAACGAAAAGCCGAACCATAATATATTCAAACGAGGCCAGAAGCAGTTAGTTTGAGCAAGTATTCTCTCCTTAGTCGTAGATTCAATTTGCCTTGCAAACATGGCAAACCTGAGTATCAAATCTTCAAGTATAGGAATGGTTTGTTTCTATGCTTCGCATGATATTCAGTACAAAGCCACTTATAAACTATCGAGAATCACGCGTACGAGTAGGATTGTACCCAAACTACCATTACGCTTTCGACCTAGATCTTAAAGGTTAAAATTCCACCGTTTCAACAAGACCGGAAAACGTTTTACGCGATTAAAAAAATGCGAATTCCCCGCGCGCCTGAGCCCGGGTCCGCAATTGTCGAGATTGGCCTCATCAGAGGATGACAGTAACATGAAGGTAAGTAAGTATCGGGTAAAACTACTCCAAATATTCGGGATACTGATCTCTAGATATTTAAAAAAAGTTGCTAATATGATGAATACTTGTATTAAGTAGTAGATGTGTTTGTTCCCCTAATGTCACCAATTATCAGATAGGCACATTATTTAGTTTCAAAAGCAAGCCATTACATGCCTGTAGATTAGCTAATAAAGTACAAGTACACTGAATCGGTTACACGTACCTGTATAAAAGTGTGATTATATTTAACTCTTATTGTCAGTCATTCCACTCTTATCAAAGGCCCATATGTTAGTTCCGCGGCTGCTCGAAGTTTGACATTAGCATTCTCAGATTAGTTTACCAGCGTCCATAACAGGCGAGAGCTCGAAGTAGTTTCCTCTGTCACATTAGTAACATAGACTGCCATGTCAGGCCACCTTCTTGCTACCCACTCGCTTTGCAATTACCTGTGTAACGTGTCTTTGCATCCCCAGCATGCTTAATCGCTTAGTGCTGATGGCGCTTAAAATTCGCGCACTGCATTTCCCCCCGCACGATTCAGTGATTGCTCACTCTAACGGTGTGTGGTCTTCATTTTGGCGCTGGAAAAATTTGCGAAAGAATATGTGGCGACGTAAGAAGAACTAACAATGCCGTGTTGCACACGGGGAAGCTCTTGACTTTTTTTTTAATGAAAACATCCTACTTTACCGGTCCGCTAAAGAATGACCCGTTCATTTAACTTGCGATAACTTTAACTCTGTCGAATAAATGTAAACAGAGCGAGTTTCAGTACTACTCCCATTTTTTTTGGCAAGGCGCAAAAGCGTCAATATCGAACATTTAAATGATCACTTTGTGGAGGCTGAAGTTTTGTTCGCAGCATCATCAAATCTAATCAAAATCAAACTTTAAATATCCTGAAGAAGGAGCTTCGAAAAGCAATCTGATTCATAATCGTTTCGAAAACAGCCAATTAGCTTGGCATACAAATCGTCTAATGATGCATTTTTATCTAATCATATACGTATAAAACTGGATATGGAACAATCAAACACACGAGTTTTTTTTTTAAAAACACTCTGTTAAAAAAAATTTAGGACCGGAGAACTCATATATACTAACATATATACTAACGATATGTGGGCTCCCATGCTGTCCCAAACCAAGCATTTACGTTCATTGTGCACCACAAATGGGATAGCCACATCAATCCACTTCTTGAGCAGCTCGCTATTAGCCCAAGCTCGGGGTTGGTGTGCCACAACAAGTGGCCCTGACTTTGTTTTTAAAAGACGGTGAATATGTTCCTTTCCAGACCAAAAGTGGGGGCAACGTTCGGCCTGTTGCCAAAAATTGTTCCTCTCTGTATAATGAATGGTCAGTAAGTTTGTAATACAGGTTTGGTAGCTTGTAAAAGGACTCTATTCGGGAGAGGCTTGCATTTAATAGTGCAGGCATGTAGCACCCCACAGGACACTATTCGGAAGGGGGCTTTTATTCGGGCGCATCCGTTAGTATGAGCTTATGTAAATAAAATTGTTAAGTGCTACCAGAGACTTGTACCTACATATTTTCAGAATTAGGACTACTAGATGATTGGGCCGGTTGCGTAAATGCTCAATTCGGTAGAGTAATACAACATGTGCGGAGAAACCAGTCCTGTAATAATTTCGCTAAATCAGTACAATCTTCGATCAGCGATCTCGAGGGTTGGACAAGAAGCCGGACTTTTAGCTCGCGTAACATGAAGGGGGGTAGAATTTGGCTTGTAAAGTGCCCGCTAAGACCTGTGTATTTGAAATGTCAGATCGTTAGCTCCCAGTCGATGCTGGACGCTTAGCTCACTTAACAAGAATGGAAAAGGTAACCAGGCAGTCACCGGGGGCGGTACCCACGCCGTCACCGGTGATTGATATAACGGAAGCGTATCATGACGGGTAATAATTGTGAATTTGAAGAGAAAAAAGATCGTCCGGTTGATGCTGGTCGTTTAGCTCGCGTAACATATAATTATTGCGCCTTTAATTGCAGACGCTAGCCACTTGCTTTCCTTTTCACTACCGGTATGGATGAATATCATCAATTCTCCGAACCTACTAAATTTTAGTATTTGTATTAATCACCAAACATCCGTTTTTATTTATTAGACAACCAATCGTACGGTCTTGACAAAATGATTTGGCCAATCCAAATGGTAAGGTTTAGGTTGGCCCTCGTTGGAGTTGGCTCCGACATATCGGGTCGGAGGGAGCGTCCAGTTATTGATATCCTTTTACAAACTGTAAATCATTTACATATTTATCGAATGACGTGAAAGCTCCGACATCTCCGACTCAGTATGAGCCTCGACGATCTTGCGCCCTCCAACATGAAGCGCGCCCAAGAAAGCACAGCACGCTCGTTTCTAGCGTTTCTAAAAAAAGATGTGACGTGGGAATACTTGGAAGCGTCTATGAGCCGCGATACGGTCGCCCTGGTTCTCGAAGGTGTGGTGGACAAATTTGGCAAGTATCTCGCCTTCAAGAAAGACCGCAAGGTGCAGCTTCTAGCTCGACACTCGGTGAAGCAGTACTACCGACAGGCAAAGAACTGGTTGCTCGACCATTTTCCCCAGCATCGTGTCGCAGTTGAAATAATATGCTCAAGAAAGGCCAAGTGTTGGAGCACTACTGCATGAAACGCGAGACAGGAACGTTTGTTAACGAGGCCCCAGTATGCACGAAGAAAGCTTTTAAGCAGATGACCGAATACTTGTATTCAACTGCAACTTGCGCCAGCGACTACCAAGATGCGGCCCCCTTATGCTTACTCTGGTACCTCTTCGGGCGTGCATCGGACCTGACCCTTCTCCGCGAAACCAATCTGACGATTGGTTCCGGTGATATATTTTTCGTTCGGCTCATCCGGTCAAGACTTCCGAGTTGCAAGGCTAGTCACTCTTCCGAGACTCCGACTTTACCACGTGTCCGTTGCTTGCCGTTGCCCTTGCGCTTATCACGCACTCGTCACTAACAGCGGCACTTCTCAACCAGCTTTCAGAACAGCAGGGACACTCCCTACCACCTCAGACGCCAGCTGCACCTCTGATTAACTTGAGCGACCATTCTTAAGACGCACCGAAGTCTGGTGGACAGCCGAATCCGGTCGACGCCTCGCCGGATATCCACAGCTACGTGAATCGCGCTCTCGGGCGAGTCATGGGTAAGACAGGTGTGAGCGATAGCCTGGCTTCGCATTCCTTTCGACATGGAGGAGCGCAGCACACGAACGGGTCAGGTATGCCCGTCCAATGGATCTTCGATAGAGGCGTGTGGAATATAACGTCGACCAACAAGGCATTCGCATACGTCTTCAACACTCCAGCCGAAGATCACAAAGGTGCCCGAGTACTGAGTGGCCACGACCCTGCGAAACCGGTACCACTACTAGCCTTGGACTTCTTCGACTCTGAGACGCAAGCGAAGATCCGAGCTGTCGCCTCTGTGCTGCTTGGTGCCTCGACTAGACTAGATGTGAAGGCTTACAACATAAACGCACGCGTCGCTGATACCCTCATGGCATACGTTTTGCGCCACTATCCATCCTTGAAAGGCGTGAAGTCGGTCGCCATAGCGGCCCAGCGTGTCGAGGCTTGTGCGATCGCGAAAGGGGCATCCGTGAATGAGCTTCTTGCATGGTCGTCTCACTTGTCCAGCAACACAAGCCCGGATGGGAAACCCAACACGTTAACCCCTTCAATTCCTTCAGAAGACATAACGAAGTACCCAGTATTTCGTCAGCAATCGGCTTTGATTGAGCAGTTAATCCAAGTCAACCAAACGCTTGACGCCCGACGGTCTACCATGGCGTCTAAGATATACAACAAGCGCGAACGAGCAGAATCAGGAGGCAACACAAGTGAGGGAGCAGTCAGCAATACGCAGACAGTAAAGTGAAGACGTATCTCTGCAGCTACGAGCTTCAAAGACGCATGGTACTCCTGGCTCGCGCAATAACCTCGAATGTGGCACTCGACAGACGCGGCTACAAAGCACACAAGGTCTACATTCAAGATGATCGTGACGTTCATGAAGCTGTTCCTCCCCGAAGGTTTCAAGCTGAACGAAAAATCACCAACGTATCGCGATGAAGTGCGTGCTGGTCTTAGGGATACAAGCTGAGGGAAAGCCGCTACCTTTCCTTCAAGAGCACAAGATCACCGCTCGTGGAGCCCAAAATGTCTTGAAGTCCATGCGCAAGCTCCACTAGAGCGGCATTCTCAACGATCATATCCGTAGCTACGACCAACGTCACGCTCCGGGACGCATCACCGACCCTGCACCTTTGCATACGAATAAAGTCATAGCGTTAGTTTACATCCAGTAATAACACGCTACTTGTCTTGTCCAGTCGTTTCCTATCGATTTGCTCAACCTTGAAATTATTCTGCAATTTACACCCTAACTTACAGTCCGACTTCTCATGATGAGGCGGTTCGCCACCTCCAACTTACCTTGAACACGATTGTCGCATCGGCAAGCCTTCTTCGCGAAGCCATCCAAGTCGCCTACGAAGCCATGCAGGAGCGGAAGAAGCGACGGGCTGGCCTTGACGATGTTCCCGAATGGCTTGTCGAGCCTCCTCCGTCTGAAGATCACGACGATCATGTAGGCGGCGAGAAGAAGCACCACGTACGCAAGGCTACGACGTGGAAGCGCGAAAAGCGGCAGACGTACTACATCGTAGACTGGCAGCCGACGTGGGAGACGAGGGAGCACATCCACAAGTATGAAGTTGTTGCTTTCGAAAGGGAGCGCCGCCTTCTTGCTCGCAAGCGCTTCTTCGAGGACGAGGCTATGGAGGACAACTCACTCATCGACGCAGAAGGTAACGCAGAGTAAGCAATAAGAGCTAATACTGAGTGTATTACATGCTTAAAAAGCATTGCCTAAACTTATGCATTGGTAGCACCGTATTGAGCACTAAGCTTAACCTCGATGTGGAACAGCAAAATTAACCTCGTTACAGAGTACACGAAATACTCATATGAGTGCTGCGTCAAACACAAAGCTTAACCTCCTTTCAGAACAGCAATGTTAACCTCAACACAAGCAAGCACACATTGCATAGACAGCAGAGGTGGCCACATATCGTACATACACGAAATTTACGAACACGCAGATAATCAATTTAGCGGACCGATGATAAAGTAGTAGCGGTTGGCTAGCGGTTGGGACAAAACAAGAATGAAACTTTGTTTACTTTTGCGGGTTCACATGCGAACCGTTTAGATACAACCTTACTGATAAGGGTTTACCCACGTAGCCAGTCGTTGCTAATAGTAATTACTGTAAAAGGTGCCGTAGAAAGGAATGATCTGCTTCAATTAGTGGACTCCAATTTCTGACCCGGGGCCTCACTTCGCTTCTTGCAGAGTAGAGTGAGCACCCATCCGGGCTTGAAAAATGCATAGCCAGTAAATTGTCATTTTCTTAAGCCACAGGCCGTTTCAGAGCCTACGATTGCGGCTACAAACTCGCTACAAACATATTTCTGGCCTCGCCTATCTCAAAATCTGATTCCCTAAGCTTCTTACACAACTAGTACACAAATACATATCTTGAACACAATTATAGACTGCTTTTGTTACGGTCGGAGGTTGTCGGAGGTCGGAGATTTTATGTTATGGACTATTAGGGCAAAACTATATCGTAGTTTGATACCTGTGATGATGTGATGCAAACCGTTCTTTTTGTAAGCTGTCTAGCTTAAGCAATGTATACTTTTGCGTGTTGTACGACTCACATTTATCTTGGCGAACTTAAAGCATTTTGGTCTGGACGTACTTCATTTCTGAAGCACTACCAGGAATCGGTTATGTGTCGGAAGGAATAGAGCTTGCTTCCTAGATCATTTTCTTGAGACGATGGGCATTTAATAACTACTACATCGCCATATTCCTGGTATGCTACGGTTAAGTAGTTTGAGCAGCCCAATAGGGATTAATTCGGCCCATCTTTGACGCGTTCCTTAATTTTAACGCATAAAAATATGAAATGAACGGCCTTATAAAAGCATCATTTCGAATCGATGATTTGAGGTTTACTATCCTACCAGGTAAAATTAATTAGCTAATTAATTTCAGCAGGAAATTTTAAAAAAATATACTGTAGTTCAATATTTTTATATTCGGTTGGACTTTTTCTACTATTTAATTTTAAAAATAGAATTCATAAAAGAGCGCACTGATCCCATAAAGTCATTTTTTTCAAAAGCACATTCCTAATCTAAATATCAAAAATCTCCCAATTCTCTGGTTTGTCAGCGAAATGTACTAGAACGTACCTAAAACCGGCACCATAACTGTTGCACTGTCCCAAAAAATGTCTTCAAAAATGGAATCTCTCACGTGAATGCGCGGCTTACAGTGAGCTTAGTGCTGAATCCACGCGGCTGAGTAGGCACTAATAAAACCGAGAATAATAATGATACAAGCTTAGGACAGAAATATTTCCTCCGAGAACGCACAATGTAAGGCAAGCGACTCTCGATTTAGAAGCAATATACAATCTAGGTCTAAACCAATAGTAGACAAGGCGAGAGCGATTACGTCTAGCACGAAGCCGACAAAAAATGCATACTTTGTACTCTATCATTAAGCCCAACTTTACTTCCTCGAACAAGCTATAGCTCTACTCTCGATTCGTTTAACGTTGCCCAAAAATATGAAACGATAGTACACGCTTATATACTCGAGCATTGAGTTCAAATTTAGACATCGTTAGAACCAAGTTATCCCTAATTATTCTCTAGTTGTACTGTTCGAGAATGGTTCTGAATAATAATCTTCGATTACATTAAAAATTATAATTTTGTTGCTATGATGAGCAAGCTGACACGTTTCGCACGATGAAAGCAAGTGCTTAAATACGTACTGGAAAATTTTGAGCATCTGAAATCACCATAAATGTTATGGCCCTGATAATAAAGAAGTATTAATTTGGGATTGTTTTGTCAGCTTTTCAGGAGTTCTATCGCTTAAAGATCCGCATCAACTATCAGTACGATATACTCCGTAGTAACCATTTCCACACAAAACGGGATGTGGCTTAGCTCAATACGAAATAAAAATTAAATAGAATGATGGCCGTGAAACGCACTACTACGAGCAACCAAGACTGAAAATCGCTGCAAGCAAGCAATCTTTAGCCAATACTTAAGTAATACAGATTTTGTTCGGACCAAAATGATGGGAGGCGAATCCTCATTCTACGAGAGCTCCATTATTAAACGAAAGATAAAAATAGAGCCCAACGTCATTTCGATAATTTCCGCAGGATATCGCTCGTATGAGTTACCATCATTGTGCTCGAGGTAGACGGAGCTACAAGCGACATCGTCTTCCGATATGAAATGATTACAACCTTTTGATAAAGTTATGTATGTAAAAGGTGCTTTGGTTTAAGAATTCAGACCTCCGTTCAGATCGTTGTAGCAACTCTGTATTAAAATCCACTGAATTTCCAGAATGATAATATCCACACTATCGTAGTTAAAGCACCTCGAGAAAATAGGAAGAGTAATGATGATGTACTGTTGCTCGATGATAATTTCAGGGTACTTTACAGAGGAAAAAAAACAAGATACTATCACCCTCTGGTCAACATTTATTTTTACTCTGAGCGGTCATTCATTAAATAAAATGGTTCACTAAAATCAATAACCCTTACTGGATATCACCAACCATTTCTGAAATGGCTGACCATTTTCGGCTGGTCACCATTATGCTAATCTTTGGAAATGTATATTGATCCTTCACCACCTTGCATGAGGCTAGCGAGCGTTTGAGAGCTTGTGCATCACCCAGGTCCGTCCTTAGCATAGCGATAAGATGTGGTTTGCGTTCTAGCCAACGGTTGTATGCTTTGATCCCGCAATGGTGAGCAAGTGTAACTTACCTTGTGTGTTGAGCGCTAGTGCAGTGCGGTCTGACAGAGTCCAGGGGGCACGTCTACAAGCCACCGCTCACTGACAGTGTCTAGAAGACACACCCCAAGGACGTTCATGTTGCTGCACTACAACCGGCTACACTGCGTATCCGTACGTACAATGGCGAAGGACTATACTTAGGACGGTATGCACAAGGACACCGTTCTATATGCGCTGCAAAAGATGTGTGCTCAACGATACGTTGTTTTGTTTATTTTTATGTGTATGCTAATCTACATTTGCGTAACAGCTGTGTTCTGGCGGGTACTGCTGCCTCACTTTGCGGTTTGATGCCTTCCGTTCACGAGGGAGCAGCAGCGACAGCAACCCCATTCAAAACAGTGGTCTTGTCGTGGTCCTTTGCCCGGCCCATACGTGCTTACTAGTATCCTAATGATTGCTTTGCTAACGTCGGTTCGCAAGTGTAATTGCTTCTATCCGACATCTAAGCTTATAAGCGACCGACAAGTGGATAACAATCCTTCAGTATCGATCCAAAAGCTATGAGTCCAATCGGAGCGCAGCCCGTGTCCAACGTGGCGACTGATGCTCCAGACTCGAGTTCTGGAATTTAAACCAATCAAGTCCAAGCATTGGCAGGAAGTCCGGGCTCGGCTGGTGACGCATCGCTGTCTCACAGCGAAGCTGAATATTTGATCTGCATATTGGCTGGAATTCCGGAAGGCCGCCCGTTGTTCCAAATGGTACCCGGGCGAATGCAAAACTTTATTAAAGAAAATGAAGCAGTTTTTACCAACTAGTAATCTTTCTCGGCCGCCTCATAAATAACAAAGCGGCGACCGAGACTCCACCGACCCGTGGTGCCCCCTGGGGCTCATAAACACGATTGGTCGCTGCATCGACGACGAGATGGCTGAGTACACCAAGGATCATCAACTATCCTCGTATCAAGTTACCCAAGCTCCCGGTGAAGGGCGACTATTAGCCCTGGAAGAGCAAGGTGCCGTTGCACCTCGAGCCGAAGCCGTTGGGGGTATCACCTACGGGCCGGACGGCTACGATGAAATCGAAGGTATGTGCCGCGACAAGTCCCGCGTTTGGTACAATAATTTGCAAGAATAACGTGCTCTGGATTCTGGTGGTGCCGCTGTTCGTGGACGTGCGTACAACGTTCAAGGTTTACGACGTCCACAACAATGTGAACGCCACCATTATGCTGTACGATGCGATTACGCAGGACTTTATGCTAGTGCCGATATTAATCCTGATTACATACTACTCTTCATTAGTCGGCGAATCCTCGCTAATATCTGGGGCTGCTTCTGGGACCGCTTTGTTACTGACGGGGGTAATATCGAGTCTTCCCGGCATCCGCGTCATCTGATGTCTGCTTCGAGCTGTCTTCTGGATTTTCAGACATATCTACATCCACAGACAAATCAAGGAACTGTTGTGAAGTGCTTTCAGAGGCAGGGAAGTGACTAACGGACACTGTTCTGGATTAGTGACATTGTGGGACGATTTGGATCCAGGAATTACGAATCGGGACGAAAGTCGTAACGACTACGACGGGGGCGACGATGCCAACTAGGATCCAAGTCAAGATTGCAAGATCCGAGATCTCGGTATCATGAGATCCGTGATCCGAAGGAGCGAGCGGAGGATCGCGATCTGGGCCTGAGATCTAAGATCGGGTGTACCCAATATACAGAAAACATACCTGATCGGGGGTATCCCTGACTGGGGGTAAACATGTAATTGACCACGATACAATGATTGCGCCACAGCACTTGGCAGGTGCATCTGGGGAGATCTACCAAGAAGAGAAAGAACAACTAGCCAGGTCTGGCAGATGCTTTTGTGAGTACAGGACAGAGAGGATAAAGCTCCAGGCTGGTATAGGTTTAACGTTAAATCAGAACTCAATTTGCTTCGTGTCACGGATGTGCCTTCCTGCCCCCAAATCGGAACGATATTGGCCGTACGAGTTTAAAGAAGGTTAGGAATTCCAGATCTAGCGTTAATAATGATAACTGGATGGTAGATTGACCAGACCTTCCACCTAGTGAACCTTCCTCATACACGTGCAGATCCGTAAGGTAAACAAGATTTACTACTTGGCCGGTTATACCTAAGAGCGTCTCAAGTCTCAAGACCCCGCTATAGGAAGCGGCAAGCTCGACGAAAAAAATTTAAAGGCAAGAAAACTACCAGTAAGGCATCCTTACGATCCGATCGCAGATCAAGACCACCAGATCGTACAAGCTCGAAGGACTTGAGCGTGATCTGTACCCCGCATCGAACGTTGAGTGAAGATCTTACCACTTCTACTTCACCCCATCCCCGCGTCTTGGCAAGACGATCCAGCTTCCACCATTTGGATTTCTCCGTAGCTACCAGAGGAGCAAGCTCCCGCTCTACCGACGGGTATACAAGATGATAAACGTTCGGCAGATCCCGGATCATAGGGGGACCTCCTCCGTTAGTCGGTGTCTGGGTACATCTGGGAAATCGGATTCAGCAATCTCACAGATTTTGCGAATCCCGCTACACTTGAGAATCCCGGTGGGTGTTCAACCATGGGTACGTCGGGTGAATTTGGTGAAGTTGGAAGTGACGGTGGTGATGGTGACGGTACGGTCGTGGGTTGTTTGCACGACGCCGACTGCGAACGAGTCTTCGGCTGACCACGGCGTGAGCCCGCCGCGGTAAAGAACGTGTCTGTGATGACTCTAAGGGTGTGAAGAGAGACTTGTACGCAATTAAGCGGGCGATTGAGCCGATGGACGGGTCTTCCAGGCCTGCGTTTGTTGGCTGGACGATGGCCAGGTTTGAAGCTTGAAGCAGCGGGCATATGCTCATCATCAAGACCAAGAAGTGGCCTCATGCAAGGAATGAACTCGCAGTCATGAGTGCAAATAAAATGCTTCGAGTAAGACTGCAAGACCTCGTCGAAAGGTACATACTTCGTTTTAAAAACCATCGTCGCTTGATACGGTCACGACTTAGCTCGCGAACATATGTACTTGTCGTAGCTTATATACATGGTGTGTTTCTTCTTGGCATATGTAGTCACAAATAGTAAAAGTTACTCGCTAGTATATAAAACACAAAGCGAATTGACTGTGTAGTATTAGCGTGCACCACACAGATGAAAAGCATCTTCAAAAGTAACCCGCGACGAGAATGTGCTAAAAGACGGGCGTGTGACTGTAAAAAGGCCGTCTGCACCTCCCACTGCGTTGTGGAAGCTGGGTCGTCACGGCGCTGTGCTTCGTCGTCTACACTTACACTAGCAACCGTGTCCGAACCAGACTCAATGTCACTGCATCGCCCGAAAGAGCGTCGTGGCGGTGTAGAGACCATGGTATGACACACCAGAGGTATCCAGTACCGCTAGACTGTCAGAGTCATACGAAGGCGGAGACCAAGGACGTTGGGATGGACAATGAAATAGTGAAACCAAGTCTAATCAGAGTGTAAGAAGAAGGAAACGAGACAGATATAGCAACACGTAAAGGATTAAACAGAGTTTCTTTAACTAAATATCCCGCATGTAATGGGTCCAGCCCCAGTTAAACAAGTAGGCAGAAATTGCTTTAGCTATTACATGGGTAGGCAAAGTGGGACACGCTACTCGTGTGCCAAGGTGTCATCATCTGAATGGTTGATATTGGGGACCAAGGCCCGGGGAGTCATACCCACGAATTGACCAATCGGATGTTGACCCGTGTTTTAATGGTTCACATGAGTCCAGGGTAGCCGCCCTGGTCCCAAATAAATTAGAGCTGCTTTTTTTTATCAAACGTAACACTTAGGTTTAATATGGCAAGCTTCCTCAATACTGCAATGTAGGCTAGTAACGGTAATTTACCCCATTACCCCGCAAGCCATCCGGAGAAATCTACCCGATGGAACATTCCGGGAGGAAACGTCTACCCAAAAACGTATCTGAGGAGAAGAAAGACCTAAAGATCCTGGCCACCCAAGCTGCTGAGCGCGATAACACAATCGTGCCCCAGCGGGAAAACAATAAAGAACAAACGAGAGATGCTCAAGGCTGCCATCGCTTCCAACACCGAGCAGACTCGTCAACTTCATGCTCTTCTTGTTAATAATTGTAAAGGCAAGTCCGTGCCGTATGGTGTGGCCCAGACAATCGAAGAGCGCTAAAGGGGACATTTCATCTCCACAGCGTCAACCGAAGTAGCTGTGCTCACGTGAGCCTCGCTAACGTGGATTTTGAGGTTTTATTCTTGCTGCACAAGGTACGCTATAGCCTTACCAATGTCACCCACCAATGCTCGTTCGTGAGCACTCGTGACAGGTTTAGCTGCCGGCGAGCTGGATCGGGCTCATCTGAAGCTGGATCGAGATATATAACCCTACAGCGTATTCAAGTGGATGCCGCGTCTTCCGATGACCCCCACGCCATACCAGCGGCTTTGGCTGTAGCTGCTTCTCAAGTAGTGCTTCGCAAGTGGCTTTGACAGCGCCACTAGGGATCTGACTTGAACGGCAGCGTTTAAGACATTCCGGTAGCCCGGTCTGCATCCGGGAGACGACCATGTTCTACGGTGGAGGTCGCAAATGGTTAGTTGTACCCGTTCGAGCTCACCAGATAATGGTTGTTTGAAGATTCTTCTTGCTTGTCTTCCGTTTTGGTTGTGGCTCGTCACTTTTTCTTACTAAATGACTTATTTTAGCGGTAATATTAAACACAAGAAAACGAGTTTTCTGCTTTTTTCCATTTCTTACATAAATTGCACGTCGCCGTTTTCGAGCGGTGGCGATCAAAGACATATGGCGGACGATCAAATCTACCAAAACGAAAAGCCTTCGCCTCCCCCAAAACTGATCTTCATCCACATGGGATCTTTCTTCAGCAACTCGGCTTTCCCTAGATGCCATCTTGAGAAGCTGCGGCGCGGTCTCACATGTCATCATTTCGGGAACATCGGCGAGCTTAGCTGCCGCTAGCTCGACTTCAGCAGAGCTAATCTTGGCAATGAGCACGCCCATTTGGCGAGGAAGATCAGGCAGGGAGCTCGAAAGCGGGTGGACAGCACGCAGCACATCGTCGAAGCCGAGTGTAGCATCAGGTCGACGCTGAGTGGCTACGTCACCATGCGAAGGCGGTGCCACGCTGAGCTGAACGTGGTTGCCGACCATAGCAATCAAGTACCGCAGCAACTGAGCCAGCAAGGCACGCTCATGGGCTCAACGAGAAAATCCCGCACCGAATCCACGATGAGGGTCGGAGGGGCTTACTAGAGATCGCCGGATCTACTGGTGGTGTAGTGGCGTTGAATCAGAGTTCATTAGATGCGGGGAGGGGGGGGGCTAATAGAGCTGGCTGAATGAGACGCCGACCATTTTTCTCATCGAGTGTTTGAGATGGGATGGGCAAGATAGCGAAGATTTATGGTAAGGATTGTGCAAAGTGTCTCCAGTCGAGCTGCATCTCGGGTTCCAGGAGTGACGAAGGACCGCCACGCTTTGTTGATCGCAAGATTGAAGTATATTTCCCAGGGTGAAGCTGCGTGGATAATTGGAGAATGTCACAACATGCACCAGTGGGTTTTTATCGCGACAGGGGAAGTTGTCGTGCAGGGTTTCTCTTAAAACGGCGCAGTACCATTAGTAGACATGGATGCGCCTCGTTCAAGTTGCTCACGAGGAAGCGATCTAGAGGTGTCAAGGGCTCGATGGTGTCACTACCGATTATTCGGTGGACGTCTGTGGAGACCAAGATGTCACCCAACCCAAACCGTCCTTATTTGTAACGTTAGAAATAGCTGGACTTACGTTCAGCGACAATAAGCTAACGAGCCACAGTACGAGCGCTCGTTGGTGGTTGGAGTGGCGCTTGCGAAGGTCAGACGACTGTTTGAAAGCTCGGTGGTAGTTTCGGAATGTGCGGTGATGATTCTAGCGTCGGTTGGCATGCGAAGCGAACACTAACGGAACGTAGTTTACTTAATATTCGTATTCATGGTAAGTTTCCTTATTAGGAATATACGCAAAAGCGCAACACAATACAGAACAGAATTTGCACTCAAGTGCGCAAGCGAGGTCTGGTTTCGAGGTAAGCAATGGACTCGAAGCTTACTAGCGAGGGCTCAGTTGGCAAGGCCAAGAGACTGTGTGTGTGGATTGGACTATTACATATCGGAAGGATTTTGTGACGACGCCTTTATCCTGCGTATTTGCATGCGTGTTGCCTCCCAAATAGCCCCCTGAACGTTGAGCCTTGGCGCCTTGTAAAATGCTTACCCGTGCCTGCCGCTTTTGGAATCGCGAAATTAAACTCACGGCTAGCTTTGCTCGTGCTAGTAGCGTGTTATCATTATCACTGGTTGGTTTACATAACCGTTTCGCAAAGTCGAATATGCCCCGGTGCCAGAGCAGAACTGAGGTCTTCAGTTCTGCCCAGGCTATCGTTTGCCGCTACGCTAGACGTATTGTTGCGGAAACTACCTATCTATACTTGTAGCTAGAGTTCGCGTGGGGTTTCCAATACCACAGGCTCTCCTAAGTTGCGAGCTGATATTTAGCTTCGTCTGTAGCTGAAGAACGAGCTTTGCTATTTCATTGCTGCTTCTGTTTCAACCTGGGCGATGCGATTGCACTTCGCTGTCTACTCGTCGGGATGCATACCGCTTGGGACGCGACCTGCGCGTGCCGAATGCGTGCTTCAGTTAGAAATAGTGCGACCTGATTGACATATCATTTAATATCCTGAATTTTGATTGATCACCAACTTCTAATGGGTCGATCACGGAATCTACTACGGAAGGCCAATCGTGACATGTAGCGTGTACATTGTATACGAGTGTGTCCGTCCCACCCAGGTGTGTCCGTCCCCGTTTACGGGATATATGCATATTTGGATACAGCTATATCCGTCTCACCCAAGCGTGTCCATCCCACTTCAGAGTGTCCGTCCCAGTATACAAACTGTATACGCGGACTTAACGACAATGATAGGAGGGCACTAGGGTCTGCATGTAGGAGACAGGAAGAGATACTAAGCCTTCTAACTCAATCAATCTCATGTTTAAATTTTCATGCATCCACTCACATCGACAACAAGCCTCGTTCGCATCGTCCTCCAATATCAATTAGTTATGAATCCAAGCTACGCCGACATCATCGACAATGCAGCGAACGCCAGCTACTTTTACTGGGCGTTCAACATGCGGATGAAGCCCGCCCGGAAGGGTCTGTTCCAGCTAAGTTTGATCTAGTGAGTGACCGCTCCACGGCTGCATGAAAGATCAACGATTTGAAACCCTTGGTGTAATCGCTGGAGACGTAAATCTCACGTACCAAATCTACATCCGTCGAGAGCTTACAGCCGCTGAAGCGTGGACGCAACTCGAGGAGAAGTTCAATAGGAGGCCATTTTAGAATCGGCCATTCGCACAGCTTTCAGAAGGAGCCCGGTACGAATTCCGCTGTCCATGTGGACAAGTTCAATGAACTGGTATTCATGATGAAGTTACACAGTAAATCGCTGGGCGAGACTCGGCAGCTCGTGCTGCTGCTAGAGGTCTAACCAATGAGTACCGTATGCTCGCCACTGTTCTGGAGAACACGCCGAACGTTACGCTCGCTTACGCGATTCAAGCACTCTCTGGTGTTAAAGTCTCGGATAAATCGGCATCGGCTAAGGAGAGGGCGTTTGCATCGAAGCGTAAGGATTTTGAAATAAGAGTGGCTTCATTGGCAAGTACTTCTACTGCAAGAACCCATGGCACAAAGAGTTTAAGGGCCGGAAATAGATGGTCGACGAGAAATGAGGAGACGTGACGCCGGCTCAAGTGTCAGTTTTCGCGCTCACGGCTGCAAGTGCTATGATCAAGGCTGAATGGCATGCCGACCTGGGTGCGAGTTCGCACATGACCAGCGTCCGATACAAGTTTATGTTCATGCGAGACCTGGCCACGCCAATCCGCATTACTGTTGCGGATGACACGACGGTCGACGCAGTTGCAAGGGGCACCGTCGGGTTGAAGTTGGTGAACGGGACGTTTGTCCCGCTGTCAGGGGTTCTCTACACCCCTGAATTGAAGAAAACCTCGTCTCGGTGTTTAAGTTGGCTGAGAAGTACGTCGTCACGAAGCTCAGCAAGAACAAGTGTGTCTTGCGCTATGGTGACGCGACGGTTATGGAGGCCAGGCATTATGGAAAGGTCTACAAGCTGAAAACTGTAGGTGGCGAGGTGTGTCACGTTACGACGAGTCGTAAGGTGTCGCGGTGTGCCGACGAATGCACGCCTGAACTACATCTCAATAAACGCTCCTCAAACAGCAATCAACCATGGCAGAAACAGTGCCTCGCACCGCAGATGAAGTCGAAAGTGATGACGTCTGCGCAGGCTGCTGAATGAAAAAAACAAGGGACGACGCCATGTATCGACACCCGGCAAACCTTGTCAAGGGTGGCGTTGGTTTTTGGCTCGGAGCCCGAGGGCGAGGTGGGTCCAATGCAGGCCATGATGCACCCTAAATATGAAGACATCGAAGCTATCGCTCCAGTACCTACGCCGAAAGAGTCGCAATATGGAAGCTCGACACAGATTGTTTCTGTTGAAGTTCAAGATACTGACGTGATTCCTTTTCAATGTGACGTGAGTGTAAACAGCACGATTGTGCCATTTGGCTCAACACATCCCGTGATTACGCGAGCACAAACACATCACGTTAACGAAATGACGGATCCTTAAGAGACAGATGCGTCCAACCCGCAAGACGTGGCTTATCTGGATTCTACCAGTGGCAAGTCTGTGAAGAGCATTGCTGAAGCTTAGATCGAGCAATGCGACGTCGACGCGCATGGGAAACTCAACGAGAGGATCTACACGGAGTTATCGGAGGGAGTGCAAGATCTACTTACTTTGGCTGAGGCTGAAGGTGAGGACGACGCTGTGAATCTACTGTATCAGCGTCCCTACTGACTCAAGCAAGCGTCTCGGGTATGGAACGAGATAAATAAACAGTCACGTCAAGAACATGAGGTTCAAGGTGACCGATGCCAACCCTCCTGTAAACACGATCGACTACGACATGGAGTGCAAGACGCTGCACATCAGCCAACAAGCGTATACGCTGACGCTAAGCCGTGCTTCACTCCACTGGAAGTTAGTGTTCATCTGACCAAGGCTGATCAGCTTCCAAGCGAAGCCGACATGGCCAAGACAAGGTGCAAGCCGTACCGTTCGCTCGTGGGGAGCCTAATGTACCTGGTATGTAGTACACGACCCGACATCTCAATTGACGTTGCTGAGCTGAGCCGCTTCCTCGAAAAACGGGGACAGAAGCACTGGGATGCTCGCATCAGGGTGGTGTGATTCCTGTTGAAAACCGAGGCCGTCGGTATCACGTACGACGGACGCCAATGAACGGAACTTGTTGCATACTTCTATGCAGATTTGCCCGGCAACCGTGACGCCAGACGCTTCGTGAGCGGCATAATACTCATGATGTATGGAATATCAGTAGTGGGGCGATCTAGTTTTTAAAAGACCGTTGCGCTCGGTTCGACTGTGGCCGAGTGCATTGGCTCTCAGTGACTGCATGAAGGAGGCTGTCCGGATGCGAATTCTGCTGAAGGACACTGGTTCGAAACAAGATGGAGGAGCAGTGATCTTAAGGAGGACAGCCAAGGTACGATAGCACTGGCGAAGAACACCGGATATCAAGCTCGCGCCAAGCACATCGAGATTCGCTACCATTTATTCGCGAGAAGGTTGCGAGTGGTCAAGTTGAGTTGGCGTGCGTGGACATCAAGAACCATCCCGCTGATTATCCCATAAAGGGCGTATCAACCAAGACGCTGCGCTACTTGTTGGGACGCAGAATCATCGGTATCAAGCTTGCTACATAGAATTGAGTGGGGCGTCGGGGTTGCAACTCGTCTTGACACATACCGCTTGGCACACGGCGTGCTCGTGCTGAATGCGTTCTAGCAGAAGTGACAGGAATGGTGTGACCTGATTGGCGGATCATTTGGTATCCTGAAATGTGATTAATCGCTAACTTCAATTGGGTCGATCACGGGATCTGCTACGGGAGGACAATCGTGGCATGTGGCGTGTACATTGTAAAATAGTGTGTCCGTCCCAATTTACGGTTTATATGCATTTTGTAAGCCGGTGTGTCCGTCTCATCCAAGTGAGTCCGTCAGGGTTAACTGTGTCCATCCTAGTATGCAATCGGTATACGCGGACTGAACGACGATGATAGGAGGGGCACAAGGAACTGCATGTTGGAGGCAGGAAGAAACACAAGGACTTCTAGCGCAATGAATCTTACTTTTAAATTTCCATTCATCGACTTACATCGACTAGCTGCCTCGTTCGCATCGCCCTTCACTCTCAATCACATTATCCGCATTAGAATGATAAGAACATAAATAAAACTGACGAAATGATGTAGAAAGACGAAATTTGTGATCAGCTGTCGTTATTTTGTTCTAATATCCTGATTAAGAACCTCGTTGTAGATCATTTCTCCCCGTCACTGGCTCAGTCGCCCGTACGACATCTCACAATTGGATGGCCAAGGCAAAGCCTCTGTGTGTCCACACGTAGCTGGTAAAAGGGCACCTTCAATCTGAACCTTGGGGAGAGAAAAAGTATGAGCCCTGTAGAGTTGACGAATTTAATGTTTCTACTACGTAGTAAAATTGGTTTAATTCGGCCCGCTGTCTTGTACTGCATAAGGTAGTGGGCAAAAGGAGTGTCAAATTGCTACCGGATACCACATCAGTGCTGTAAAGCACCATACAAAAGAATTTGTTTTATTTTTTCTGTCGGCACGAGAATTAGTCATTATCATTATTAACACATGTATTAATATAAATTCAAATGCAGTTGTCCAAAATAATTGTCAGAATCCCTGCATCTGGCACTCTTCATTCTGTTAGATCGAAGCATTTAAGGCTGCATTTTATTTTTTCGACCAAAGCACAACTCTAGAAATGCTATGTATAGCCCATATACAAACTCGACGCCATTCCCACAAATGGTGGCTCACAATCGATGGCTCGCAGTCTATCGTACTCTTGCAATCCGATTTGAGCGCTCCGCACTAAATTTCATAGCTCCTCCGCAACCGCGCACGACCCTTTCTCACGTACTGGCCCTCCATAAATTCGTGATTATATTAGAAAAAACACAGGCTATTTTGTCATGGAATTTGACACACGACTCAAGCGTAAACGACTCTGCTAGCAACCCCGTAAGCAAACCGGCGACTACCCAGTCTAGAGTGTCACAAGATGTGAGCTCGTTGAGATGACAAGCGACCCCTGGATCGAGTGTCGATCCACCTCTATCTGTCTCTGCGACACCGGACCCGGGACGTTATTTTGTGCGCTCTGCACGCCGCTTGATGACCTAGACGACGTGATCGATGGCGACGTTAATGTATTCCAGCACATGCCAACTTTCTTCTACTGCAGCCCCTGGTCCCAACTTCTCCGTACATTGGCGATCATCGACGAATCTGAGCTGGACGACACACTGCCGCCCAACACCGAATGCAAGGAATCTGCCACGGACGCAAGCGACTTCGAAACTGGTGTGCTGCATCCTATGGCACAATATATGCTGTATCATACGCTGCGTCAAAAGGTGCATCCTAAGCTGTGTTTAATGCTGCATGTTCTAATGGATTTCAAAAACTAATAATGATGGTTGCTCTATTGAATACTGCAGCAGATGCAAGCCAAGAGAAAGAAGATACTAACGATCATACTGTGAGCCCTGAGCTACACGACGGCAAGGACGATACTATAAACGAAGTTCACGATGATGATGAAAGCGGTGCATATAGAGCCATGGCTTCTGGCGACAAAGCTGAGAAGGATGACCTGCAAAATGGAGAGGAGGCTGGCGATGAATGTTAGCACACATACCTATCTGCGAAAGAAGATGCACCTGATGCTACCAAGGAAGAGGTATGCTTTGCGGGGTTCTTACTGGGTCGCTTCGGAGAAGAGGGTCAAGTCCTCGCTGGCAAACCGAAGGGTGCCCTGGTGCGTGAAATGTCGGCGAGCGGTTGGAATGTTGTGGAGAAGCCCGACACTTACGACCACATGATAGGGCCTTAAGAGCCTGTGGACAACTTCCAGAGCTACTCTGGCCTGCACCAAGGATACGCGGGGCCAGCAGCAGATGCGCTACGTAGCGTCGCCTCTCCACTCGCACAATTTGTTTTGCAGCTACCAATATGGCAGCACATCTCCGTATTCTCCAAACATTACGGGCGTCAAGGGTACATGATCGCGTGGCGGAACGGTACAAACGTTATCGCAATAAGAGTAACTACAATCCTCAACTACTAAAGAAAACGAATCAAGACATTAGGATGGAGTTGGAAGAAGCGAAGCCCATACTGCCACATAATCGCTGCTGCTACATTGATTTACTGGTTCCCGTGCGATCGCTCCGAGCCGGGAAAAACTCGTACATCACTGGAAACCAACCGATGACGGCAGGACACCTCGCAGCACTTTTGGTCCCGTGCTCCTGTGTGACCAGTTCATGGAAATCTCCGACAACTCGCATTTCAATCCTAAAGATGATCCACGGGCCGCCACCAACAGATCGTGGTAGAAACGCAAAGTCGTTGAAGTTTTTCAATGGACTATCAAACGGGTTTTCTTGCACCGTTGATATTGGCGTTCGATGAAGCCATGCGGCCAAGCCACTCGTCTTTCAACAAGATGGGCGCGTACATAAAGGACATTATGCTGTGCAGTGCGGTGACCGGGTACTTTGCTCGGTATCTCTGTTTTGCCTAATTTTTTTCAAGCTGCATTAGGCTAGACCAAGCTGCATTTAACCGATATTTTATGCTGCATTTCTTCGGCTTTGAAGTTTACTGTGGCAAGGAAACGCACTCGATTGACGCGCACAAGACGGACATGAAATCAAGTGTACACAATTTGGCTGCTGTCTTTGGATGAGAGATCCGGACGCAAGGCATGAGGTTTGTTGTTGTGGACAGATTTTACACGTCGGTCACTCAAGTGATTCAGTTGCTACTTGTAGGGCTCTACTTGGCTGGAGCTATCATGACGAACTGGTTGGGCTACCTTAAATACATCGTTGAGAAAAAAAGACGCCACGGCCTGCTACCATATCACGTGGATCATTCAAATCTGTAAGCTCGAAGTCTGTTCCTAACATGTCGGCCGTCAGCCGTCAGCTGGTGGACCTCGCGCCCTGTCCACTTCTGGCGCACTGAAGAGAGTCTTCAGATCGATCGTGTGGTCCGCCAAGTCCGAGCAGAAATTTCATGCCCACGAGTCGTGAAAGCTTACGCATCTTCATAAGAGGCGTGGACATCCACGACCAGCTGCGTTTGTACTGTAAGCCCCTAGTGTTGGTTATCTTTGATCCGCCAATTGTGAACGAATATATCGTTCACAAGGCCTATTACAAACAGAAGACTTATAGTGAAATCCAAACTTTAGACACCGTTTTCAAGTGGTTCTAGTGCTTGTTTAGCGGTCGGAAAACATGTATCTGCTTCTCCTTCTTTGCTAGTTTATTATAAGACCACAACTTGCCTAGCCCTACCTGCTCCGAGGCTTTTTCCTCAATCGGCCGTAGTTTTGGTTTACACAAGGATTGTTAAGTAAAACAAGGCTATATTGTAAAGCTCAGAAGCTCGGCCTTACTAACTTTATTTTGAGATTTAAAAGTTAACGATCGCCTGGACTCAATTGACACTGTGAGTCTTTGTATGGAAGTTTTCTATTTCAATATTTTTTAAATTGCTCTAATGAAATGCATAATCTGATGCATGTGACTCGTGTCTGTGCAGCATAGGTCCGCCGAATGCTGCATTGTGCTACTCGAGCAGGAAATTGTAGTTCGTAATATGCACCACAATGGCAGCTTAGTCTAGTTTATACTCACGTGCGCCAGACTTTGCCCAAATTTCCCTCTCTTAACCTCTTTTGTCCCAACATTTAATTTAAACATCAAGTCAAACTAAGATGCATATGAAGTTAAAAAAGTGCTTCGGTAAACGCCGAAATAAATTTCAGAGATTTATAATACGGGCGAGTGAATAGTTTTTGATCGACACCCGGTCACGTAGACCAAAAGTAATAAGCTTAAAACAAAACCCCGTTATGATGGTTCCTAGTTTGCAGTCTACCTTTGCTACTGCGCCGGCTGTACTTCATGCAAGGGAATCCCGTCTAATCGAGTGTTTCTGAAAATGTCTGTACCAGTGACAAAGCCAACGATGATTTTGTGCTCGATAGGAATTGATTTGCTGACGCCCGTAAGGGTGTGGTCGATGGGACTCTCCACGGTGGGGTCCACAGTGTGGATAAAGCCCACCTAAAGGTGGAAATTTCAAAATATTCCTGATTGGTCAGCTTGCACAACAACACAACTGGAGACAAAAAATAGGTTTGTCTCCACCTCCTGTACTACAGGCTGTAGGTGGAGGAGACACCTTTTTCAAAGACGAAGACATATGTGGTACATAGGAATTGCGTAATTATTCCGTAAGAAACAAAATATTCTTTATGATAAAAAACAGGGGGTAAAACGCGGTCAAATTGAATACTCTTCTTTGGATAGAATTACTACTTTTCAAAGAGGCCTAATCTAGAAATCGAATGGCTCAGTTTTTGCTTCGTAAAATATTTATGGTTGGTGTTTTTTTCTCGCATTTGATATACGTAGAATTTGTGATTTCAGGAACCACCCAATAACTTGAGGCTTAAAGAGGAAAACTACATGTGCTGGTAAAATTTGAGTTTTCTACGAGCTCTTTGAGTCTTCCAGGAATGTGTTATCTTTAAAAATTGCTGCATGCACATGGCAATTTGTCGGCACTTTAAGCTTGTGCCTCGTGTGAGAGACATCGCAGAATCTGAGGCTTTTGGTATTTGAAAATATCTGCTGAGTGTGTTCGTTACTTTTGGAATTAATCATAATTCCGATTTTTTGGTGCGAGTAAGACACGGACTGTATCCTTTGTTTGGTTAGCTCATTTAGCAGAGACCACACTTGTCAGCTATAGTTTTTTTGTGATCTCAAATGAGTGCAAAAGAAACAGTGGCATCGAGGCAAATATTTGCGGTATTCAAAATACGAATACGTTTTTTTTCAATTCGATGGTGATTTAAATGCAAAAACGATAGTAAAATGGCGCACTTCACAGGATGCACATTTGATGTGGCGCTGCTCATTTCCCGATGACAGCACTGCTCACTGTCACTGAGTCAGTGAATAGTATATATCATGCAGGGTTGAGCGACTTACTGTCGATTTATGTTACGACTGTAGCCAACTAAGCGCTTGAAAGCATATTGCAAAGTTAGTTCATTGAAAGCAAATCCTACTTCCTACGTTTCACTGGCGGCGTGCTTCGTGGCAGCACTTGCACAGGGGTTAATGGTAACTCCAAAATTTATGAAGTTAATATTCTGACAATATCACCTGTAGACCAGTTAATATCAAAATATTAACGTATTTCACCAATTCATGACCCTCGTGGGGCATCTCATGGGAAATTGCTCGTTGGAACTAAAATCTTTGAACTGGAATGAAAATTGTAGTATCTAGCCAATCCGTTGACGATAGAGAATTTTTCAACCGTTCCATGCCACTTGTTGACGTATTTTGTTGCGGCTCCGCCAACTCAAACTAGAGGAGAGTTTATGTTTTTGTTACACGCTGACCTCAATGCAAACATCCTTACTAACATTCAGACGAGTGTCCTCTCCACGACCTCGACAGCGAAAAGTGGTCGGACGGTAGCCTCGTCTTCACTGGTACTGCCTACCGAGTGCTGGAGCTTGAGCACCGCCGCTAGTCACCCGTTTCTTGCGAGGCGGCGTCACCAGCAAGTCTTCTTTGCGTAAGATTTTGCTGCTGGCATCAATTGTCTTTCGAGGGCTCTTCTTGCGCACTGGCGACGGTAGCAGTGCCACGATTTGCTGCCTCGCATTTTGTCGCACTCTCAACCAGCTAGCAAGTCCAAGCTCGCTGCGCACTATGCCTCCATTGCAGCATTTACTGAATCTTGCCTGCATGTTAGGCAGCGAGAGCGGGAAAATCCCGCATGTTCGAAACCCACTTATTATGGCTTTGTTGTCCTGAATCCGTTTATTGTGGTAAGCTCGACTAGCGATAGCCACCGCCCCTTTTTTCGAGATCTTGAGGTCCGGTGACGACTTGATCACGCGTCTCAGCATCTTGCGGATCACAGCCTTAAAACCCTTGAACACAGCAACATCCAGTGGCTGTATTAGATGTTTTGCGTTCGGGGGTAGAAAAACTAAAATGATCCCGAGCTCTTTTGCTTTATAAACCCACTTGAACCCATTTGCGACGAACGGCCATCGCACACTAGAATGCTTGGGCGAGAAATTTCACTGCTGATCACATCGGCGAAATGACCGATCCATCTTTCAAATATACAGCCATTGAGAAAGCCCTTGGACGCTGTATGGATTCCAGAATTTGGGATTTGACAGCCGTCCAGTGCGGTACGCCGAACACGCTTGTTTGGCAAAATGTAGAGCGGTGCTGCGGCACGGCCATCGGCACTAATAGCAGCAACAACCGACAGGTGAAATGCTATCTCAGTAGCCGTCGTCCACACATTCGCTGACCCGCGTACTGCTAGCACAGCTCCCGACTGATGCTTACTGATGAAGCTGGTCTCATCCATTTTCCAGACACGACTACTGTCTAGGTTGTGCTCGATGACCAGCTTCCTCAGTGTGCTAAACATTTTCGGTACAGCCACCGAATCAACGTCATTACGAGCTCGCAAAAGCGACTCTGAGGCACGCACAGATAGCTCCGGGTGACGCCCAATGAACCGATTGTACCAGCCTGATATTATGTTCTTAACAGAGCGTAGATTACCATGGATCTTGTGGTGGATCTCGTTGGCGGCTTCGATTACCTCCCATGAATGCACTGGGACAAGCCGGCGCTGTATTGCTGTAATCCAAGTGACGATGTCGTTTTCACATTCAAGGGGCAGCATTGGAACAGGTCTAGGACTCCTGCGACCTTCTTCGCACCCTTCGTTGCGTGCACGGCTTTCCGTTTAAGCGTTGATAGCGATACGGATGACGACGCAGCTACAGCAACCTGAGTTTCACCGCCGAGAACGCGTTGAATGGCTTCCTCTACCTGAGCCTCCGTGAAGGCGGTCTTCATCTTCTCCCCTGCGATTATATCTTGCACTGGGGAGGGAAATATTTTTCTGGGTCATGAACTGGTAAAAACATTGAATAGCCAATAACAGACTCTGAAGCACACATAGGGTGATCTTATTGGACAATGTTTGCATTGATTCAGGAACTGGTTGAGGTCCATCAATCGGTGAGCTACGTTACCTAATATTTTCCTCTGAGACAATATGATATTATTCAATATCAACTTAATATTAGTTAATACGATATTATGTTTTCGATGATTGCGTAATCGGTTTAAAACCACCAACCAGATGTCGTTAACGTTCGACTAACTAAAGTATTACTAATCAACCGTGAGGGAGATGGAGTCCAGTGACGTTGGCGTCGTGTGTTGGCACTGCTGAGCTCATTAATCTAGCGTTACAGGCTGCAGGTTTATTAATCGCACGATGTGGACGGGGCTATTGCTAGAGAACAAGAACAAATACCTTGATTTTGCGCTATCGACATTAGCACCGAAAACAACTGCAAGCGCTTGCTGTTTTTCATCTCGATCGCCTTTATCTGTGTCACAGTGAAATACTAGAGCAGATACTCGTCTGGCTTAAAGCCTACTGCTTTTCTAGAACCTGACCGAAATAGTTCTTTGGTAGTGATCTCGGTTCACAGAGGGTAAGGTGGCAAGTAACGTACTTAAGTGGGAAAACATCATAAAATATCATATAGTATCTAATGAGTTTCAAATCTCCGAGTTAATATCGAAATATAATGTTAGCTTTTGAAAAAATGAGCTACTACTGATATTTAATATCAAAAATAGTACTATTAATATCAAAAATTATAATATGATATTTGGTTACCATTAACCCCTGCACTCGCCTCCAACCGTTGTTCCTTAATTAGGTGGCCCGCTGTTGACGCGGTACACATGTAGATTATGCAGTCGAGTGTTGATGCGGACCTGGCGGTTGCTTGTCGTAGTTTGTTGATCGTCATTGCACATGATGATGCGGCAGCAGGCTGAACAATCAGTGCCTCCAGCGCTACAACCACTCAAGAATATGCGACAGTGATTGTACACCAGAGAGTCCCTGGCAGGGACTAAAAGATTTTGCCAACATTATGCGAAAACTCCAAGCCTCCCACGAGCAATATGGATACAGCCACCAGAAACGAGGTTAAAAGATTCTCGCAAAATTGGGGAGCACGGTTTTTGAGGTTTTATTCTTGCTTCCACATAAGTACGATGGCTACGAGCAAAAACTTCAATGCACGAGGAATTTATTCTTTTTCAAGAGCCGGCGTCAAAGCTGTGCTCCTTCAGTGGCGCTCCTTTCTGGTGGAAATTCACGATGTTCTTTCGTAAATCACGGCGATCTTCCTGCATATATTTTCCAGTCATTGTGAAGCACGCGGCGGTGGCCTGGGCTACCAGACGCGGATAACACATCTACACAGTGGCAAGCACTTCCGTACGAGGTATTCGCCCCCTTGCTCTGACGTAATGACTACAACGTTGGACCCGCCAGCAGCGGTGAAGCGTGCCGTCGAGAGTTGGGCCGATATCGGTCCTTTCAAGAGAAAGCCCATAGAGCCCGGAGAGAGTTCCTTCATATTCGATTGGGGCGTCCGTGTTGAATACACCGAAGGAACCAAAACGAAGGCTGGCTATATTTGCCTGGCATATGAGTATTGCCGACGCACTGATACCGCCGACAACTTGTTGCTGCTGTCGCATGGAAAGACGTCCGCCGCTGTGAAACACCTGCGAGTAGTTCGTCACTTGGAGTCTCCAAAAACAAAGAAGGCGATGACAACAAAACGAAAGAGGGAAGAAGAGATTGAGCACTTACGCTCGTCTGTTTTGTACTCTCGCAATCCTGCCCGCTCAAATCTTCTCCTCGAGACGTTGCGCATTGTTAACCACAATCTACCGCTCCGGATAGGCGAGTACGAAGAATCAAGGCTTAAAGAAGCTCTCGTGGTCAAAGACGAGATGCAGGTCGATATCACTGCTGAGCTTATTGAAGAATCAATTATCGAGCTCTATGTGTCGACAACTAAGAAAGTAATCAAATTTCTCCATTCAAATCGCCAATTGTTTCCTAACTTCACGATGGTGGCGGACTTCTGGACATGCAAAACGACGGGCGAGATATACCTCGGCTTGCGAGTATATCTTATTGATACTAATTGGCAGTTTCGGTCTGTACGTTTGGAAACACGCAAGTTTAACCCCGCCTATGGTGATCGAGATGGCGGGATCAGACGACCTTTTCTGCTGTGGGTGAAGCGCACTTTGGAGGATTTCCAGCCGACCGTTAAGGATTTCTACGGTGCCACCAGCAATAAGGGCTCCGATGTTGTGGGCTTGCTGACCGAAGAGCTCGATTTGCAATGGGAATGGCGCATGGCTCATATGGCTCACACGGCAACGAAGGCTTCCTGTGGAATGAATGACAATGCTACATGCATAAATCCCGACATGCGTGATTTAATTGCAAAGCTGACACGGACAATCTACCAAGTTCGGTCCGTTGAGGTTACTGGTGATTTGTTCGAAGCGCTGTGCAAAGCCCAGACGGAACTTCCTCAACGAAGTTGTTGAGCTATTCGGCCTCTCGGTTTTTGAGTTTGACAAGCTCCATTAAGCGTGTCTTAGAAAAGGGGCCTGCTTTGGAGTCGTGGTATGCAGAGCGAGAAAAAGAGCAATTCGAGATAAAAAAAACCACCAGTTGTATTTCCACTGGCAGCTCAAGAAACCAATCTGATCCAGCTCCTATCAATTTTGCAGCCTGTGACAGAGCTAAAACGCGCCTGTCAAGCTGAGTCTGCGACTCAAGTCGAAGCTCTGATGAAGCTATTCAAACTTCGTTTGAACGATCTTAACTTAGAAAAACCAGTTCGACACTATCTAGCGACAGAGACGAACCCATGGTGGATTGATCCCAGCGAGTTGCTGCCACTAGCAAAGTCTATACGTCTGCTACTACGGGATGATCTTGACGAGCGGTACTTTTATCGTTACTATGATAACGCCAAGATGGCTGAGAGCTCTTTTGTGTTTGAAATGCAACAAAGGCTTCACCCGATTTACAAAGGTCCAAGATTGAGTCTAAATGCTGTTGTGATGCTGGTGAGTCGTCAGCACGGCATCGGCACTCGTGACGCTTGTGTTAAGCGAGACAGAGTGAATGAGAAGATTCACGATAAGCTACTCACTCTTATGAAAGCCGTCGCAGAGCCAATCGATGCTGCTGAACCTCCTTCTCCCACTCCTGTTGCATATTTTAGTGAATTGGAGAATTTATTTGCTCCTCCGCCACGCAGACCACAAGTCATCACCTCAGACCGGATGCACCGACGCAATGCAGAAAAATTAGACAGTTGGATCGACGCCCCAATCGCGGTAGAGCTCTCACCGAATGGAGCACTTGAATCTGTGCTACCATTCTGGCGTAGAATTGAACACCAAGGTGACTACAAAATTCTATCAAGAGTCGCACGATTGCTGTTCGCTATCCCAGCTTCGTCCTGCCAAATAGAGCGCGACTTTAGCGTGAGTGGGAGCATGATCACTGTGCAACGTACTAGTTTGTCGCAGCACAACATTGATATGTGCTCGTTTCGAAACTGCAATCGCGAGTTTGTTGACCTTCTGCAGTGTGAACCGATTACTAAAGGAAAGCACCGACAGTATACACCCTCGTGTTTTACGTATCCGCTGGATTGAAATATGGAAATGAATATCGACGATTTCGCGGACGAGATGCTGGCCAGTTTCATTTCGAAATCTAGTTTGTGTGACGAAGAGAAAGACTCGACATAGCTACAATGAACGTGAATTTGGGAAGGCGTATATGGTAGGTCTGCTCGACGAGTCTGTGCGCTTGATCCAGGAGGCAACCCGAACATTTTGGTGTCTAGTTCCTCACAGCAGAGCAACAGCGGCTTTAACTAGGACGTTTCGTGCAGGCCGAACGACGCTGACACCGTCTTCAGTGTGTCATTCATAGTGACGGGCACTGGTAGCGCGTAGGCGTAAGGGTGCCGAAGGTGTACATTGAGCCATTGGCGGACGCCGCAATGACGTACTCGGGCGTTCAGTTCGATGCGACGGGTCTGGTTGGTTTTGCGAACGTGGAGCTGGATGCCGGTGCGATTACGACGGTAACCATCGGTGTCCGGGAGAAGCAGCAATGGACTACAGTAGCTTACATTGGGATCCGTCCAAAGTTCATCTTACGAGCCCTGATTGTGAAGCGTAGCCGAAGCAAACATCTCTTATTTTGCCCATACACGCGTATGTCACTTAACTAAAGCTACTTGAATAAAATATATTGAGCTAAGCTGTGATACTTCATCCTAGGCTAACTCGGAACGTGGCCTTCCTGCTGCGTCCATCGCACCCAACCTTCTTTCTAGCACGCTATAAGATACTCGCAGCATTTCAGCATCCTAACGCAGCTTGCGCATTGATCTGTAGCGTTTCGCTGCAGCCTCCGCTCTCTGTGCAACCTCTTTCTGAACATCAGCAATCACTGCCCGGCGGTCCGCGTTTCCGTTTGAGTTTAGCTCACCACGAAAGGCTAGAGGCAATACCTGATGATGCACCCGAGATGGCGATCCGCTGTCCTCAACATTTCGGGAACTCTTAACTTCGGAAAGCTGAGGTTTTTCATTCTCCGCCTCAACCTTCAACTGCGACGATAAGGTGGATGCATGCGCCTTGACAAGAGCATCTCGCATTCGCTGCTGGATACTGCGATCTTCTTTGGAAAATCTTCGTCGTCTTCATCTCCAACGTCACCCGATCCATCTCCAGTATCGCCGCTCACACAAGCGTAGCGGCGGATGGCCTCGCGAACGAGATCATGTATCAGCTTCACGCTATTCTCCACCGTTTGCTTTGTCTGCTCGGAAATATCGTCTATCCGTACCTCGGTAAGACATTGGCCGACCTCCCCTGCCACGTCATGCTCCACCTTGATATTGCTAATTTTCGTGCACCTTCCTGTTTGTAGGTGGGCAGTCAGAAGTTGGCGCTGCACAAGCTCCATACGCTTCTCCACTTGGTTTTTCACAAGCTCTTTTATTGTGTTGCAGGCCTCAGCTTCATCTACCATATCACGTATTTCAGGTACACGATCGCAATACTGCTGTAATGTTTTTCGTAGAATGAGACCGCATCGGCTTGACGTTGAGCTTGAAGGTTAAGATCAGCCTGAGTAGATATTAAAGCTTTCTGCACTTGAGCTTCGAAGTGGCGCTTTGATTTCTCAATTTCTTCCAGCACGGAGCTCTTGACAGCGTCATGCGAAGCTCCATCTGAAGTGATCGTGTTTGAAGTAAGCTTCTGTTTCAAATCATCACGAGCCAACTTAAAGCCCAGCTCGAACGATCTCTTAAGGTGGTCCTTCATCTGTGTTGTAGATTTTCTTACAAGCTGCTGCGCCAGTTCGGTTGTCATTTCTATAGTTTTCGCTTGGTGCGTTGCTATCTTCTCCTCGACTAGTTGGTGGATGTGTGAGGTAAGGACCTGGAAGCCACTGCCAATTATGCGTCAACCTGCTGCTCCACTCGTGCGACACCGTCTACCTGAGCGGCAATCATCGACTGCGACTCGCTATGGGCCTCCCGAAGAGCACGGAATAGCTTGTCCGCCACAGATCTTTCTATCCCATCTCCGACGTTAGCTTGCATTGTTTCTAGCCGCAAGAATTGCTTGCGAATACCAGCGTGTGTCGCCATCAGCTCTTCATGAAATCGACCTGCGATTGCCAGTTGTTGATTGGCTAGCTGTTTACTGCCGGCATCTGTGGATTCTCGAACAGCAAGCAGAGCGGAACTTTGGGCTTCGCCTTGGCCTTCGAGCTGGATCTGCATACATGTGTGCCCTTCAGCGAGGGCCTGTGTTTGAGTCAGAAAATACTCTGCAAGCTTAGCAAAATAGTCTTGAACATGCGGGACAAGCTCAACGGTAGATCGTTTTGCCACCGCCTCAGCCACTGCGGTCTTGTCGCTATGGTCTACAACGACAATGGCCGCTTCAGGAATCTCTTGTAGTTGCGCCGTCGCTTGTGCTCTGACCTGCGCTCGGGTAAGCACCATCTTGTTGATCAGGGGGATATTTTCTTCTGCGTCATGAAATATTTCAGTAGCATCTTTTTAGCCAATAGCATCGGTTGATAATGAGCACGACGAGCAATATTTTCGTGCTCTCCTGCTAAAGGTGATAGTGAGGTGGAATCGAAAAACCTCAAGAGCATTACTCTTGAGGTTATTCTCCTCAAAAAAAAAACTCAAAAAGCGTGCTCATCATTTGCTCCTGGGACGCTTGGAAAATCCTGTACAGCACTAGTAGTGCCACTACCGGTAAGTCCATTGAACGTGTATTGTCGTTGTGACGTGCTGTTGTTAGAGAAACCGTGGAAATTCGATAATATATAGTTAACAGATCACTCGCGTTATGTTTTACAGCAAACAAGGCGGCGTGAATTAATTTTATATATACCAATAAATCGACTCAAAAGATCGGATTATACGCTGGCTAATTCCATAGAAAATGATCATAGACGTCAACACGTGGAGAGTTTCATGCCTCGTTACCTGTTAGCCAATAAAACCACATAAAACCGAGATCAATATAATCGGTTCTCAAAGGGCACACTTGCAGAAACGCTGATCTACCGGCTCTTCAGATTCTGGGATGTTGGCAAATTATTCATTCACTTGGTGTTTGTAAGCAACCAGATATAGCTACAATCACAAATCTAGATGTTAAAAAGTGACCTCCTTAGTGAAAACAAGATGAAACTGGATGTCAGTTATCCGGCTAGCTACGAGACTTGCATCATGTGAGTGGAGGTACTGCGGCTGCCTTTTCAGCATCACCAAAAACGTGGTGTTATTACGTGAACATCGTGAATGTGTTTTCGTACAGTACTTGTACAAATCAGAACTTGAATCTCTGGTGATAAACTAGCTATTAAAAGTAAGCTTACGAGAGAAACTAGCCTTGTGCTACTTGACTCGTTCGGATGTTGTGCTACATGCAGTTGGTGAGGCTACTGAGTCTAATGCTTTCGGGATACAGGCACTGTATATGGTGAATGAATTTGGTGTACCGGCAAATTGAGCTTTAATGTATGTATCTCCTATGTTCCTGTATTTACAAATCACTGCCTACTCTCTTTTCATTTAGTAATCAGTGATGTCGGTATGAGTATCATGTGCGATGTTTGCCGCGATTCGTCTAAGCGAAACATCCAGACTTGCCAATAGTCCGTATAATCTCTGATGATATCGGCCAATGGCAGTTGGTATTTAATTCTATCGGTAACTTGGGATCACGCTCCGTGATATCCTCACTCCGCAATTTACGCGCCATCTCCCAATCTCCGTCTAACGCCAGCCACTATTTTGATGCGTCTTTCTACCTTCTTCGTTGTGATCGCAGCTACCTTGGTGGCTACCAGCGCGGCTCTCACAGCCCCCAATCAAGTCGATCAGCGTCTTCTGAGGACTGACTCACCACGCGCCTACTCCCGAGTCCGAAGAAAAGGGTATCAGTAATATCCCTCTTGAACGGCTTAATTCGCTGACCAGAAAAATTGACGTTGACGTTCCAAGAATCGCACTCAGGAACGACATTACCTACTTCAATGGTCTCACTAAGGCGGATCGGGAAAAGTACACCGAGGGGCTCAGCAAGCTGCTAAAAAGATATAAGACCGCAAAGGATCCACGCATCACATCTTCGTAAGGTGTCGTCGAACCCACCACAATCGGTTTCAGAGTGTCAAGTCCAGCACAAGCATCATGTGATTTCAGTAGCAGTTGAAAGTGCAGTGATCGTAATTTACGGGTTCTAGCTGCAGTGTTGCTCGAATATTACTATCAGCTGTTAAATGACTCAATAAGCATGGGGGGGCTGACATTTCTATTCGCAGCTCGAAGAGCATTGATTGCTGCGCCTTGCTGAAATTGTACTCATACCTGCTCTTGGGTTTCATGACGAGCTCGGCTCCCGACCACACGGCGCTTGTCAAAAGATGCTGTGAGTAACGCAAATTACATGTACAGGTAATGGAGCTTAACACACTGTGTAGTCTTTGACGAACTCCTTACAGGAGATACAATGTTATGCATTTCCTTGGGACCGGGTCGCGGGTGCTTTGTCGGCGAGTTGACGAGCACCTTACTGCTTATATAAAGTTACTGGTGCTTCGTGACTAACATGGTGGCTGCACGACTTTAGTTATCTTTGCATGATGATGCACGATGTAGCTGCTAAAATGACAAACACCGCTGGTGGCGCAACTTCGCTTAGTTTAGATTAATAAAATAATTTCCATTGCCCCTAATTTTGCCCCTACAGTAACACAGTTCAGACATGTCACGGTAAGTTGCTTATGACTGGTTGCGCAACTTTTCTTAGATTCGCATAAAGTTGCAGGAAAACAAAAAATTTCACGCATGTTGAAACGGTGGAATTTTAACCTTTTGTATCCAGGTCGAAAGCGTAATGGTAGCTTGGGTACAATCCTACTCGTACGCATGATTCTCGATAGTTTATAAGTGGTTTTGTACTGAATATCATGCGAAGCTCAGAAACAAACCATTTCTATACTTGAAGATTTGATACTCAGGTTTGCCATGTTTGCAGGGCAAATTGAATCTACAACTAAGGAGATAATACTTGTTCAAACTAACTGCTTCTGACCTCGTTTGAATATATTATGGTTCGGCTTTTCGTTGATGCAAGTACATCGCTAACAACATGTCAAAGTTGCAGGATGACAAACTCTTCACGCGCCCAGAGCTGTCAGCTTTTAAATTCTGAGGTAAATATTTCTTGGTGCCGGTATAGTATTTATATAAAAAGGCTGTAAGTAGAACGACGGAAACGTTTTACGCGATTAAAAAAATTGGAATTCCCCGCGCACCAGAGCTCGGGTCCGCAATTGTCGAGACTGGCATCATCAGAGGATGACAGTAACGTAACTATCGGGTAAAACTACTCCAAATATTTGGGATACTGATTTCTAGATATTTGAAAAAGTTGCTAATATGACGAATACTTGTATTAAGTAGTAGATGTGCTTGTTCCTCTAATATCACCAATTATCAGATAGATACATTTAAAAAATAGTTACTAGACTCTAGTAACTAATTATTTAGTTTCAGAAGCAAGTACCTGTAGATTAGCTAATAAAGTACAATTGCACTGAATCGGTTAACGTACCTGTATAAAAGTGTGGTCATATCTAACTCTTATTATCAGTCATTCAGCTCTTATCACAGGCCCATAGGTTAGCGACGAGGCTGTTCAAAGTTTGTCATCAGCATTCCCAGATTAGTTTACAGCGTCCGTAACAGGCGATAGCTCGTAGTAGTACTCCCTGTCACATTAGTAACACAGACTGCCATTTCAGGCCACCTCTCTTGCTACCCACTCACTTTGCAACTACCTGTGTAATGTGTCTTCGCATCCCCAGCACGCTTGGTCGCTTCTTAGTGCTGATGGCGTTTAAAAATCGCGCACTGCATTTCCCCCCGCACGTATCGCGTGTTAGTTTGGCTACTTGCTGTGTTTGTAGTAAATTGACAACTGAGTTAGTTAGATGTCGGAGAAGTCCTACGAGTAGTCGCTCCTAGCTCTCCTACAAGTGGTTGCTACCATTTCTCCTACAATCTACTTGAATGCCATACCTCAAGCATATGAATGCTGCACCTGTGGAAGTCCTGCTTCAACTTCCTCTGCCGATGCAGCTTGTATACATCCATGTACTCAATGACTTTACTCGCCATTGCATGCTGTTTGATAAGACAGCACATCAGTGCTGTGCTTCATTACAGTCTCCTCGACGTTGCTTCTTGCAGGGACAAACTCGACGAAGGTTGACCTTCTCGATGTATCGACCCTTGTCGAGTGTCAACGTTCCCGTATCTTGCACGGCTAGGACCTCGTAGGGGCCGTCGAAAAGCGGCAGTGTCTTTCCTTGGACACCAGCGTCGCGACGGGGTAAAACCTTGTCTCCTGGAGTATAGTCCCAGTTCACTATCTTGCTCTTTTCACGTTCGTCGTTTCTCTTGATCTGGTCTGCTTTCCGGCGGTGCTCCTCGACCCAGTCTGTATCATGTTTCATGTCAAAGAACATGTTGCGTCCGAAGGCCTGTTGAGCTGGCGACGCGTTCGTCATGGAGTGCCGCACGGAGTGCAAAAGTCGTCGCATTTTGTCGCCAATGACGCGATGCACGCGTTCAATCACCGCATTTGCCTGCGGGTTGCGCACAGTAGTAGGGACATGTTTAATGCCGTAGCTATCGAGAAGCTCGAGAAATTCCTTCTTAAATTCACCTCCTCCATCGTAAATACACTTCACAGGACGGGGGTAACGATTCAGCCAGTGACGGTCAAGTAGGAAGTCAGCCTCGCTGCTGGTCCCGTCAAGTGCAGGTAAGACTTCTATCAGCCTCGTTGATGTGTCGATAATCGTAAGTGCCCTGAATTTCTGCTTGCCGTAGGGCCCGATAGAATTCACAGCGATGCCGTACCATGGCCAAGCAATCGCCTTCTTAACCGGTAGTTTGCTGTATCGAGCAGTGGGGTTCTTGGCCTTGCTGCAGGGCAGACAAGCTTCGACAAATTTCGTGACGTCTCTGTCCAGCTTTGCCTAAGTAAACACTTGATTGATGGTTGCCTTCATGGTGCTGGCGCCGGGATGGATCAACCACTCGTGATATGTCGTTAGCAGCTTGTTGCTGAGGCTTTCAGGTACGAGTACCTTCTTCGAGTGTCGATCGACCCATAGCTGCACCCCACCAAGCTCACACTTGCAGTCTTTTTCCAGGTTGGAGTCATTCTCTTGCTCTTGCGCCACTGTGTGCATGTCGAAGTTGAACAGGTTGTCGTCGTCGGTATCCATTGCCGAGCATGTCTGCATAGTACCATCACTCTCTCTCTCGTCCTGTTCGGACGGGGAATCTTCATTCATCGGCAGACGCGAGAGCGCATCAGCGACTACACTATTCTGACCAGGTACGTAGTGAAACACCGGGCCGAGCTCCTCAACTTCTAGCCGCCAACGCATCATGTGTACGTCATGAAACGTAGAGTACGTCAAGTTCAAGTGATCCGTGAAAAGATGTAGTTCTTGGCCAAGAAGCAGGCTCCGAAATTCGCGCAGCAGGAGAACGATGCTCAGTAACTCCAGTCGGTTTGCTGGGTAAAGCGTCTGAGCACCATTGCATTTCTTCGACCAGAATACTAGCGGTTTGTCGTGCTGCATGATGAAGGCTCCGAGCTGTAGTTGTGAAGCGTCTGTGAAGACGTGAAAAGGTTTGCCAGACTCTGGAAATTCCAGCTTCACTGTGCCAGCGAGTGCCTCCTTAACTGCCTCAAATGCCGTTTGTAGCTCGGTCGTCCATCGAAAAGGTTTTGATGGCTACAGTAGCGCTGTTAGTGGGTTAAACAATGCGGCTCGCTTGGGGATCATGTCGCGATAGTAGTTCGCCATGCCAATAAATCGTCGAAGGTCACGACGGTGGCGAGGTGGAGCAATTGATGTGATAGCTCGCACCTTGTTCGGGATCGGCTCAATGCCAGCCTCACTTAGGCGGTAACCAAGGTAGTCCACCGCATCCGCACAAATCTTACTCTTCTTCGGGTGCAAAGTCAACCCTGCGTCAATGAGATGCGTAAACACCATCTCCAAATGTTCCATGTGCTGCTCAAACGTTTTCGAGATCACGAGAGTATCGTCCAAGTAAACGCGGACGTAGCTTAAGTCTCCAAGCAGCTCATCCATCGAGGCTTGAAATTCGTCAGATGCCGTCGAAACACCCATCGGTAGACGATTGATGACAAAGTTTCCTATGCCAGCCACCACAATGGCAGTTGCATCACGATTTTGCCCAGCTAGCACCCTTGTGTAGTCGCTGAGTGGAACGTCAAAGGCCGAAACATACACTGGCCTTGGTACGGAGCGAATCATCTCAGGGACCGAACGCACCGGATAGAAACTTCGTCATAAACGCTTGTTTAGCTGGCGAAAATCACAGACCAACCTCACTGATCCGTCCTTTTTTGGGATCACAAACGCCGGTAAAGCCCACTCAGATGAAGAATCCGGTGTCAGAACACCAAAAGCAACGAGTCGATCGATTTCTTGTCTCGTCGCCTCAAAGTACGCCAGAGGAATCGGGAAGGGTTTGCCAGCGTAAGGCTCAGCATCAGGCTTTAAAGGAATAATGTACGGTTCCTTACGAAATGTTCCCAATTTCTCAGAGAATAACGATGGGAACTTCTTGGTTAACATCACAATCGTTTTCATCTGATCTGCTGTCAGTCGCTGCATTGCTAGCAGATCACTTAGATGCCCTTCTTCGGGTTCATCAACTGCAATTTCTGCTCTGCACTCTATATCCGCAGCAAGAACTGCTGCCGCCCGCTTCTAGGCGCTACGACCTGTGGTCATCTTAATCTCGATTCCATCCCACTTCAAATTGCCATCTTCGAAGTCGATCACCATCTTTTCCTTCCACATGAAGGTCTTCCCTAGCATCACGGGATATAGCAGCGTCTCCGCTATCCGAAACGAATGTGTACACGTTCTCGTGTTTGAAAATGCCAACAGCTTCAGCGTCGACGTGGCACGGTGAGTTGTCTGGCCGATCGAGCTGTCCGCATTCCTGTACTTCGCTGTCTCTGGTTCAAGAACAATGTCTCCTTGGAGTGCACTCAGAGTCTTCTGATCCAGCGCCGAGTTCGTACATCCCGTTTCGAGAAAAACTGTCAGTCGTACAGAACCAATTTGCACCTCAAACTACATACGCGGTTCACAATCTCCCGGAGCTGTAGCCATTTCAACTGTGGAAGCCATCGTATCATGCAATGAATTGTCGTAAAACTGAACTGCTGCATACTCGTCATGCTGTCGTTGATTTAACGTCTTCATCATTGCAGCCATCTCTGCAATTTGACCTTGCATTGCTGCCATCGATGAATTGTTGGTATTGTTGTAGGCATTTCGATTGCCACCACCAAAGTTTCTGGTCTGGTGATTGCGGTTGGGCTGGTACTGTGCACCACCGGAATTACGTGGGCGATATGCATGAGATACCGGATCACGAAAGCACTCGTTGCCGTTGTGATTGTTTCTCTTGCAGAAGCTACAGTACTTGTCGTTCCGTCCTTGATTGTTGTTGCGGGGCCGCTGATTGTTGCAGCTCCTCTCATTTTGACGCTGTCGACGTTGCTGATCTCTCTGGCGTTGACGTTGCCCTCGCAGGACTTCGCTGTCACGTTCGTTGCTCTCAATCAGCTCAAATTGCGCATCCATACTCGGTAGATCCCAGCCTCGGGACACACGGTGCAGCTCGACTTGCCAGTCCACCGGCATGCCCATCTTGTACATCCTGACGATGTCTGCTTCCGGCACGGCTTCGTTTTCTCCGTGCTCTAAAAAAGGAAATATTCGCAGCAGAGTTCTAAATTCTCGGCTGTACTCTTTCACAGGTGTCCCCTTTTTCTTCTGCAGTTGCATGAGCTCGTCCATGAGGACACCACGCGTTCCTGGAGGACAGCGTCTGGCCGTTAGCTGTGTAAGTGCCAAGATGGTGATGTTTGGTCGGAACTCTGCTTCCTCCCTGAAGATTTCGTTGAAGAATCGCAGGCTCTGGTCAAACAGTAAAACCTGGATATCTTCGGCCATTTCCCATTGATCTTCTTGATCTAGTGTGTAGCCCATGAATGCTTGGAACTCGTGCAAGTTCAGCACCCAGGTTAGCCACGTTTTCCAGTCTCTGTCGCGGAAGACAGGAACCTTCTTCTTCACCACTGTACCATTTGCCTTGGTCTTGGTAAATGTTATCTCGTCCGTCATGCTGAATTGTCGGTGACGGGAGATTTGTTCTTCTTGTTGGTCGATGTAGCCATGCTACGGTTATTTGCTAGCAAAATGTCGCGTGTTGGTTTGGCTACTTGCTGTGTTTGTAGTAAATTGACAACTGAGTTAGTTAGATGTCGGAGAAGTCCTACGAGTAGTTGCTCCTAGCTCTCCTACAAGTGGTTGCTACCATTTCTCCTACAATCTACTTGAATGCCCGTACCTCAAGCATATGAATGCTGCACCTGTGGAAGTCCTGCTTCAACTTCCGCTGCCGATGCAGCTTGTATACATCCATGTACTCAATGACTTTACTCGCCATTGCATGCTGTTTGATAAGACAGCACGATGCAGTGCTTGCTCACTCTGACGGTGTATGGTTATCATTTTGGCGCTGGAAAAATCTGCGAAACAACGTATGGCGACGCCAAGAAGAACTAATTTCCAGAATGATAATATTATCGACACTATCGTAGTTATAGCACCTCCAGAAAATAGGAAGCGTAACGATGATGTACTGTTGCTCGATCGTAATTTTAGGGTACTTTTCAGAGGAAAAAACAACAACAAGGTACTATCACCCTCTGGTCAACATTTCGTTTTACTGTGGGCGGTCATTCATTAAATAAAATGGCTCACTAAAACAGGTAACCCTTACTGGATATCACCAACATTTTCTGAAATGGTTGACCATTTTCGGCTGGTCACCATCATGTTAACCCCTCCAACTCGACGTGCTGCATAATGCAGTTTATTTTTTTCATAAATTGCATTATGCTGCATAAGAGCAATTTAGACTTGAAATTTGTAAAGAGCTTATTTTCCCTCGCCAGCGGGCATACAAACTTTAAGATAAGCGATCTTGGTAAAATGATCTTTTTCTGCTACATAACCAAAACCCGATCTGTCTTCTGGCATGAGAAAGTCGTTCATATTTTAGAAAATGGAGACAAACCATTTTTATGCGCATCAGTAGATTTGACAGGTAACGGCTGACAGCCACTCGCCGACGGAGGGATATTTTTTTTATTCGAGATTTTGCGCGCATAGGACACAAGTGGAGATCCAAGATGGTGCGAGCCCGACACAAACAAGTTCGTGATGCCGACGTGACGTCGAGTGACCTTTTTTGGAGGTCGGTGTGGCGTGAGTTGAGAGACCAAGGCTCGACTAATAAGCGTCTGTCAAGCCGTGGCCTTGACGACAGATATCGCTACGGATGCAACCCCGACGGAGTCGAAGGAGTCGACGTTTTCCTAGGAGAAAAAGCAGTGCTGGAAGACTATGCGAACAGTAAGGTACTTTAGTGATGTTATTGTCAATTGGTAACTAGCGTTACATGTTTACATATACAGTGCTTCGTGTTTGAGCGCGAACATATAGTCTGCCTACCCGCGGTGATGCTGAGCTAGAGCGCGCTACTCAAGTCGTTCGCGAAACCTACGGCCACCTATTTGAAGGCACAAGCCTCCGCAACCATCTCAAATGCTTTCACCGCCTCGGAGTGCACCCCCTAATGTCCCTGAAAGTGCCCCAATAACCCCACCGTTTAGTCCTGGAGCTGGTCGACGGTCTTCGCGCCCTACGCGGTGCTCATTGGCTGATACTGAGAGTCCTATGGCGGCTACACCTCCGCCACACACGACACCGATTGCTACGTCACCCCATGTCAGCGTTGGTAGTCCGGACAACTTGGGCGACGACCCCGAGTTGAAGCCGTGGAGACTGTGGACGATGTATCGGTGGAATCGGCCGAGGAAAGAACCGATTGCCAGCCTGGTACGTTTTCTATAATGCTGCATCTTGTGCTGTATATAGTGCTGCATATAATGCTGCATCTTGTGTTGCATTTCACTGATTTTCGTATAATTCGTTGCTTTATAGATGGTAGTGTTGAAGATGGAGTTGACGATGAGGATGAAGACGGAGGTGACGATGGAAGAGTGAGCAGTGAGCTACTTGTTGATAAAGACGACTCGCTCAATACGGTGTGTGATGGAGACGACTCTGCCGAGTATGCTGCCATGGAATCTGGTGATGGTGCTGCAAAAGACGATTTGGTTATGGATGAAGACAGTAACGAAGATGACGAATGCACTGATACGTACATTCTAGCTGATGAAGACCATTCTGAAGCTTCTGAGACTGAGATTGCCGCTGACGTTCTGTTCGCGGAGCGATTCCTGGATAGTTATGGAGGAGAGGACGCAGTGTTAGCTGGTAACCTCAAGAATGATGTCCTACGTGAAATGGCTGCGAGTGGTTGGGAAGATGTGGACGAACCAGATACGTTTGACTACATGAACACGCCGTACGAGCCTGTGGACAACCCACGAAGCTACCCTGGGCTACGGCAAGGATATTCGGGCCCCACAGGTGATGCACTGCGCAATGCTGACTCTCCGCTTGCGCTTTTCTTTCTACCAGTAGTGCTGTGGTAGCACATTGCGGTGTGTTCAAACGAGTATGGGCGTGAAATGGCACCCCTTCGCGTTGATGAACGGTACAAACGCTACCAGAGCAAGTGCCGGATCATCCTCAACTACCAAAGAAGACCAAGCGAGACATCCAGACAGAGCTAGAAGGCGCGAGGACGATACAACCTCACGAGATTTGTCGCTTTATCGGCCTCCTAATTGCACGCACGATTGCCCCCAACCGCGAAAAACTTGCAAACCATTGAAAGACTACTGATAAAGGCGATATACCACGTGGAGCGTTTGGATCCGTGCTGCGTCGCGATAGATTTATGGAGATTTCTCGAAACCTACATTTCAATCCAAACTCTGATCTGAGGGCGGTCACAGATAGAGCACGAAAGATTCGCAAGGCTGTGGAAGTTCTACAAAGGACATTTGAGCGAGGGTATGTGGCTTCAGCGCACTTGGCTTTTGATGAAGCGATGCTTCCTAGCCGCTCGTCGTTCAGCAAGATGCGTGTCTACATGAAAACCAAACCCCACAAGTGGGGCACGAAGCTCTTTATGCTGTGCGGTGCGGTGACCGCCTATTGCATTAGGTATTTTTTGGTTCTAAGTTTTTCTTATGCTGAATAATGCAGACTAAAGCTAGATATTTTGCTATGTATATGCTGCATTTATGCAGGTTCGAGGTTTACTGCGGTAAGAAACAGCACTCCAGTGATGCACACAAGACAGATATGAAATCAGGGCCTGCTGCAGTAGTCCGCAATCTCCTCGCTGTGTTTGGGCCAGATATTCGGATGAATGGAATGAGACTTGTTGTAGTGGATCAGTTCTATACGTCGGTGGCATTGGCAATTCAATTGAAGCAGTTGGCGGGACCCCGGGGTCTCGCAAAAAGTTATGTCGGTATCCGGAATTATTTATTTTATTACGGGCATGTACCACAACCTATAAAAAATCTTTCGTGACTTACTTTTTCAAAATTTAGCTTGCCCACCATCCCATGAACGAGCATCCAGAAGCCATTAGAGACCCTGTTGGACTGTAAAATGTCAGATATTTCTGTGAAGTCCCTGGGCCCTGCATGCAAGAGCATAGAAGCCGTTAGCTGCCATATTAGACAATAATATTTCAGATATTACTGTGAAGTCTCTGAGCGTCATTGCCAAGGCATCGTAATCGCCTCAGGAAAAAACACCCATGCTGACAGTTCGGCAGCATCTCAGCTCTACAAATGTAGTCGTGGATGTATTAGGGCATCAGCAGCCAAAACAAAACAGGACAATAATATATCAGATATTACAGTGAAGTCGCTGAGCGTCATTGCCAAGGCATCGTAATCGCCCCAGAAAAAAGCACCCATGCTGAGGGCCATTCTCATCAGCTGGGATTCCTGGGATTTCGGAACCCTCGCTTTTCATTGGTGCACAAACATCGACAAAAGTTGGGCGAATTGTGCAAAAACCGAAAATCTGGGGTACCGTTCTCCGATCCCAGAAAAAACAGTTGGGGATCGGAGAACGAATCCCCGAGCTGGGATCCCAGGATGACAAGCGTGTCATCCACTCGTTTGTTTTGCAAATTTAGGCCAAGAGGACCAAAATCTGCATCGCTATGATCATGATATTAAACACAGAACGCACCACAGGCTCTGCGTGACGCGGGCATCTGCCGTAGACTCTGTTCGGTGGGAATCACCGTGCCGTGCTGCTGCTGTTTGTAAATCTGCCACACACAGTAAACACCAAATACCCAGCAATCGATTCCGATCCGCTCCTCGTTACACCTGCCCCTAGTCGCCGACGCTGGGATCGGTACCCAGCCGATAAGAATGGGCCTGACAGTTCGGCAGCATCTCAGCTCTACAAATACAGTCGTGGATGTATTAGGGCAAAACAATAATTGGTACTGTTTCGTACCGGTTACTTATGAGAGCCCGGGGTCCGGATGGGACCCCAGGGTCCCGCCAAATGATTCGATTGCTGCTCATGAGATTCTAGTGTGTTGGGACTATTATGACAAACCGGCTGGGTTATTGCAAAGGAGTCATTAAAAAAGAGAAGTCTAGACCTGCTACTATTGCTCGCGAATCTTTCAAAGTTTCAAGATCAAAGTTAGTGCCAAATATGACTGATGTTAGCTGGTGGGACGCGCGTCCGGTTCACTTGATGTGGACTGGCGGGAGTCTAGAGATGGATCGTGTTGCTCACCAAGAATTCGCAGATAAAGTCGAAGTTTCTTGCCCACGCGTCATGAAGGCCTACCACGCTTTCATGGGTGTCCACGACTAGTTACGTTTGCAGCGGTACTCTATATAGCGGGCCGTGCGGTTCAAATCGTACTACAAGTCGCTGGTGTTGGGATTAATAGATTTAGCAATCGTGAATGGCAACATAGGTCACAAAGCCTACTACATAGCAGACGTCGTCTCGCCCATTGACGCATGTGAAGTACATGAAGAAGCTGCATTTGCAGCTCTCGTGGCTGCAGGCGTCCAACATGTATGAAGGCAACACGTTTGGTACACACGAACCATCACAAGGCGCTTCCGTTCCAGCTTCTGGAGGTATGCAAACTACTCACGCTGTCCGCCAGCTTGATGAGTGGCGCAATACGACGACGCAGCCGAAGCGCCGACAGCGCGCGTGCAAAGTCTGCTCACTTCTCCGTGTTGCAGACAAACGCGCGACAACAACATCGTTCTTTTGTCAAGAATGCAGCAGCACGGAGCCAATGTTCCTGTGTATGAAGCCGCGCCGACAGATCCGTGGAGTAGCTATGACATGCTGGGATATCTGTCAAAGAGAGTGGATGAACGGCAAGTTGGTTCCGGTCGACACTGGTAGAAATATCAGAGTGCGTTGAGCTGCAGACAGCTCCGTCAACGCCAGGAACGCCTGTCACGCCTCTCACACCGCTGGATCCGGCTAGTAGAAGAAAGCAACGTAGGACGGACATTTAGCTGGTAAACTGCATTGTTGTGCTTGGTGTAACTTAAAAAAAAAACTTTGAACAGAATATATGCAGTCTAAGAGAACAGGATGATTGCTTGCGCGAACGTCCCGTACAAGGTATTGCTTGCTCATCTGACACTGTGCCTAATCCATCTGACTCTTTTGTCAGCTGATCTTTTCACTTGATTTGAGTATACGTACCTCGAGCTGGGCGTTACTTTCTGTGGGTGACCCCCCATCGGACACTATGACACTTTGTATGGGAAGTTTTCACCTAAAAATTTCTAAAACTGAAAACTCTACCAAATGCACAGCGTCTGTCTATTACCGGTCCTGTAATGCTGCATAATGCAGACTGTCCAGGTCAATTCAGCTCCCAATATGCACCTTATGAACAGTTTAGTCTGGTCCATTCCCATTCACGAATGACTTTACCCCGTTTCCCGCCAAAGGACCAGCCCTTTTTACACAAACATGAAGTCATGGTAACTTGCATATGCAATTAAAAAAAAACAAAAATCGCTCCGGGTTGGAGGGGTTAATATTTGGAAATGTATGTCTATTGATCCTCCACCACCTTGCATGAGGCTAGCGAGCGTTTGAGAGCTTGTGCATCACCCAGGTCCATTCTTAGCATAGCGATAAGATGTGGGTTACGTTCTAGCGAACGGTTGTATGCATTGATCCCGCAATGGTGAGCAAGAGTAACTTATCTGCGTGTTGAGCGCTAGTGCAGTGCAGTCTGCAGAGTCCAGGGGGCACGTCTACAAGCCACCGTTCACTGGTAGTGTCTCCAAGACACACCCCAAGAACGTTCAACAATGGCGAAGGACTGTACGCGCAAGGACATCGCTGTCTATACACTGCAAAAGCTGTGTGCTGAACGAGACTATTTTTGTTTGAAATTTATTATAATTTGTCTGCTAATTTACCTTTTGCGTAACAGCGGTGATCTGGCGGGTGCTGCTCCCTCACTTCGCGTTTTAATGTCTTCCGCTCACGAGAGAGCAGCAGCGACAGCAACTCCATCTGAAACGGTGGTCTTGTCGTGGTTCTTTGCCCTGCACATACGTGTTTACGAATATCCTATTGATTACTTCACTAACGTCGGCTTGCAAGTGTAATTGCTTCTAACAGACATCTACGTTTATAGCCGATCGACAAGTGGATAACAATTCTCTAGTATCAATCCACTAGTTATAAGTCCAGTCGGAGCGCAGCCCGTGTCCAACGTGGCGACTGATGCTCCAGACTCGAGTTCTGGAATTTCAACCAATCAAGGCCAAGAATTTGCAGGAAGTCCGAGCTCGACTGGTGACGCAACGCTGTCGCACAGCGATGCTGAATATTTGATCCGCTCATTGGCTGAAATTCCGGATGACCACCCGTTGTTCCAAATGGTACTCGAGCGTATGCAAAACTTTATCAAAGAAAATGGAAGAGTTCTTACCAACTAGTAATCATTCTCGGCCACCGCCAAACTAACAAAGCGGCGACCGAGACTTCACCGACCTGTGGCGCCTCCTGGATAACATACACACGATTGGCCGCTGCATCGACGACGAGTTGGCTGCGCACACCGAGGACCAACAGCTAACCTCCTATCAAGTTACCCGAGCTCCATGTGAAGGGAGACTATTAGGCCTGGAAGAGCAAGGTGCCGCTGCACCTCGAGCCGAAGCCGTTGGGAGGTAACACCTACGGACCAGACCGCTTCGATGAAATCAAAGGCATCTGCCGCGACAAAAACCGCGTTTGGTACAATACGCGCAAGAATAAAACGCTCTAAATTCTCGTAGTGTCGCTGTTCGTGGACGTGCGTACAGCATTCAAGGTTTACGACGTCCACGACAACGTGGACGCCACCGTTTTTATGTACGATGCGATTACGCAGGATTTATGCTTGCGATATTATTAATCTTTATTACATACTACTCTTCAACAGTCGGCGAATCCTCGCTAGTACCTGGGGCTGCTTCTGGGACCGCTTTGTCACTGACGGGAGTAATATCGAGTCTTCCGGGCATCCGCGTCATCTGATGTCTGCTTCGAGCTGTCGTCTGGATCTTCAGACATCTTTACATCCGCAGAAAAATCAAGGAGCTGTGGTGAAGTGCTTTTTAAGAAACAAGAGGACGGGAAGTGAATGTCGGACACTGCTCTGGATTAGTGACATTGTGGGTCCGAACACGACGATCTGGATCCAGGAATTACGAATTGGGACGGAAGTCGTAGCGACTTGGACGGGGGCGACGATGTCAACACAGATCCAAGTGAAGATTGCAAGATCCGAGATCTCGGAATCGTGAAATCTGGAATCCGAAGGAGCGAGCGGAGGGTCGCGATCTGGGCCCGAGATCTAAGATCGTCATGATCCAGGTGTACTCATGATCCAGAAATATTCTTGATCGGGGTATCTCTGATTGGGGGTAAATTGGTGATTGATCACGATACAATGATTGCGCCACAGCTCTTGGGAGGTACATCTGGGGAGATGTACCAAGAAGAGAAAGAACAACTAGCCAGGTCTAGCGGATGATTTTGTGAGTACATGACAGAGAGGATAAAGATTCAGGCTGGTATAGGTTTAACGCTAAATCAGAACTCAATTTGCTTCGTGTCACGGATGTGCCTTCCTGCCCTCAGAATCGGAACAATATTGGCCGTACGAGTTTGGTGAAGGTTAGGAATTCCAGATCTAGCGTTAATTATGATAACTGGATAGTAGATTGACCAGACCTTCCACCTAGTGAACTTTCCTCATACACGTGTACATCCGTGTAGTAAACAAGATTTACTACTGGCCGCAACTCTCAAGATCCCGCTATAGGAAGCGGCAAGTTCGATGAAAAGAAACTTAAAGGCAAGAAAACACACCTGTAAGGCATCTTTACGGTCCGATCGCAGATGAAGACCGCCAGATCGTACAGGCTCGAAGGACTTGCGTGTTATCTGGACCCCGCACCGGACGTAGAGTGAAGCTCTTACCACTCCTACTCCACCCCATCCATGCGTCTTGGCAAGACGCTCAAGCTTCCACCATTTGGATTTCTCCGTAGCTACCAGAAGAGCAAGATCCCGCCCTACCGACGGGTACACAAAATGATAAAAGCTCGGCAGATCACGGATCATAGGGGAAGCTCCTCCGTTAGTCGGTGTCTGGGTACATGTGGGAAGTCGGATCCAGCAATCTCACAGATTTTCGCGGATCCCGCTATACCACAGAATCCCGGTGGATGTTCAACCATGGGTACGTCGGGTGAATTTGGTGAAGTTGGAAGTGACGGCGGTGATAGCGACGGTACGGTCGTGGATTGTTTGCACGACGCCAACTGCGAACGAGGCTTCGGCCGATCACGGCGTGACCCCACCGCGGGTGGCGAACTTGCCTGTGATGACTCAGAGGGCGTGAAGAGAGACTTAAACGCGATTAAGCGGGCAAAACCTAAACCCTAGCTATTACATAAGTAGGCAAAGTGGCACATGTAGCGCGTACCAAGGTGTCATCATCTGAATGGTGGAGAGTGGGGGGCCAGGCCTGGAAAACCCACATATTGACCAATCAGATGCTGACCTGATTTTGTATGGCTCACACGAGGCCAGGGATAGCCGCCGTGGTCCTAAATAAATTAGAGTTGCGTTTTTCACAAACGTAAGACTTGGTTTTAATATGGCGAGCTTCCTCTACACTGCAGTGTAAGCTAGTGACGGTAACTCTTACCCCGTTACCCCTCAAGCCAGCCGGAGAAATCTGCCTGACGGAACATTTTGGAAGGAAAACCTAACCAAAAAAGTCTTTCATGAGACGAATGACTTAAAAATATAGGCAACCCAAATTACTGAGCGCGATAGCACCATCGTGACCCAGCAGGAAAACAATCAGGAATGAACGAGGGAAGCTCAAGGCTGCCATCGCTTCCAACACCAAGCAGACTCGTCAGCTTCATGCTCTCCTTGTTAAGGATGGTAAAGGCAAGTCCGTGTCGCCTGGTGTGGCTCAGACAATTGAAGAGCGTTAGAAGTGCAACCTCCATCTCCACAGCGTCAACCGAAGTAGCTGTGCCCATGTGAGCCTCGCTGGCGTGGATTTTGAGTTTTTATTCTTGCTGCACAAGGTACGCTATAGCCTTACCGATATTGCACCCACTAATGATCGCTCGTTAGCACTCGTGACATGTTTAGCTGCCGGCGAGCTGAATCAGGCTGATCCGAATCTGGATCGAAAGACGTGGCCCTACAGCGTATTGAAGCGGAGGCCGCGTCTTCAGATGAGACCCACGCCGTACCAGCGGCTTTGGCTATAGCTGCTCATCAAGTCGTGCTTCACAAGCGCCTTTGACAGCGCCGCCAGGGATCAGACTTGGACGGCAACGTTTAAGACAAGTCTAGCAGCCCGCTCCGCATCCGAGATACGGTCATGTTCTACGGTGGAGGTCCCAAATGGTTAGCTAAACGTTCAAGCTCACCAGGGAATGGTTGTTTGAAGATCCTTCTTGCTTGTCTTCCGTTTTGGTTGTGGCTCGTCACTTTTTCTTACTAAATAACTTAATTTAGCGGTAATATTAAAAATAAGAAAACGATTTTTCTGCTTTTTTTGCATTTCTTACATAAATTGCACATCGCTATTTTCGGCTGGTGGCGATCAAAGACATATGGCGGACGACCTAGCCTACCAAAAAAGCGAAAAGCCTTCGCTTTCTTCAAAACTGGTCTTCATCCACCTGGGATCTTTCTTTCTCCAGCAACTCGGCTTTCGCTAAATGTCATCTGGAAAAGCTATGGGGCGGTCTCACGTGCCATCATTTCGGGAACAACGGCGAACTTAGCTGCAGCTAACTCGACTTCAACAGAGCTGAGCTTGGCAATGAGCTCGCCCACGTAGTGAGGAAAATCAGACAAAGAGCTCGGAAGAGGTCGAGCAGCACGCAGCACGTCGTCAAAGCCGAGCGTAGCATCAAGTCGACGCTGAGAGGCCACGTCACCATGCGATGGCGGTGTCACGCTGAGCTGCACGTGGTTGCCGACCATAGCAGTCAAGTACCGCAGCAGCTGATCCAGCAAGGCACGCTCATGGTCTCAACGAGAAGATGTCGCAGCAAATCCACGATGAGGGTCGGAGGATCTTACTATGGCCTACTGTCGGTACTAACGTACGTTCCGACGCAGGCAGGGGTGCTGAAGTGTCTTCGGCAGGATGTGGTGGCGTTGAACCAGAGTTCATTAGATGCGGAGGGTCTAATAGAGCTGGCTGAATGAGAGCCGACGATTTTTCTCGCCGAGTGTTTGAGATGTGATGGGCGAGGATTTTATGCTAAGGATTGTGCAACGTGCCTCCAGTCGAGCTGCATCTCTGGTTCCAGGAGTGACGAGGGACCGCCACGCTTTGTTGATCGCGGGATTGAGGTATATTTTCCAAGGTGAAGCTGCGTGGATAATTGGAAAATAACGCAATGTCACAACAGGCACCGTGGCTTCTATTGCGACAGGGGCAATTGCTGTGCAGTCTTTCTCTTAAAGCCGCGGAACACCATCAGTAGACATGGACGCGCCTCATCAAGTTGCTCACGAGGAAGAGATCTAGAGGTGTCAAGGGTTCGGTAATGTCACTACCGATTATTCGGTGGGCGTCTATGGTGACCAAGATGTCGCCCAACCCAAACCGTCCTTATTAGTAACGTTGGGATTGGCCGGACTCACATTCAGTGACACTAAATTGACGAACCACGGTACGAACACTCGGTGGCGGTTGAAGTGACACTTGCGAAGGCCAGACGACTGTTTGAACGCTCAATGGTCGTTTGGGGGGGGGTGACGACTCAAGCGTCGGTTGGCATGCGAAGAGAGCACTAACAGATCGTAGTTTACTTGATATTAGTATTCATGTTTAAGTTTACTTATTAGGAATAGACTCAAAAGCGCAACACAATACAGAGCAGAATATTCACTCAAGTGCACAAGCGAGGTCCGGCTTCGAGGTAAGCATCTGGTCAAGCTTACTTGTGTGTGTTATGCCTCGCGGTGGAATTTAAGCTTACTAGCGAGGGTTCAGTTGGCAAGGCCAAAAGACTGTGAGTGAATTGGCCGATTATATATCGGCAGGCTTTTGTGACGACGTTTTCTTGCAGATTTGCACGACTGGGAGTGCGTGTTGCCTCCCATATACACCCCCCCCCCCGAGCGTTGAGACTTGGCGCCTTGTAAAATATTTACCTGTGCCTGCCGCTATTGGAGTCACGAGGTTAAAATCACTGCTAGCTTTGCCCGTGCTAGTAGCGTGTTAATATTATCACTGGTTGGCTTTTATAAGCGATTTGCAAGGTCTACTATGTCCCGGTGACAGCGCAGAACTGGGGTCTTCAGCTCCACCCGGACGATCGTTTGCCGTTACGGTAGGCGTATTGTTGTAGAGCCTACCGATCTACACTTGTAGCTAAAGATCGCGTGGAATTTCCAGCACCACAGGCTCTCCTAAATTGCAAGCTGATATTTCAATTCGTCTGTAGCTGAAGAACGAGCTTTCTATTGCATTGCTGCTTTTATATCAGCCTATGGTGGTAGAAGGGATGTACTCACGATTATGTTCTTCTTCACAGCTGCTCTCTTTTGGCCCCAAAGATCTTTCTCAGATCGTTTCCGACGTAGCCACACGTGCTGCCTGCAGCTGGCTGTAAGGTTTTCCTTTTAGATTGAACTATTGGCTGTAATTGAATCACTGGGTTGGTCTCGAAGGCCCTATTGTTTGTGCTCAAGGTATGGCATCGCCCCTCCAAGCGAAAATTGATTTAGTTTTAGTCTACTTTTTTTCATTTTCACTGAAGGCGCTGCTCAATTGTGGGGGCACATCTCTGAGCTAACTCGGGGTTCGAGTGTCAATTTGGTTAATGTGAGCTCTACACCAAATTTCCAATCGCGGATCTTTGATTGACATCATCGAGGAAACCTTTTTTCTCGTGGAGCAAGATGGATACAGCAAAAAAAAAATTCAATAGTCAGGCTCGACCGCCGGTAGCACGTTCCTAGTGGGGTGGGATGAGCTGTATGAATTGATGGTCGAATCGAACGTAGCCAAAGCACTATTTAAGCGTATCGCTTGAAGTTTTTTTTATAATTGCGAGCTGCAAAACTCTTCCCTTAATGGCATTTTCCGAGTTGCTCAGAAAGACATCATCTTGGGCAAACCGTTGATTTGCACTATGGTCGGAAGCTCCGACTCGGAACTTTGATCAGCACTCTTTGCTCGAAACTATCAACGCGCGGTTCCTCGAACGAAATCGCATCGTTATCTTCATGGACAACAATTGCTGTCGACGTGTGCATCGTCGTATCTCGGCAAGTACCGATTGTACAATGCGAAGGAACGAGGCGGGTTTAAACCGTAAATTCTTGCAATGGTTTGGCTATTTAAACCGAAACAGGGTCCACCAACGAACCGGCAGGTTTGCGCGTTGTTTTGATTTGGTTTGAACTGGCGTAGGTTTGGTTTGTTAAATAAAATGTATGTTCGTTTTGGACAATATGAAGGTCTAAGCCAAGGTTGTGGCGGCGACTATTCGACTGGTGAAAGATACGACGATGGACTCGATTGTGCTGCTGCAAGCTGTCGCGGGTGTGGCACGCACTGTTCGATCGCTGTACGGTCCTAATAAGCTGCGCAAGCAGGTCACAGGTATATACTTTGCGTCTTGCTCTGTGGTCGTCATCGTGCTAACGTGTATGTGCACAGATGAGCTGGATCAGACGTTGTTCTCTGCAGACGCGTATACTGTGGCGAGCGCACTGCAGAGTCAGAATGCAGGCACCGCCATCCTGCAGCAAGCGCTGGATGAGCAGCGGAAAGAGTTCGGCACGGTACGTGAACGTTTGCGATGTGTTTGTAGCGTTGGCTGACGAGGTCGTATGTGTTCAGAGCTGTACGACGATAGTGACGTTGTGTGGCGCGTTGGCAGACACAGTTCTTGAGCTCCTGCGTCAGGGTGTACCAGCGTAGGACTACTCGAACCGAACACCTGGGTAAACTGTGACTGACAGCTTTGTAGTGGCGTTATCCAGCTTGCACTGTCTTCGGTCGAGAAATGCTGTTTAACGGTGAGATGGTATGCTGTTGTTGTTAGGTTAACCGTAAACTAAGAGCCAAAGTGCTGTAGACCGCCAAGCACATGCGAATTCCTCTTACTGAAGCCGTTCCAACCTTCCGATCGTTAATTTGGACACGTCAACTGGAGGCTTTGGGGAAGATACTCAGCACTGAATCGATCGCCACGTCTTTGGCGGTGACAGCGGCCTCGAGGCTTGATCCGATTCGGCTCTCTGGCGCAGAGGACGCACCTCTTTCGGATCTCGTAACAAGTAGCGTCGTGCTTGGAGGTGTGACGTCAGCTAGTAGCTCTCAAGTGTTCGACGGTGTGCTGCTCCCCGTCACAGAAGGTTCTCCTCGTAATGCCTTGAGACGCAGATTTTCCCAAAGTGGCGAAATATCCATTACCGGAGGCATAGTCGCTCTTGCCGGAGACCTGGACACTCTTGACTTCAGTATGGACGCTTCCTTTCACGTCATCTTTGTGCACGGTGACGTTAGCTCAAACGTGATCGACGCATCTGTGTCTACTCCCAAGGCTCCGCTCATTATCCCAGTGTCTTCCTACAATGCACTACGGCAACTCGCAGAGATAAGTGGAGCTGAAATTGTGGACTCCTGGGAAGAGCTTTTGCCAAATGCCATCGGTCACGAGAGTCTCCAGCTGAACGCAGTAAACTTTTCCGTTAGTAAAGCTCTAGAGGACGACGAACTGGCAACCTGCTTCATACAGGTTACGCAGTCCAATACACGACACCAACCACACACCTCCGTCATTGTGCAAGGACCCACCAAATCTCTAGCTGAGGAGCTACGAAACGAGACTGTCAAGACGATTTCTCGTCTTCGCAATGGGTTACGCTCGGGTTACGTGCTTCCTGGCAACGGAGGCTTCTGGTGCGCCTGTGCTGCAGCGGTGGAGCAGGAAGCGACCGCATTGGTCCGTCAGGAGCTGCAGAGTCTGGCTACCACTCGCCTCATTGATCCATTGACTCAACTGGGTGTTATCCTGCTTGAGAACGCAGCGGCGAGCGATGTTGAAGACGACTCGTTCTTTTCCAGACTGGCACGAGTCCGCACGGTGCAAAACCGGTTTACTCGGAGCGTCCTGGACGTGGGTGCTTCCAAGTTTTACTCGCGTTACTTCGACTTCCGAAGCGCAGAGTACGCAGTCTTGACACCCAAAACAACCGAGCCAGAGGGCGAAGACGATCGACTTTCCCACGTGGACGAGTACGAATCCATGACCTCCGCCATTCGGAAGAGCTTTAGAGTGATCCAACTGCTTCTGCGTATCGATAGACACCATGTTAACTAAGACAAGGCATCTATTTCAGCTCTTCCTTCACCACTATTTTGAGGCCGCATGGTGTCTTTACTTTTGCTAGCTCAGCTCTCAATTCCAATGGCTGCGACCTCTCCGACTGCTGGTGCCGGTTCTCCGAAGAAAGCCGGGATGCCACGGCGTCAGGCTGCAGTAGTGCCACTGGATTACTCGTTCATGGGGCTCACGTCGCTCTCAGGTTGCGAACCATTCGTGTCTTTATAAATTTCACAAAGCTGACTTCCATTCTCTATAGAAATGCAACAGCATGATCCCGTGAGCGGCACCAAGAAGTCGTTAGCTGCTGCTGGCTTAACGACACGAAGTGGTGACGGCCTCGCTTCACCGACGGGTGTCGACGTGGCGACTGCAGCTGGAACGTCACCAACCAAGAAGCGACAGACGTCGGTATCGCTACGTGTGAACAACAACAAGATCTTCAGCCTCGACGACATGCAGGGAGCTCTTTGTGCTGTGTTTGACTACCCGGAGAAGTTGCAGTGGCTGGATCTATCGGGAAATGCACTGGAGAGCATTCCGCCCGACGCGTTCTCGGCGTATCCGGAGCTGTTCACGTTGCACCTTCACGGGAATTTATTGAGCAAATACTCGGACATCGACGCACTTGCCAAGTGGCTGCCACGTTTGCACTCGATCAGCTTGCACGGGAACCCGCTGGAGGAGAAGAAGCACTACCGCAACTACGTCATCGCGTCGTTCCCGCATCTGAAGCAACTCAACTTCAGCTCAGTGACGATTGGAGATCGAGATCAGGCAGAAACCTGGACGAAGATCTACAAGAACGCACGCAACGGAGGTAAAAGGCGAGACGACGATCTATGACGAGGGTATAATGTACATGTAGGTTACACAACGCTTAGCGTGAACTGCGATTCGTACGTCGTGACATCACTCAAGGTGAATGTTTACGGTTACCCTTCGGTTGTGATACATGGTACTCTGCTGGAGAATAATGGTAAGTTGAGCGATCCGTGTTGCCTTTTCATTAGTTCGAACCACCTCAGTGGTCGTTAGAGACGCTCTAGCTATTAGTCGCTTTGTTGTTGGCTCTCTTCCGCTGCAGCAGATTCAGTGGCATCTACCTTACCAACCCTGTTACTGTTACCAGCATCACTTTGCTCCTCACTCAGCTGCGTCTGCTGCGCGAGCTTCTGCGCTGCTTGGAGCACCGCGTCCTCCTCGCTTTCTTGCTCTTCCTGCTCCGCCTGCTCTGCACTCGCGCTCTTGGGCAAGAACGGTTCGCCCGGACACAGAACCTCGAAGATGGCGCGGGCGTTAGCGCTCGCACTCTCTAAGTGGATCTCTAACGGACTGACCCCCCGTAATCCCCCCGTAACCGTCTCGCACACCCACGCGTTCGTAGGAAGCTCTTCAGTCTTCGCCCTGGCATCAATGTCGCCGGACGCGAGGTGGTCCATAGTAAAGATGACACGCCAAGCGATCCGATCGCTCCATTCCGACTCCGTAGCATCATTTTCCGACACGCTAGCTGCAACATGTACATCTTCCGCGTCTTTTGCCTTGGATTTCGCTCCTGTTTCAGCCTCTGCGCTTAAGATGAGACGTCGGATGACTCTTTCCATCAACTTTAGTTGCCTCTCTCTTTGGTTAAACCAATCGAGGGGAAGTGGCATGGAAATCTGCACAAGGAAAAACCCTTTCGGACACGCATACGCCCCCACATCAAGCTGGACGACCTGGATCGCAAACGGGTTCTCGAACTCGCTGTCTTCCGGCGGGACAACGAGCATCAAGCGACTCGAACCGTCACGCAGCGAAGATTTCAGCACGAAAACACCTCGTAAAACCTCTCCATGAGCTCGTTTCGACACGCTTTTACATGGACGAAGACAGTCGACGTAGCTTCCATTAGCCACCACCTGTTTCGCACGGAGGACGTCGCCGTCACTGCACCGCACGCCCACGAGCTCCTTGGTCTCGGTATCGAGCACGAACGCGTCAATCGGCGCTCTGAGCACGTAGATCCCGCCGTACACCGCGCTAAGACGACAGAAACTCTGCGCGAGCTCGCTGATCCCGTACAGTGGCGCTAAGAACGCCGTGCCGGTGAAGCGTCCGATAGACGCCACGTAGCGATACACCGCAGCAAGTCCGTCGCGAGCCGAAAGCTGGTTCTTCGTGGCGGGAAAACTGGCCAACCCGACGCAGTACACGACCACTTGTTGCAACTTTGACGAGAGATTAAAGTGCTTTTCCAGTAGTTCCTGGAAAGGATTGTCGAGATACGCAGCGAGTTCGGCGTCTGTGTCTGCTTGACTGGCTTTGTTCTGCGGCCTCTTAAGCGCTCGACCGAGAGCTAAGGAGCGCTCGTTCTTGGTCTTGACGTCTTCGTGCAAAATGTGCGTCTCGCCATAGTCCGCCACGAACTGCAGAAACTTCATGAGTTGCCGTTTCTCCACCATTCCCAGTAGTTTACTCTGGAACACATCCTTCTTCGAGCACGGCACTTCCCACACTGTATCGGTGTCTCCCTCCGGTTTAGTGGAAGGCTGGAAGTGCACGTAGGTGCGTTCAATTGCTGCAAACTCGAGGTATCTCCCCACTCCGGACGTGATCAACGTCTCCACCAGTTGCTCCGAGGACAACATGAGGCGAGGATTCACGTCGATACTGAAGTGCGAGGATTTCTGCAACAGCTCCTCTTTTGTTGCGTCGTCCGAGAAACCCTCTTCCAGTAGACGACACTCGAAGGAGTTTTGCATAGGCAACATCTGCAGTGTTGCCGTGCCAATTGTGGCAGTTGCGTTGGCAACTGGCTCTTTGCCACTATTTTCTAGTTCGTCACCGAAATTGCGAGGGGCAATGGCCTCGTTCTTCGTCCACCGCAGGAACTGAGTCAACGGAAATGACGCGTAGTTGCTGCCGTAGTAGTCGTTCTGACATGCAAGTAACATGAGATATTTTGAGAAATTTTAAATTGCTGCCATTTTTGCAGTTTGCCAAACCTGATCCAGATGCAACACTTTCTTGCCGATTCGTGCTAATGCGCTGTTTGTTGACAAGCAAACCCACAAAAAAATCAGTTGTTGCCACTTTATTTGCAAAACGTGGGGAAACGTTTAGAACTAGCCAAAAAAAATGCAACTTTACCCTGCCAGGATTCCCTCCACCATGCCTGTACCCACGAGCAGCACGTCATACTCGGTCTCCTTCAGACTCGCGTCCATGTTTCTCTAGTCCACGTAGGCGTCGACCGATGCGCGCAGGAAGAACTCAAACAGCGGCGCCACCTCCAGGAGAGCTGTGGTGAGCCACGAGCGCAGGAACGAAATATACAGGGACACGGCCGTGAACGCGACGCAGGCAGCAAACGAAGAAATCGTGGCGAAATGAAGCGACTCAAATATTCAACTAAAGTCATTCAAATGGGGTGATTTTCAAACACTACGATTTGGTACTGGGATGGCAAGAATTAGAAAAAAATTGCAAACATTCACCAAGGAGAATTACAAATTATTGACGCCAAAAATCCCCAATGTTCTTCGGAGAACCGACATCATGCGGAGATAATCACCACCATTTTCCGCGTCAATGAATGTCCCCACCTGTAAACACAACTCGAAATTGCTCTGATAGATGCCTTGTCTTAGTTAACGTGGTGTTTATCGATACTCAGAAGCAGTTGGATCACTCTAAAGCTCTTCCGAATGGCGGAGGTCATGGATTCGTACTCGTCCACGTGGGAAAGTCGACCGTCTTCGCACTCTGGCTCGGTTGTTTTGGGTGTCAAGACTGCGTACTCTGCGCTTCGGAAGTCGAAGTAACGCGAGTAAAACTTGGAAGCACCCACGTCCAGGACGCTCCGAGTAAACCGGTTTTGCACCGTGCGGACTCGTGCCAGTCTGGAAAAGAACGAGTCGTCTTCATCATCGCTCGCCGCCGCGTTCTCAAGCAGGATAACACCCAGTTGAGTCAATGGATCAATGAGGCGAGTGGTAGCAAGACTCAGCAGCTCCTGACGGACCAATGCCGTCGCTTCCTGCTCCACCGCTGCAGCACAGGCGCACCAGAAGCCTCCGTTGCCAGGAAGCACGTAACCCGAGCGTAACCCATTGCGAAGACGAGAAATCGTCTTGACAGTCTCGTTTCGTAGCTCCTCAGCTAGAGATTTGGTGGGTCCTTGCACAATGACGGAGGTGTGTGGGTTGGTGTCGTGTATTGGACAGCTTAACCTGTATGAAGCAGGTTGCCAGTTCGTCGTCCTCTAGAGCTTTACTAACGGAAAAGTTTACTGCGTTCAGCTGGAGACTCTCGTGACCGATGGCATTTGGCAAAAGCTCTTCCCAGGAGTCCACAATTTCAGCTCCACTTATCTCTGCGAGTTGCCGTAGTGCATTGTACAGTGCGCGTCGTAATTATAGCCGCACCTGAAAAATAGAGCTCTTGCGCCAGAAACTGAGACCTGCCTGCAATCGAAGGGATCGGAGGCCGTCTTAAAGGGATAGAAGACTTGTGCAGCAAGCGAGGTTGAAAACGACTAAGTCGGCTTGGAGCCAGGAGGCAAAATCTGGTTTGAGGTCGGGTCAGAATTATAGCCGCACTTGGTAATTTAAAATTCAGTAAAGTAATAAACAAAAATGATTGACTTTCAAATGTAATAAATGAGACCTGTGGACAGCCGTGTGAAAGACCTTTTAGAACCTATTCTTAGATTTGCAGGGAAGCCAGAAACGATGCCACGAGGCAAGCAGCTAACCGAGGAGGAGTGCATGATGATAAACGAGCACTACAGAGGCGGAAAAAGCAACCGAGAGATCGGCAGGCTCTTAGGACGCGACGAGAAGGCAATAAGGAACTACTTGAAGCGCGGGAAGGCGTCCTCGCTGACGAAGAGGACAGGAAGAAAGCCGAAAATAGTTGGCCGGGAGGCCAGACGCGTCGTTCGACTGGCAATTGTTCGAAACCTGTCCGCCCAAGAGATCGCAGGACTGCTCCCATCGACACCAAGCAAGTCTACGGTACTCCGCGTACTACGTAGCAACCGCTACGTCACGTACGCGAAGAGAAGACTTACCCCTGCCATCAAGCCGCATCATAAGAAGGCTAGGGTAGCATTTGCGGAGCGTTACGCCGGTAAAAGGGTCTTTTGGAGACGCGTGCTGTTCACGGATGAGAAGAAGTTCAACCTAGATGGCCCTGATGGGTTTAGATTCTACTGGCACGACTTGCGAGCAGCGCCCAAACTCATGTCGAAGCGGGTCAATGGTGGAGGAAGCGTCATGATCTGGGCGGGGGTGAGCTGGCATGGCAACACCGAGCTGGTCTTCCTCAAGGGGAAGCAGAACTCTGTCAAGTACACCGAGACACTGACCTCCGGCATGCTTCCATGCCTAAGAGAACTGGGGCCAAAGTTGGGCAATTTGACCCCCATTTTCCAACATGATAACGCGTCCATACATGCCTCGAGGTTCACCAAGGGCTTCCTAGCCACCCATAACATCGAACCAATGGCGTGGCCTGCCAAAAGCCCCGATCTGAACATCATAGAGAACGTGTGGGGGCTTCTAGCTCGCCGGGTGTACGCCAACGGACGCCAATTTGACAAGCCTGCCGACTTGATCAGACAGATCAAGTTAGAGTGGTCTCGCATTGATCCTGAGTATGTTAAGAAGCTAGTGCGAAGCGTCCCAAAGCGGCTGGAAGCGACGCGGCTGTTAAAAGGAGCTAAGACGGGTTACTAGAGCCGTTTGCATGTAGAGCCTGCAAGTGCGGCTATAATTCTGACCCGACCTCAAACCAGATTTTGCCTCCTGGCTCCAAGCCGACTTAGTCGTTTTCAACCTTGCTTGCTGCACAAGTCTTCTATCCCTTTAAGACGGCCTCCGAGCCCTTCGATTGCAGGCAGGTCTCAGTTTCTGGCGCAAGAGCTCTATTTTTCAGGTGCGGCTATAATTACGACGCGCACTGTAGGAAGACACTGGGATAATGAGCGGAGCCTTGGGAGTAGACACAGATGCGTCGATCACGTTTGAGCTAACGTCACCGTGCACAAAGATGACGTGAAAGGAAGCGTCCATACTGAAGTCAAGAGTGTCCAGGTCTCCGGCAAGAACGACTATGCCTCCGGTAATGGATATTTCGCCACTTTGGGAAAATCTGCGTCTCAAGGCATTACGAGGAGAACCTTCTGTGACGGGGAGCAGCACACCGTCGAACACTTGAGAGCTACTAGCTGACGTCACACCTCCAAGCACGACGCTACTTGTTACGAGATCCGAAAGCGGTGTGTCCTCTGCGCCAGAGAACCGAATCGGATCAAGCCTCGAGGCCGCTTTCACCGCCAAAGACGTGGCGATCGATTCAGTGCTGAGTATCTTCCCCAAAGCCTCCGGTTGACGTGTCCAAATTAACGATCGGAAGGTTGGAACGGCTTCAGTAAGAGGAATTCGCAAGTGCTTGGCGGTCTACAGCACTTTAGCTCTTAGTTTACGGTTAACCTAACAACAACAGCATACCATCTCACCGTTAAACAGCATTTCTCGACCGAAGACAGTGCAAGCTGGATAACGCCACTACAAAGCTGTCAGTCACAGTTTACCCAGGTGTTCGGTTCGAGTAGTCCTACGCTGGTACACCCTGACGCAGGAGCTCAAGAACTGTGTCTGCCAACGCGCCACACAACGTCACTATCGTCGTACAGCTCTGAACACATACGACCTCGTCAGCCAACGCTACAAACACATCGCAAACGTTCACGTACCGTGCCGAACTCTTTCCGCTGCTCATCCAGCGCTTGCTGCAGGATGGCGGTGCCTGCATTCTGACTCTGCAGTGCGCTCGCCACAGTATACGCGTCTGCAGAGAACAACGTCTGATCCAGCTCATCTGTGCACATACACGTTAGCACGATGACGACCACAGAGCAAGACGCAAAGTATATACCTGTGACCTGCTTGCGCAGCTTATTAGGACCGTACAGCGATCGAACAGTGCGTGCCACACCCGCGACAGCTTGCAGCAGCACAATCGAGTCCATCGTCGTATCTTTCACCAGTCGAATAGTCGCTCCAACAACTTCAACCTAATATATATATTGTCTAAAAATAATAAGGAAGTAAAAACAAAATAAAAAAAAGTAATGAAATTGGTGTCTGTAACAACTGCGCATTTCCTATTGCTGTTTACTCGCTCCTATTTAGCTTTCGCAATCGCCGTTATATCTCGTTACGAAGTCACCAAGACCTGGGACAATCGCGTGTGTCTCCGGATCGACCTTGCAGTCGATTCCGCTCGTGATTATCCGTACTCCTGTCAGCATAAAGTGGCATTAGTGGTCGCAACCTGCTTGACAGAATCCTCGACATACCTGGGAAGCGGTTGCAGATAACTTCGAGGCTGTCCTTAGAGCACAATATGATTACCAGCGTGATTCGATCTTCCTCAACGCCCAGGTTTAGGAGCGCCTCGATAGCTTTGCACTCAGCTTCGCCCTTGTTGACTGTCGAGCTGAAGAGCAACACTCTGTACCGAGCGATGTCACTCGGCAAGTCTACGTGACTCAAGCTAACGACACTCGCTCCTTGCCCATTTGTCTCCTCTTCTACGTGAATGGAACCTTGCGACGCGTCAGGCTCCATCTGGTGAAATAACACAAGGAACGGGAAACCTGCGGCACCGATGGCTACACCGCAAAATTCGTCTGTCCGCTCCAACCCATACGTCACGTGGCCTGTAGTTGTAGTCATTTCGATTGCATGTAAGCCAATGACCGAGAGTGCTTCCTCCAGCAACAACCTGCAAGTCAGAACCACCACCACAATTAACACGATACTATTCTCGTGGACTGGTGCATCTGTCATACTCACATTATGAGCCTCCCAGCGGCACGACGGAAAGTCTGCGGCCCTGATCGTCTGTCACGTAGTGTCGTCATGAGCAGTAGTACGGAGCTGGATCGGATCTCTCGGACCATCGAATTCTCTTCCGGTGGGTCGGCAAAGCTCTCGCTCCGATGGATTTCCTGCGCCTGTCTGATGAGCGAATCGTAGCGCGAGGTGATCTCCTCGCGGTTCTTGTTAATGTGGCAAATAGCTGCCCGGGTGACGCCATATTCACGTGCCAGATCTGCCTGTTTCTCTCCCTTTTCAATGCGTTTGATGATAGTGTGGCGGTCGGCATCGCACAGATACCGGACACGCTTTTTCTGCTTTTGATGGGGTGCGTTGTTGTCCTCATTGCCATCTTCATTGTCTTCGGTCTTTGTTTCGTTTTCTCCGTCTTTGTCACGGTCCTGCGGCGTCGCAAATGCAGCTTCGGCATGCAGCGGCATGAACTCGCCTAGAGGTTGTTGCATTGGTTGGCGGTCGTCGGAAACTTCAACTTGCAGTGCGAGACGCTCGTTGTTGCTGCGGGACAACAGCGGATCTCGTTCTTGCGTTGTCATGAACGGATCCGTCTACCTTGGCCTAGAAAATTGTAGACTTGTCCAGCGTAGCAAGACCACTTACCTAAGTTTATAGATACCAAAGAAGTTGTGTGCTTCGCTGTGGTGGTGGCGTTTTGTGTTATGTGGAGCTAAACTTTTCCCAAGCGTCAAAGGCGCGGATTGTGTAGGTGACAAAAATACGCACCAAGATGGGGATAGTCCACGGACCATTTTTTCGATGTGGTTACAGAACACCATACCACATGTGAACGGCTCCAACGTTCTCTTTACATTCGTGTATCATGGTCTCCAATGGATGATCTTTAAAACGTAGTGCATACATTGAGGTGGTATGGCCGGCAGCGCGCGAAATTTTGTCAATTGAGTGCCATGAGTATATTTTGTAATTTGAGACGTGGTTTTTCCAAGAAGAAAAAAAACACGCTAATGTTACGAAGTCAAAAGAAAGCGTAAGCGGCAACAAAAAAGCAGCAGCCGAGGATCGCGAACAATAAGCGGTCGTAACGACAACAGCCACGTGGGCGACTACCTTGGTACGCCTCCATGGCCAGAGCTACAACCCCTGACCCAATGTCCAGCAAGCACTGAAGCTATATTTGCTCGCAGTTTATAAGAACCACTGTTTGCTGCCCTTAGCCGGTAACCAATCTGTAACTTATCCAATACACAAAGCATGCACAGCCTGCAGTTGATCGTAAGATGAGTACGCTGGCAATACAAAGAGCTTTATTCTCTCCAGAGCTATTTATCTGATTTTAGCAGCGGGTATTTACGCCTCCACAATACATGCAGATGCATGCACAATATACTGTAGAACATCATCTCCTTCCCTTCATAATTCAGTAGCGGCATTAGTGCAACGGTGCTCAATCCAACCTACCCTGGACTACATGTAGTTAGTTACCAATGGTAACTTATCAAACAAGTGAACTGCAAACAAGCTCATACGGTCACAGTAGTACAGTATCTCGCAGCCCTGCAGTCGACTGCACATATATCTGTTGTCATATCCCACTCCTCTACCCCAAGAGGTGAGGAATTAGGAATCGTCTGAAACGCGTGTCTGCCTTATCAATCGGCAGTATAAGTAAAACCGCATGAAGACATCAATAGACAAGCTCATATATCGATCTGCTCCTGTACCAGCGAATGCGCATTCACCGACTCAACACGTTTCAAACTCTGCTACTGTCTGGTAACTGGACTACATGTACAGACGACTGTACATACATGTATCACATTAGACGAAATCCAGTTATCCCGGGTTGAAGCTACAATTGTCCCTCCGCTGAATCCCTCTAAGCACTGACGCAACAGCCTCTCCGCCTGTTCCAAAGCTCTGAGCCATACTTAAACGCAGTCAAAAATCTCCCCTTTCCCATATGGCCCGTCAAGATTTCCAGGGCACGAAACATAGCGAAATCTTCATTTTCAGTCATGGCGTCTCCACGCCACACGCGCCCCCCGCACACACGCGCATCCTCCGTAGCGCGCAGTCTGGCCAACGCCGCCGCAGCACTTCGTGCGCAGGAGTGGCGTGGCGTCGGAAGCTCCAACACGGACGTTAACACACTCCCGAGCTCGACGTTTACTCGGCGTCAAATACCGCGTTACGAGAACGACATCGCAACGTCCTACACTGCGCGCTACAGCGACCAGGAAGAGCAGAGCGCAGTCGATTACGACCGTGCTGCCTTCTACGAAGAGCTACGCGAGCGCCACCGCAACTTAATGGAAAGACAGCGCCTCGCACGCGAGTTTTTCACGCAAAATCTGCAGCCAAACCGGCAAAGACCATGGGGAGAAGAGCACGCGACTAGCGAGACGTTAGACGGGCACAACGCGAGCAAGAGACAGCGAGTTGTGTCCGACAGGACTCCACAGCGTCGGCACCAGCCGCCGCTGTCCGTAGAAACTCATTCTCGGTCCTCGTCTTACCCTCCGCCTCGAGTCTCGGACGAGTCGGGCGCAGACAGGACTCTGCCAGCAGCGCAGCAGACACCAGACACGACGTCGTCAATGCCTGCTCCGGTAGAGCCGCGGACGAGGAGGAACTCGCCTTCTATGGCAACGGAAACGGAAGAGTCTAGAGAACCGGAGGACAGCCACGTCCCGTCCGTCATCGAAGACGCCGAGAACGAGGCTCAGAACCAAGTTGTGGTCGTGGAGGACGACGCGTCGGCACAGAAGGCGCAGAAAAAGCGCGTGCGATATCTGCGTGATACCGACCGACGCAACATTATCAAACGCATCGAAAACGGGGAGAAACAAGCAGCTTTGGCGCGAGAGTTTGGCGTGACGAGGGCGGCTATTTGCCACATCAAGAAGAATCGATTCGAGATCCTCTCGCGCTACAATTCACTGGTGCAATCTGCCCAGGAAATGTAAGAAAAAAAAGGTGTCAATATGTTATTTTTAGACGGTTCTAACTTTACTCTTTATGCTTTTTTAGTGATCGTGCCGATAATTTTATCGCGCCACCAGATGTCGAGATGAGGGTGCATCAAGTGCGTGCCAAGTCGGTGCTGCTACTGATGACTATGCTACGGGACAAGCGGTCGAATGGCGCCACTTTTCGTCGCGTGGCAGGTCGATTGATCATGTGCGTAGCTTGCGTTTTTGCTTTTTTTACTTTTTACTAATTATGTTTTTTTTAATAAAGGATCTTATTGGAGGAAACCTTAGGACTGCTAGGCACTGGCAGTGTGGAGGTGGTCACAGGCACTGGCCATCTGTACCGGGGTCTGGGACTGAAACACCAATTTTGTGGTGTGGCGATCGGTACAGAAGGCTTCCCGTTCCTCGTACTCTTCCACCAAATGGAACCAGAAGCCCCTCAAGGTTCGATTCATGTTCAAGTGGAGACAGATCGACAGGGCAAGCGTGTTTGGCGCTTGGATCACATGGACCTACCGGCCAACATCGTCCAGCATAAAGTGCTGCTGTTCTCCTCTACATGTAGCACGGGCAATGCAGAATGCAAGGCCATCGAGGTGCGTGACCAAGGTAGAACTGGTTCTGCTGTATTTTTTGGAGATTCATTTATGTGTTTTTACAGGCTTTGTGTAGTGTCGGCTGCGACGAGCGCAGCATCTCGCTGGTTGTGATTCTAGTGGCTTCGGACGGGATCGTCAGCATCAGCAGCCGTTACCCACGTAAGCATTTTTTTCTTGTCTAAGCTGGACTTCAGAAGTGCAGACTTGTGGCTTGTGTATGGAATTTAAAATTTCTTATGAATTTATTTGCACAATTATAGAGGTGAAGATTATCACGGGTGCGATCGATGGCGCAGTAGACCCACACTCAGACAGCATTGTCCCCGGGTTTGGTGACTTTGTTTCGCGCTACAACGGGTCATGAGAGATGCAGCCATGCCCTTAGTGGATCAACCGGGCATGGCTGCTCAAGTATTTTATATTGAATGGAATATTTCGTATATAGCACTACTTTGAAGTTACACTTTTAATTACTACCGGTACAGTAATATACTTGAAATCTTACAATTCATGAGGTCAATTGACGGATCCACTAATTCAAAAACTACAACGTCATTTTCCTAGTCGTCGGTGGGCTTATATTGCTCATGAACCCTCAGCGTCCAAAACCTAAATTGTTTATCATCTCATATTCTTTTCGTTGTCCATCTCGTGAACATCATCTTTCGATACTTTTATAATCGCGGTCCACGGCTGGAATGCTACATGTACATGTATAAGACATAGCGATTTTGCACGAAGAAGATTAGCTACATGTTTAGCAGACCTTCATGAATACAAGTCTAATTTATTTTTTATTTATTTATTGAGCTTCTAAATCTAGATCGCTTACGCTCGTGCCGGGAGGGACAGTATGCTCAGTAGAAGTGAATCTAACGCCAATGGTTTTGTAAAAGTCGAGGCGAACTGGTGAAAACAAATTGTATGTACAGTAGGATGAATTTACGCTACACTTCTGTACAGGCCAAAAAAGGCTTAGCTTTTTTATGCGCCTGGTACCGGCAAGTGACTCACCGATCAGACTACATGATCTTTTCCCAAGTTTTTGAAGGCTAGCATCACGTTCAAGGTTTAACCATTGCGCTAGAGCGTGAAGCACTCTCAATCCTCAAACATCTTTAACATTTTTTCGATATAAACAGACTACAGCTGAACTCTGCATACGAACACCTACATAATCTCAACGAGAAAATACCCAAGGGGCTGGAAAAAAAATACAAGGTAGTGCAGTCGGCAAATTGATTTTAGCCGACTACGCTTTGCCATCTAATTACTTAAAAATGTATTATCATATACTTCCACATGTCAATTCGTCGAAGCGTTAAAGCTAGGCCGAAGTTGCAGCAAACGTTTACTGCTACTCCGGACCTTGCTGAGAGAGCGCTATTGCGATGCCTTCTTTCTCGATCTATATGTAACAATGCAAGCACACTTCTTGTTAATATTTCGAGGTATACTTCACTACAGTGGTTTAGAGTGAGCTGGTGGATAACATTTCAGCTTGTCCTGATAATGAAAGTTACTACTTTTTTTGTTTTGAAACGACAAGGCTTTAGGCTGCATGGAGCTTACAGCTTAAACAAATGGTAGCCGCAAAGCATTTTGCTATTCTCACTGACCAAACATTAGCTCCAAAGAAAGCAGAGTTTCGAGTCCATCGAAGGCCCAGCGCAAGCGCCGAGTCAAGGGCTCGGCAGAGAATTGAAGACAACGTCGTCTCCCTAATGAACGCTGGCGGAAGACGCAAGCCCACTGCGAACATTATATCGTGATCCTAACAAGATACTCCACGGCTGGATATGCAACGTACTCGGATGCAATTTGAAGCTGAGCTGACGCTAGAGTCTGTGCGAATCGTTCGACAAGATGAGCTGTGCGACCATCTCATCCAGTGGCCGGGTAGACAAGATGGGCATATCCAGACGGAGACCATCCAGTTTCATAAAGTCAGTGCCAAGATTTAGGTCGGCACCGGCGTGGTGAGAATGACGCATACCACGAATTCGAATGCTACTTCCCAGCCTAGTGTCACCTTCACAGCTGCTACGCTCAATACCGTTGATTTCGCATAACCAATTGCCACCCCGCTTCCCTCTTCAGGCTGCCCGGATTCGTCTACAAAGGGGAACAAGACGTTTGCCTCGCTTGCACGGTAAACTAGCTGTGGCGGCCCGGCATTGCCAACCCAGTCAGTGTTTACGGGCCGCCGAGGCTAAATCACTCGGCGTATAATGGTCTTGCAGATCTTCTGGTACTTATGACTTGTCGACGGAATTCTTCTCGAACATGGCCAACTTTTCGTATCGACAGAACAACTCACATTAGCCGACTTCGTAGCCTTGTTTGCAGGACTTGCAGCGTCGTCGGCATAACTGAGCTAAGTGCCTCAGCCTTCCGCAAGGTGCGTTAGGTCCGCAATGCGACTTGCGACGTGGACCATCCCAGTGATTTGACTGATCTCGACGGTCATAAGGACGCGGAGGTCGACTCGCTGAGTTGCCATGACTTCTATTGGAGTCGTTACGGTCGGCCCCCGGTTTCGCCTGACGGTTCTAAGGCTTCGCAAGCGTCCTTGTAGTCCCAATCTCCCACCGAGCCGTAGCCACTGGACCGATCCTGGTTACTCCACTTGCTTTCTGAGCTAAACGAACACGGTGGCCGCCGGTGCAAAATCATCTACTTCTGAATATGCCTCATCGAATGCGACCCTGCGATTTTACCTTTCGCTCCTACGGCTTATCCTCTCCTCGCGGCGTCAAATACGGCGGTCATCTTGGAGAGACTCAGTGCGTCGACTCGATTTCTTCCGCAAGTCGATATCGTTGCTTCTTCGACTTCGTACATACGATTCGACGATTGATAATCTGTTCCACCTTTTTGATGTCTTCCGGCTGGAGAGGATACATCTGAATGGAGAGATGGGAGAGGACGAAGGCATCATTAGCCTTGATGCTCTACCCGCTGTTGATGCTTCACTAGTGCTGAACGAGATGACTGTTGTCAGGTTCAACAAGGCGTTGAAGTTCTGCAATTTTACTTAGGACGCTTTACTTAGACATAGGGAAGAGTTGAGCTCTTCCTTCGTTGTGGAGAAAAACAAGAATGCACTGCGCGCGAAGTGGATCAGTGATCCTGAAAGATCCTTCGGATCCCTTCCACCCAGGGGTGAAGAAGTATGGAGACGTGGTCTCGAAGCGGGTGATGTCATTGGTGGATCTTTCGCTGTCGTGGGCGGTTGACTTCAACTGTCGTGACAAGTGGCAGATTTGCATCGATATTCATTCGCGACCGGCACTCCCATCCCAGCTAAGCGTTCGCAATGCAGTTTAGCTACTAAGTCGCAGCTCCGCATAGAAACGTTAGGTATAATCGTGACACCCCCGTCCCAACAAAGTGTTCCAGATGCCGTTTTGTCTACTAAGTGTATGAGAAGGATGTAGAAGTAGTACAAGGAGGAGGAGATAGAGGGTTAAGGCTTCTAACTCATACATATTCGCTTTCAAGTCTCCATTCATCGACTCACAACGGCTACAAGCATCCTTTGCGTCATATACTCTTAATTGTTCCTACTATCTCAATGGCTCCAAACCATGCAGCGACTGCTTGCAGGGTTTAGTCATCGTTGTACAAAAAAACGAGTCTGTGCGTTCTTAGCAATAGCGATTTGTCCGTAATACTGGTAGTTTTGAATAAGTAATTTTGCTTTCAGAACAATCAATTGTTGCAATATAGCCAATCTTGCAGTCACAATCATTTTTCATTAATAGTCAGCGCAGACAAAATATCCTACCGCTTCAGCAATGCCTGCCATATTGCGTACGTGAGAGAGGTTATTGAACCCAGCGACTTGCACCGTGTTTGTGTTGCGAGTTTGTTAATTAAATATGACTAGCCGAGTGCCGCCGCTACGCGGCGGTAGTTTAGGAATAAAAATATATGCTTTGGCCGGATAATTATTAAAAAAAACTACCTAAATTGTTTTTTTTATTTTATTTATTTGGGTCAGCATCATATTTCCTGATTAAAAATTATTAAAAATATTCTCTTGAATCAAGATTCCTGATGCAATTTTTCATTATTGCTAGCTATCACTGTATCTTCATCTTCCACCCAAAACCACCTGCACTTCAAATAAAATTTATACAAACGCTACACAATAGTTTAGTTAGCGTCGTGCTCGATGTCACGGGCCATTTCTGAGCCACTATGAAACTTAGCTCAATGATAGTAATGGTCTGTCCAGCTTGCACTACTTACCCGCTTGTACTGCCTATTTGAGCTTGTACAGTAAGTAACTAAAGATTGTTCACTTTTCAGACAAAACTCAATGAAAGCTAGAAACTATTCAAATTGTAATTTTTTATGAATGCAGCGTTCATTTTGTGCTGATTCAGAATTAGTCATTAGACACTCGATTCTGTGCCAGTTATGATTAAATCGTTTAATTACTGCGTCGCAAGACGCCTAGCTGTTGTTGTTCTTGACGGTAGTGCTTTTTTTTTGATAGTTATCGATAAATTCAGGATTATTAAACGTCATTTAGGCTCCAAGTTTGTTAACGTTTCTTATGGGGTCTACTTAGCCAACTTGAATTAGCACTTCTCGTGTTTTGTTGTTGTCTTACCGCTCCATTTAAAATCGTATCGTACGCCCCTGTCGGCGACACGTCCGCCAGTTATGTAGTATCGGGTTTTGCAGTCTAAACAACTCTTAGAAAACAATGGCTTACAGCAGTAACACATACGAGTTCATTTTGTTCAATCTAAAACTTTCTATCTTTATGGATCAAGTGACAGCGTTTATTACCACAGCGTTGTTCTTACGGCCAGTTCTTACGGCTAGCTTCTGCTGTAGATGTACTACGATTTGGCAGTTCAGTCACCTCACTCTCAGATAATTTATTAATATTTCTACATCAAAACAGCTGTAGTTATTATCGTCATTGTAACTTGCAGAAACTATTAAGTACAGAGTATTACGTATATTAATAGTATGTCCTCAGAACTCGCACTCCTACGTGTAGCCTAATCACCTTGCAGCATTGGAGGCGTCTTTAGGAGCTATTTCATTTGAGAATAAGTAGCTCTGGTTAGCACTCAAATAAGCAACATGCATCAGTGAAAATGTAAAAATTAATACGTCGTAGTATTAAAATGGTGCCGCCTTGGGATAATGGATAGCCTCGTGCAAATCTCAATATGTACACTGTCAACCACATGAATTTAATGATGTAAGCTACACAATACAGTTTTAACAAATTGGAGTCGCCTTCGCTCCGCTCGACAGCCGATGAAAATGGTTTAAAATCTGAGCGTTTCGTGTGACGGACGGACGGACACCGTGCTAGCCTTGATAGTTAGGACTAACCGGTTGCTGCCGCTACGTGGAGGAGTGGCATGGTTTGTTGGAGATGAGGTGACCACAAATTCAAGTACTTCGAGAGCGTCGTTTACCCCAGTACGTCGTGGATTTGTGTACTTAACCGCTTACCACTCCGTAGTCTCATGTGGCCCGTACGATACCGTGGTTTGGTACGCTTCCGTTGCTTCGAACTACTGGTCGGCGTCCGTGTGCTTCCTGGCTTCGTGGCTCCCTGCCCACCCGTGGCCCACGCTGCTTAGTGGCTGTCCTGGCTTCGTGGGCTCATCCTCTCACAGTGCTTAGTGGCTGTGTGGTAACTCCTTTGGTCTCATGCGCTCCCGTAGTACGACCCTCTTTCGTGGCTGCTAGATATTCCGTGCTCCTAAGGGTTTTCGTGGATTCCACAGGCTTCGTGTCCATAATCATTTCTGGTCGATAGCGCTCCATTTCTGGTAACCTCGCCAATGAATGCTCTTCCGAAGTATTCTACCGCTGTGTGTCGCGCTCCCTCCATCTTCCGCGTTATCAAGCTATCATGCAATCGCAGTGTGGTTATGCTGTCTATGCTATCGTGCTCACGTAGTATATATGTTTTGCCAATGTTATCGCGTTCTACGATAGCTACGTGCTCTGCGGTGTACAATCGTGGCCTTCCGAAGCGTTTCCCCGTGATTTTGTGGCTGGTAGGCCGTCCGAGTAAACGTGTTTTAAAGTAGTATCGTCCTCAGTGGCCCGGTGATCTCAGGATCTACACTGCTATCGTGCTCCGTGGCTGCTTGTCCTCCCATGTTCTAGTGGCTGAACCATCGTCCATGCTATCGTCCTATCTCTTGGTGTCGCGGTTCGTCTGTCGTCCAAGCTATCGTTATCTACGGTAGTATCACGCGCCCCAGTGAGCTCCGGCTCTACCCTGGTATCGTGTTTCAATACTCGACAACCTCCCGTTTATGGTCTACCGCGCCTTCATGTTTGGTCGGTCGACTGTGCTCCGTGTTCTTCTGTGGTGTCAGGGGAGAATTCCTGTCCGTGCACTCTTACCGTTACGTTTTCTACCGTGGCTTCGAAAGCGCGTACTCTTTTGTAGTCCGTGCTTTTCAACATGTTGAAGTAACATTTTTCCAATTACCTTCCGTCATCCGTACGCTTCCGTTATGCTCTTGCCATTCCAAGGTTTCATGGTAGCGTGCTCGTCCGTGGCTCGTGCTTTTCAGAATTGCTAGGTGCCTTCGTTAATTTAGTCCTCTTTCAATGTTCGTGACCTTCCGTGCTTCATGTCGCTCCTTCTATCCCATCGTGTATATAGCCTATCACAGTGTTCCTCTGTGTTTCGTGCTTCTGTTCAATCACGTGCCTCCACGACAATATAATCACAAACACTGCTCCAAGTGCCTTATATTTGGGCTACGTATCGAGATGGAAAATGAGCATATTCTATAAGGGCCGCACACTGCGCGCATTTTTAGCGAATGATGTTCTATTTTTTGTGGCGGTGGAGTGGTATGTGTGAGTGTAGAGAACCCACTATAGTCATATCTTGAAAGTTTATAGAAGTTAATAATAATTACAAATTGTGAATATGTTCCTGGCGAAATAAAATAATAGCTACATGTATAATACTACTTCTACAAAAGATCGTAAACAAAAATATGAATGAAATTAAGCATAGTACTATGCAAAACAATCTTTTAAGTTAAAATATAATAAACGCACTACGATTTTTAAAATATTATTTTTGTTTAGCAATAAGTAATATGTAAGACGAAACGTGCGTCACCAGGTCCTACAAATTTTATTACCAGCTCATCCTACAAATTTTAATACCAGCTCATAAGAACATATGATACGTGTGTACACGCTGGCGAAGCCTAGTAAAAGCAAACTAACCCGCACACACGCAGCACCCTATGTGTGGCCCGGCGAACCGCAGCAGAAAACGGGGCAAAATGAAATTTAAATGGTGCATTTAAGTACGATGTGTAGTCCACATACTGTGTGTACACAGCACAATGTCGATTTAAGCCAATGGGCGCCACCTTCGATGCGCTCGGCAGCTTTTTAGCGCAAATGACGCCGCCTTCGCTGCGCTCGGCAGTCAGTAGAACGCGCGTATTAGCGTGCGTTTTATTAGCCCTAGCCGCGGACGGACTGACAGACAGACAGCACATAGGGGGGAATAAAAAAATTGAACTTATTTTTTTAAATCAAAGAACATGTGTGAAGGATCTTTTATTCATAGATGTATTTTTTACCATTTATATACAGACAACGAGGGTGAAATCCTCCACCATCTGAACGCCATCCTCCTTCGTAGCTCTTTTTTTGACGACAGAAAAATCCGTCACAGAGTTTAATTGGTAGATACAGCGAATTATTTACCACAAAAGCAGAAAACATTGACTGTGATTATATTCCAACTATCAGAAACATTGAAACAGCTTTTTTTTAAGCATTTTGCTACGACCTCTTTCCACGCCTCGATCGTCTGTTGGATTGTAGCTAGGCGTTTTTTCGCCGCCTTGTTATCTGCTTTACGCTTATTCAGACTTCAGCCCTCGATGCTCATAGTGTTCGCTTCGTTTGGGTTGCTGTCGGCTTCGTTTGGCACCACGCAAACGCACGCAAGCACTCTCCATCGCAGATGCACTTGTCCCAGCAAATGCAATCCTCCCAGCACAGGCATGTCTCCCACCGCCCACACTTGCTTTACCCAACTTTGCATCCTTTGCCGAGTCGTCAGTACTTTACGTATCTGTGTCCGTCTCCGCGCTGATGTCTGTCTGCCATTTGCCCGTAATTTTCGTTTTTAAAGGTCCCATGACCCCAACGTCTAGTGGCTGGCAGACCGCGGTGCTGTTATGTGGCAGCTGGAAAACCAGAGCTGTTGTACAACATCAACTCCTCCCTTGGATACGTGTACGTGGAAGTTATCGAGGATAAGGACTGATGGCGCTTTAAGCTCAAGCTTCAGCAGCTCTTGAACGTCGAATGACAACACGGTGGCATCCATCTCTTGTACTATGCACACATGACCGACCGGATATGTTGACAGATCCTTATTTTCTATGGAACCATTTGACATCGCACGCAAAATAAAAAATAGGAATATTTGCTGATGCTTGTGAGGCTCTGCTCGTGCCGGTGTCGGGGGCTAATTACAGCGCTGTCACCTAAATCAGTGCTGCCACCAGCTCTGGTTGATTCTACGACTCCCTCCGAAGAAGAGCTATCGCTATCGCGATCACTGTATGTGAATCCTTCTTGAGTATTCAATAGTAGCGGATGTGTACTTGGACTATCGTCCATAAAGGGTTGCAGCTCGTTAAAACTTGGGCATCTTTGTAGTATTGCGGCTCGTAAATCCCTCTCCGAATTCACACCTTGGCCAGTGCTGGCTAACCAGTCAGACACCGAACGGAAGCTGGTCTCAATACCGAGAATCTTGTTCATCACGTCCTTTGGTGCTCATACAGTGGGCACCTCACTATCTACGATAGCGTCCACGACCTCAGTTGCTAGCGCTTACTTGGTCTCGCCACTTTGCCCCTCTCCTCCCCTGTAGCGGTTGTAGTTGTTCTGTCCGTTAACCACTTAATCAATACACTTAGAGAGCTGACGCTTGAGCCTGGACCATCGTTGTGCCACAAAACTTTCTTCTTAGCAGGCTGCTCTATCGAAACCAGCCTACGGGCCTTCACAACAGCATTATAACAGCATTTTCTGCAGACGCTACTGTCGAACAATTCTTCGGCTCCGAACGTTGAGAGCATTGCAGCCAAGCAAGTGCGATGTATGCTGCGCTCACATCCGTGACTTCCAATCGATAGTAATGCCGATTCATCGGTGTTGGATATTCTGTCCAAAACGAGTCCAACTTTGTCCAAATTATCCAGAAACAATTTGCTGTTTTGGTGATAAATTACCATATTTATCCAAAATCTGTCCAAAACAGATGCGTTATTTTATTAATTACGGATCTAAATATTACATTTTTGCTAGTTAAAGTAAGGCTGTAACGGTTGGCGTGTAGTGCGTTCTCGAGCTAGGGCATTACTTCATTCAGGCATTTCCCAAATGCTGCACGAAGGGAAGGAGTACGTGATTAGGACAACGAACAAAGTCACTGGCACCATCTACTATAACTGCCGTCATTTCCGACAAGGCTGCCTTGCAAAGCTGATATCAAAAAGAGAACACGTAGGCGCTCGCGGTGACCACAACTGCGAGAATTTACTGCCGAAACAAGTCGTGGATGTGCGGTGTGAAATGCGTCAGCAGCTCCAGCGAGCGGCCCTAGAATCAGCGTCTGAAGCTCCATCAATGGTGTGGGAGCGTGTCCGCTCAGCATTGAACAACTTACACAAAGGAAGCACGCTGAACGCCATCCCAAAGCTGCAAGGTGTCAACATTGTCAAAAATACCCGCAAGGGTATGGGTTGCGATATGCTACACTCGCTCGACAAGACCGAGGCGCGCTGGCTCAGCGACTCGGACAAACGCTCCTTTGTGAGGTTTAACACTGGGTTCTCTGTCAAGAATAAGGAGCGCCGTATCGTAGGATTTGGGCACCCAGATCTAGTCCTCAATAACCCGCTCGAAAAGTACAACCGCGACTTCGGCGAGAAATTTGGGCGTGGAGCTCATCCAAGCTTACTAACGTTCATGGAGACAGCTAAAGCCGAGGCACTAGGTTACGTGAGCCGCATCCATGACATCAAGCTGGGAATTCAAACAGCGCCTCGCCACGCTGAAGCTGTCGTCACTCAAGTTCCAGACGACTACATGAACTTCATGTAAACAGTTTGAACAGCTTTTGGACAGTTTGGATAGCTTTGGACAGTTTGGATAGCTTTTGGACAGTTTGGATAGGTTTTGGACAGTTTGGACAGTCCTGGAAAAATATACAAAACAATCTTTTAGATTATTAAATCTGTCATTTATCAATTGGACAATTTAGACATTGTTGGACTCGTTTTGGACAGAATATCTCCTTCCGATTCATCAGTTGTAGCCTTCGCAACGCGCCTGCATGCCTTCCACTTGCACGGCGCCATATAGATCTGCGAGTGGATCTGCGACTGTTCTATTTGCAGATCGCCGAAAAAAAATGAAGCTGCTGCTGCCCAACTTGCGCGACTTTTGATTCTGGACACTGAAAAATATTCCACCCAATCGGAGCGCCGGATTTTTTTTGACTTGCTGCGGCAGAAAAAAAAGAGCTACTGCGAACATTGACTACCCCTATTCTTTACTTAAAATTTGTTTTAGATTTGAAAGAATCAAATCTAATCATATAAAATACAACAGTCGGCATGAGCTGTCGTAACAGCAGTCAATCGCCCGGAGTGATTTTGTGCACTCTTGACCTCGGCCGATCCTTTCCGACCTTCTACTGCCGAATTTTATGAAGATGGCATACCGAAATACATCGCTGTTTCATCGACGTTTACATCGCATCCAGCGGAAACGATCTGTCACAAAATTTCACTGCAAACTGTCAATGCATTTCAATCATTTAAGCTTCATTTTGTTTGCATATTGTGGCTTTTGTCCTGTAAATCCATGTCTATCACGCTCGGTAGGTAAACAAATATAAAAGTAGAAACCGAAAACAAGTAGAAAAAACGAATTGTCGTGCTACAAACCTCTGACAAAGCTTCTTTAATGCGCCTAGTCTATTCTTAACGCTCTCCTTAGCAGTAAAATACCGTCTCACATCGTGGCTGCACCTTTTTTAAAGTATTACTTAGAAAAATTGTAGAAACGATAGTAAAAGGAACTAATGCAAAATATGATTTTTCCCACTTCTCTCCTCACATCCATCATAGATGTTACTAAGTCGTGTACGAAGGAAATTAGCGGCGCTGCGCCCTGTCCCTTCAATTGTTTACTTGTTTGGGCACCTGAAAACTTTTGAATGTTCTTCTTATCGTCTACCCAGTCGCCAAGGGTCGTGCGAGGGAAACTTTGCTTCTCTGATGCTGCTTTGCAGCTTTTAAACGCCTCAACAGTCGCGATTGGCTAGAATGATATAAGAGCGCTGAGGCGCCATTTCCAAAGTGAGAGGTTTTAAAACTGCTCGTAGGAGCCTCCGGATGTGATTCAATGTTTCATTGGCTAAGAAAGTAAGGTGTTCAAATCGGTTTTATAAAACCTCAAATGCTTGTGGCGGATTTATATGGTGTGGCAGATCTCACCGTCGTTGTCCGTATGGAAGTCGACATGAGATACAACAATTAATTAAAAATAGGTTTCATTCTGTATGATATTATATAAGGTAAAACGCTCTGTAAGTATAAAAGTAGCAGATTGGGGAACGATTAGACGAATGTTGTAAATGTTGCGCAGACTAGTCGCTAATATGTATATAATGTGTCGCCAGCTGTATATTCAGTATTATTAAGCTATAGAATACTTTAAGTATTGTTTTCGTACTGTTGCTGTGTACAGTAGTCCCATTGTTCTTGGTACCACCTCGTACAGAAGCTGGGGATTCTCTCCCCCTAAATTCTACGCGAAATATGTGAGAATTTGATAGTTAGTGAGAAGCAAAAATGCAGATCAGAGGAACAATGAGCTCAAGAAAATAATAAGGGGTTACGGACGCAATCAAGTGAAGCGTCCTCCTTGGCGATATATAAAATTCAAGATCAGCTGGATACCCACCCTTGTGTCGATGACGGTGTGCGCCTGCCGCAGCTTAAACGCTCGCCACCATAATAGTTTTCATCAACCCACTAGCCCCGTGTCCGTTTTGCGGAATCAGTGCAGCTAACGTAGACGACAGAAGATTAAAAGCGCTGAGCGCGTCGAGATTAAGGGATCGCTCGCACAGAATTCGCTTTTGGCGCTCCGTTACAACGAGTCTGGCTGTTGCAGCGGTATTTTGCCCCAGATTAATGAAGAGATGTCGAAGCATGTCCCTTGAAACAGGAGGATCGTTGCCAATAATTCCAGTCATCATTCTGTCGAGTGACAGTAGATATACGCCAGCCTTCGCGAGTCCTTTCATCGCATTATCCGGGCAGCACGCTTCAATCAAGGGCACGAATAGCTCTTTCGAAAGAGTATTACCTCTCCTTTCCGATATGGTACATAATACGACATTGGACTATTATTAGTACTCCTAACGGGCATTCACTTTACAATTCATTTTCCTTATTGACTTGTTTTTGTAAAGAAAGCCTATGATTCGAAATATGTCCTGGCCCAAATATGTCTAATTACGGGTATCATCACGACGTTTTCGGAAACATGAAAACATATTAATAGCATCCGGCTATGTAATTCATGAAAATACAGCGAAAAGGTTTTTAGAAAACAAAAAACTTGTATTCCGCACGGTATTCGTCACCTACCGGTATTTCCACCAGTATTTCGCTAACCTCGCCATCCATTTTGTGGCCAGTATCGTCATCGCAGCCATGTTCGCATTCTCTCGTCTCGCTCGCGCCGCTCGCCCGGCGGTGTCTCTTCCGGCTGCGCGCTGCGTGTCATACGTGGCGCCACCGCGTGTGTCTGCCGACAAAAGTTACCGCTTCGGTCTTAAACTGGACGACGTGAAGCCCGAGGACGAGGATGAAGCGAAGGCGCTCGAGCAACTAAAGGGCGTGCTGAGTCTGCGCAACGCGTCGCAGCACGAGCTCAACAAGGCGCAGGTGGCTACAGCCATCGAGACGTTCCAGCGCTTCCCGGGCGACACTGGCTCCAGCGAGGTGCAGATCGCAGTGCTGACGCAGAAGATTCTACGCAGCACGACCCACGCGCAGGGTCACAAGAAGGACCATCACTCGCGACGAGGCCTGATCGCTATGGTGGAGAAGCGACGGAAGCTGCTCAAGTATCTGCGTCGCAAGGACCTGCACAAGTTCCGTGAGGTGGTGGCGGCGCTTGGCCTCCGCTTCACTTAAGGTGTCTACAGTAGAAGGAAGTAGGCAGGAGGTAGAAGGGTAGGACGGAACACAAAGACTTCGTAAAGGTAGAACGTACTACTGTACTTGTGGCATTTTAGTAATTACTATCGTCGTCTTCATCTTCCTCGAGAATTGGCGCCTCTTCGCTCTCCATGAGTAACGACAGGATGTCGACACATTCGGCGAATGACACGAGCGTGTCACTAGCAGCGCCGATTTCTTGCAGTAACTCAGCGAGTTGATCCTCACTCACCTCGAGTTGCAGCACGTCGATGAGGCCAGACAGACGAGAGCACGGGATGCAGCCACTTCGGGTCTTGACAGACGCCGTGTCGAGACTCTCGGCGAGTGCAGCGCTCTGTTCTGCCAATAGAGCTGCAAACTCGCTCTGGATCAAGCGCAGCATCTGCTCGTCAAAGACGACTACGCCCGGCTCGAGATCTGTCGCGGCCATTGAGCTACGACGAGTTGCAACAGCTGTATCGACTGCACTCTGAATGTAGCCATCATCGGCTTCAAAGGCTCGTTCGCGGACACGGTCCTGACGGATACTGGCGACCCCTTCACTTAACACTTGATTTGGGTATGCGAGCTCCAACTGCAAATGTAGCCATTTTAGTGAGAGTAGATGGCTAAAACATCGACGACGCTTACCTCTGGAAGTTGGAAAGCGTTGCGACTCTCGTCGTCTCCAAGCTCGTCGTCATTGTACTCGGTGTCGTCATGGTACGTGCCACATTTTGGTGCCCCATCGGCCCACTCGCCTTCGTAGATCTTGCGAGTGGCCTTATAGAAATACCGTCCTGGGCCTTCTTTTCTGTCGTTAAGCCAATGACCCTCATAACGATCACCATTTGCTGTTCAATTTCCAAGTGAGTTGTTCGTTCAAAATGGCTACATCAAGCTCCTTACGTACCCAACACTAGCGTTCCACGTCCAGATCGCTCATTATCCACCCATTCTCCATCGTAGACGGACTGGTCCTCACCGTTGACCATCCTCCCATGACCATGACGCTTGTTATTAAGCCACTGCCCCTCATACTTCCCGCCATCTTCGTTGAAAAACGTGCCACGACCGTCTCGGTGGTCATTGCACCACTCCCCGGCGTATTGTTTGCGCAGTTTCTTCTTCTCCTCGACCCAGTAGACCCCTCGACCCTCCCGTTTGTTCTCGACCCATTCACCTTCGTATTTGTTCCCGTTCGCGTACAATAGAGCGCCGTAGCCATGTTTCATGCCATCTTTCCAGTCGCCAGTGTACTTGCCTAGCAGAGTATACTCGATCTTCTTGGCAGATGCAGCCATGTTGGTAGACTCCATCACATTCGTGTAGCTTGGCAACTTGACCTCGCCCTTCTTCGGCTGCACCCAGTACACCGAGTGTCTAGGGCCATTCCGGGCTGCTAATTGTTCGCGTAGTCGACTTGCAGACAGAGAATTACCTCGACGGCCGATCGCGGGCTTTGCACTTGTCGTAACCTTGGTGCTCATGGTATAATAGCAGGAAACACCAACTGCCCCTGTGTAGCCATTTCAACAGCAACCTTAAAAATACACAGGTAAAGTTCATCGTCAATTTTAGAACATGGCTACATTTAGCCATCACATCGGCACATGCAGTCTACGATATGGCTTTGATAACACGATGCTGAGGAGTATCACTGGGGCCCATCACGCGTGATGAGTGCTCCATACAAGTTCGGTCTGCGGTCGCGAACAAGTCCCCAGCTAGCTCGTCGTACATGGAACTTCTCGAGGTCAAAGCTCTCCACCAACACACCTTCGGACTCCCGATCGGCAATTTTGAGCTGTTAATACCGACAGACACCGGGTTAGCAGCTGTGAAGTGGACAATCAAGTGTCTGTCTGACAAGCACGCACCATTTCGCCAGTCTGGCCGGTGATAAACGAGGACCCAACGAACGTAACATGGATACCGTCCACGACTTCGGCACCCACGCGGTTGGAGCAGATTACAGGCACCATACTCGCCGCTGCGTGTCCCTGCATCACACGCTGCCACTGATCACGAGCGTCGAAGTTGGGGTCGTAGTGGTTGCTGCCCATTGCACTTGGATACAGCAGCAACTCCGCTCCTTGTACTACCAAACTGCGAGCCACTTCGGGGTACCATTGGTCCGAGCCAATGGCTACACCAATCTTGCCATAATGCTGCCAGATATTACAAACATTTAGTACAAATGCTCGAGGTTTGACGCCGTTGTCTTTAACGCACCGTGTTCCAGACTTTAAATGAGTCGTCGGACGGTGTGAAGTAGTATTTCTCATTGTAGCCAAGACGGTCTATCAGATCGAATGAAGGATAAATTAAGCCATCACAACCATTGTAGCCATTTACTTCGAATGTACCCACCTCCAATGTGCATCTTTCGCACAACACCCAGTACCGTTCCATCGGCGTCGATCACAGCACACGAGTTGTAGTATGAGTTTCTGTATCTCTCGAAGAAACTGATGGGGATCACCACGTGCAGCTCTTTCGCCAGCAACGCCATACCCTGTACGAGTGCAGACTCTTCCAGCGTTGTAGCCAACTGGAAGTTGCCGGCGTTGAGCTCAATAGGGAAGTACGAGAACTGGAAAAGCTCCTGAAGCAGAATGACTTGCGCTCCACGGGAGCTGGCAATACGCACGAGCGACTCGGCCTTCTTGATGTTCTCCTCGGGGTTGCCACAGCTCATCTGCGTCGCTGCCACCGTCATCGTCTACGAAAATAAGAAGGAAAATACGAAAATAAGAACAGCCACAGCGACAATGATTAGCTCATCTTCGAGCAGCTCCGATAATGGCTACTTGTACCCGTTCGACGGAGGTGGACGGTGCCTTATAGGCCGAAGTGGCAACGGTGGAGCTGGAGCCCAGAGAGCTCGTGGAGGAGCCGATGCGGCTGGAGGCGTGCATGAAGAGCGACTTGGCGTCCAGCGGGGAGCTCCTGCAATGATGGATTTGGACAGGCGGCGGTACGACGCTTTGTGAAGGAGCATAGTGAAGACAAGAGGGTGCGTACAGTTGGCGACACTACGATCTCGGATCTAACAAATGCTCAGTAGTGTTTTGATGATAATAACAAAATCTCAGTGCTTCAAGAAACATTAACTGAGCGTTTGATAGCGGATAGTTGATGTCAGGTCGGACATTCAAAGCGTACTAAGATAACGCTGTAAGTGGTACATTTGTACTGACTATCAGTTAGTCTGAAACCTGAGTATGCACGCAGTGAGGACGGGAGTGCACTGCAGGGCCTCGCTGTCTTGCTCGCATGTGTAACGATGGTGCATGCTTAGTAAGAGCACTTGTGTGGCCCATTCTGTATCATTCTCGTAGTTGCAGCAGCCAGAAGTGTCAACTCGGCAGCTCTCTAGCAAATGACACCTAGGTGTCTTGTGCGTGGATACTTCGCTTGCAGTTGCGGCCACTGTACGACGAACTCATCTGCTACGTAGTAGAGCAGTTTGCCAGTGAGAGATAAGTGCTGTACACGCGCGAAACTCTCGCAGAAGATGATCTTCGAGTCTGTCTGGATGCCCAACACACGGAACAACAGCACCGCCGCGCAGATCGGGATGCAAGTGCCTGGAAGCGGCCAAAACGCAGCAAACAAGGGGTTAAGAGCTAAGAAATAACCTCTAGCCCCCTTAATCTTCTTTAACGCACCAGGTCCATTGCAAAGCACCAATTGCGGGCGACGGTTGTACACCAGACCCAGACACGACTGGAACGAGCGTAGCGTAGTCCACACTGTAGACGACCACGACTGCCCTACCTGGTGGAAAATAACGCACAGATCGTCAGATATTATATTCACAACATTGCACAGCGTTGTCATCGCGTTGCACCTCTCGGCTGCGTGGGATAATGGCGAAAGAGTCTCTCTGCGTAGGCTTCCAGTCCAGTTCGGTCTTGGCCTGACTGGTTTTGTCCGTCTCGGCCACTACGAATGTAATAGGCGTATAGATTTCTCTCTTGAGTCTCTTCATAAGCTTAAGCAGCTCCGTCGTGTGGCCGCCAGAGCCCAGTACAGCCATGACGCGGATCTGGCGCTTCGCATTCTTGCCATTGGCCGCATTCTGCTGGTAGAAAAACGACTTCGAGTAGCTGGAGACACACGCTTTGACCCGCTGAGGGACAACCACCTGCCAGACACGCAAAGCGATCAGTGTAGCCACCAGGAACAGCGCGCCAACGAGACGTAGCAACAGTCCGAGCAGCTCCATACTTTAAATGCCCTCGTCAAATCGATATATAGGGTACGTTTTAGGGTACGTGAAGGTTACAGATGGGGTACGTAAAGGCAAGTTTTTTAAAATGCATGACAAGCTGATCACTTCCGAATCGTCCTCGTAGAACTCAAGTGGCTTCAAAGGACCGATAAAATGGGTTCATCAGTGCTGCAGACGTATGTGGTGTGCACGAGTGTGCTGTACTTCAAGTTCCTGCGTGTGACGATGATCCAAGCCAAGAAGACGTTCGAGGCCGGCGGTCGCGCACCTGAAGATAAGGCTCTTCCGCTGGCCAAGGGCCGTCCGCAACAGACGTACGGCATGGACCCGAAAGCGACAAAGGACGAGAAGATCCTTAAGGCTCGTGAAGTGGAACATCGCTGGCGTCGCATTGTGCAGAACGACCTGGAGTCCATTCCGCTGGCTCTGGTGGTCTTTGGCATCGGTGTCGCTATCGAGGACCGTATCAACCCGACCGTGCAGATCGGAGCGATGGCGACGTACACGGTACTGCGTTGCTTCCACACCGTCGCCTACGCCAAGAAGTTACAGCCACACCGGGCCTGGTGCTGGCGTCTCGGCGTCGTAGCCATCGTGGCAGGTGCCGTCAACGCTGTGATTGGCGTGTACGCATAGGAATCGAGCTGTACATGTAGATAGGATTAAAAGACCATAAATCGAAGAAAAATTACAGTTAAGAGCTGAGATCATGGCTGTATTCGAGTACCCATGCGTTTAGTCAAGCGATGCGCTTGCTGTTTTTGTGCTGACGATTCGTCAGGTAGATGTACGCATCAGCTCTAAACTGCCTCAGTCAAGCAACAGCAACATCCAGACGTTCGGTTTGAAGGCATTCGGCCTCCGATCTGTCAGGTGTTGGTTGAACTTGTATCCATATCAACACCATTAACTTAATTGAGAGACCATTGAAACGTAACATGTCATTCGATTGGCTAAAATACAGTACCAGTCATTACGTATCCGGCTTCGACACTTCTAACCTTTGAAACGGGTCTACGAAATTGAAAGCCTATATCGCCTCGCTCAAATTCGTCATCGCCACTGGAATCCAAGCCACCAAGATTTTCGATGTAGGGTGCCGAACACCCGAGGACAAGAATTTGGCTCTCGCTCAAGGACAACTACGGGATGTTCAGCGATGAAAGTGACGTGGAGCTCTTGAAGGTAAGCGAGATCGAGCACCGATGGAAGCGCATCATCCTGAACGACCTCGAGTCCATCCCTCTGGCGCTGCTGGTGTTCCTCGGAGGAGTGTTTGCTGGCGGCAACAGCGAGTCATTCGTCATATGTCTTGTCAACTACACGTTCGTGCGCTGTTTCCACACGTACGCCTACGCCAACATGCTGCAGTCGCATCGCGCGTGGTGCTGACGCATCGGTGGGCTCATGATCATCACCAGCGGCGTCAACTCCATCGTCGGCGTCTTCCGTTAGTGAGCGAGTGACTCTAGCTTCTCATTAAAAACCATAAGATCAAGTAGAAACTGGAAGCTCTTACTGCTGCAATTTTTATCTTACCGCAAAAAAAAGAATTAATCAATCGTTTGTCTCCCGGTTAAGTTTTGCCAATCAAGACGTGGTACCATCCGTGTCAACCAATGACGGCCGCGCCATTCACGCCATTAGGTTCTGGTCTTCGAGATTGTGAGAGGGTTCTACACGTCATCCATGATCAATTGTCCGCCGTGGAAGTCGCTCCATTCTGTATTTCTCCTCTTCTGAAACAGCACAGCACCATGTCGGCGTCCACCGAGCTCAAGACCTACGTAACCTGCGCCGCCGTACTGTACGTCAAGTTCGTGCTGGCGACGGGGATCCAGGCCACCAAGACGTTCGAAGCCGGAGGTCGTCCGCCAGAGGATGAGAACCTGCCATTGGCCAAGGGCAACCCCAAACAGACGTACGGACTCGTCACGGCGCCAGAGACCAGCAAGGAAGAGAGCGAGAAGCTCCAGACAGCCAAACTCACGGAGCTGCGCTGGCGTCGCATCGTGCAGAACGATCTCGAGTCCATTCCGTTGGCGCTCGTCGTCTTCGGCGCCGGCGTGATGGCTAAGGGCAACCCGACCGTGCAGATCGGCGCCATGGTCGGGTACACGGCAGTGCGCTGCTTCCACACCGTGGCGTACGCTAACGCCATGCACCCGCATCGCGCGCTGTGCTGGCTGTTCGGCGTCATTTTCATCACCACGAGCGCCGGCAACGCGCTGTACGGCGCCTTCTCCAGTTAGACAGATAGGCACTGCAACAATACCATAAATCAAAATCACGCGCTTGCTGTAGTCTTCACCATTGTCTTGCCATTGCACAACGTCAAACGGCAAATCTCCGTTATCGTACTGACTGACCCTCTATTTTTAGTGACTGATACGGCAGCGTCAAGGACGACTGTCACTTCCTGTCGACCTCAATCCGTGCTGTGCTGCTAGTGGCTCATAATTTTATCCGCTTCTGCAGCTCCGTTCCAATTCCTACACAACCACGGTCGCAGGTAATGTGAATGTACGAACACCGATGGCACGTGTGATCGTCAACGACCTGGAATCCTCTTCATCTTTGGCTGACGACGGGTGCACTACGGTAGAGCAAGCAAAAGTACGAGGTGTCTGGTATGCAGGCCTGGTCACGGTGACAACCAGGCTGGTTGACAACCGGTGTGATGCTGGTTACCAGCATCCTGTGACGGCCACCAGACCTCCATCATGCCACATCATCACCAGACCTCCATCATGGACTGGTTGATCTGCACTCAACTCTGTGACGTGTGACATGCTGGTCTTTGTAAACGTTTGTAAACGCGTCAACAGGTCCCACGTCGCCTGCCCTGCGTCACGTCCCGGACGTAGCCGATCATACCCGAATTCGCCAAGAGATCCACAGTACAATGATTGACGCCAACACCAAGGTCTACATCGCCTGCAGCTCCGTGCTGTACCTCAAGTTCCTGCTCGCCACAGGCATTCAGGGCGGCAAGAAGTTCCGCTCGGGCGGTCGTCCGCCCGAAGATGCCGTGCTCAGTCTGGCCAACACCATTGGCAAGGGCCGGAAGCAGACGTACGGCCTGGACAAGACCGACGACGAGAAGGTGCTCAAGGCCCGTGAGGTTGAGTACCGCTGGACGCGCATCGTGGGCAACGATCTTGAGTCGATCCCCTTCGCGCTCTTCATCTTCGGCGGCGGTATCCTGGCCGGCAGCAACCCCACGGTCCATGCCGGCGCAATGACCGTCTACACGGTCGCTCGCTGTCTGCACACGTACGTGTACGCACACGCTATGCAGCCCGCTCGCGGTATTTGCTGGGGCATAGGTGTGCTCGCCACCCTCGTGGGCGTCGGCAACGCTGTCGTCGCCATCCTGTAAGCTCCAGCGGCAGTGGAAGTGGTTCTGTTAAGAAGCTCGTCTGTTTTCAACTAAAAGAGAATTTGAACTGCCTTGTTACTATGGTAACAATCGTTTGAAGTGTTGATTCACATGTCGGTTGGTGTGCAAGGTCTGTTTACAATCTACTCGATCGGTAAACACGCTGCTCGGGGCGCTCAGCTCCGGGACTGATCAGCTAATAAAAATGACATTAAGCTCGAATTATCCTGTTCAAAGCTCCCTCGGTAGGACCGTCATAGTCGAATTGTTTGCCTCAAACACACAAGAAACTCAGTAAAAGATCGACATCGCTTTCAAAATGGTGGCGACGAGCGCTCGTCTGGGGTTGTCAATTCGATCGTTGCGATCAAATACAGTAGTCAAGGTGCAGTAGTTACGCTGTCTAGCAATAACAAGAAACTCCGAGGGACAAGAAGCCAGGATCGAAGCAACAACTTCATTGTAACATTTAGCTAGTACATGGTATTTAATAACCACACTTGACATCCACAACTACTTTTCAAAAAAACAAAAACAAAAAGCGTTTCTCGCTGCTCATCCACGCAACGCCCTTGCGTTGCCCTTCACTAACGCCGCAGCTTGGGCCGCCGCTTTAGTCACGCTCCCATCCATTGGGTACGTAATGTGGGCCATCGTGTTGAAGCCGTTGGCACACACCGGGTCACCCAAGTTGCAGAACTCGATCGCCTTGGAACCGTACAGCTGGCTGGATCTTGCGATGGTTTGGCCCATGAGCTTCAACGGGTTGCCGAATGTCACGATGGCCTTGATACGAGGCGCTAATTCCTCCGGGATACTTGCACCGACGCCGAGCATCGTCTTGATACCGATGGCGATGTCGGTGACGCTAGCCCCTTGAGAGTACCCGCCAAGCACGAACACAGTGTTTGGGCACTGCTGAGCCACGGCTTTGACCTGGTTGGTCATGTCGGTGGCACCCGGACCGGCACTGGTTTGAGCTACTGAAGCCAGGTAGTTGACTGCGTAGGACGAGACACTCAGGCCTGCGAGATTGGACTTGATGCCGCTCACCAATGGTGTCCCGCAGATACCAAACCCAGGCATTTCGCCACTTCCACGAGCGAAGACGATGTGGACGTCACTGCATTGGGCGGCGACGTTGACGGGACCGGTGAGCAGCAGCATGAGTGCACTGAAGACGACCGAGCAAGATGACGAAAACTTCATTGTATTGACACTTGTGTAACTGAGGACTTGATCAGGATGAGAGAAAATTGAGAATGGTTCTACTGGATTCGTTTTCAAACAGCAAAACGGAGGTCTAGACGTTGAGCGTTCGTCTTATACCGGAATTTCACCATGCGGCATTCAAAGCAGTCATGCCTGCTTGCTGCGGGCTCCAGACGGTGTCACTCCACATGCAGGATGACCGCAATCTACAATTGATCTCCGATCTTAGCAAACTTATTGTCGCGCCGGATTGCCAAGGACAAAAAATTGACTGCAGACAGTTGATGCTACATTTGCTGACCGCAATCAATATGGTGAGCTTTGACCTTCGGGCTGCTGTTGGCCAACATCTCGTACGGATAGATACTTGAATATGATGCATGCACCAAGAGAAAACGAGTTCATGCTGTTTCAGCGAAAACAACAGCTTGGTCACCTTTTCATCTGCGTACGCATTTCTGACTTTAACGTGGCACATCTCACACGATCAGGCGAGGCTTGCGGAGTTCGGTTTTTGACCCAATACTCTTTTAGTATTGAGATGAGCGTTCATTTTAGATTCGCACTTACCCACGCAATGAACAAAATGCAAGCTAGTGCTGACAGTAGTTTTAGGGGGCGTGATGCAAGTAAAACTTGCATCAAACATTTACAACATTCTTGTTTTGGGAGTAACTACAGTCCCTAACCAAAAATGTAGAGACAGGACACGATGAAATTACACCCACTTGGGCTTCGTATTTTATTTTCCGGTAAAATACGAAAATCTCTACTTTCGTTTCTCTAAAATTGCGCGCATCTGCTCAGCCTTTCATTTCGAAATCCTGCCTCCCCCTTGAGCCCCCCCCCTCCTCTCACTCCGGAACGCTTCTGCGCGGCGCCGACAGGTACTATCTCTGCTGTGACCCACTGACCCCTGTATTGTGTTTCTAACTTGAATACACACCGGCAGAAATGATGAGCGACTCAGAATCGGAAAAGGAACTAGAAGGTGGGGCTAGCGGGGCCATTTTTGCTGTCGATTCATCCGACAGCGACGAGCAGGAGATCCAGGAAATCGCGCCACGTTTTGCAAAGTGGCACGACACGTGGGACGAGTTTTTCACGAACCTGAGAGAGTATGAAGCACGTACTGCCCAGCTCTATCGAATTCGATCGTGCATGAAGACGTCGGCGAGGAACGAAAAGATCAAGAAGAAGAAAAGGTGGAAGGAAAGGGAGTTGATCCCGGACGCGTTTGGCGATTACTATAAGAAGCTGGTATGCACGCATGGATGGGAGAAGAATCCTCGCGGGGAGGGACAGCGGACTGGGCACATCCACCACAGCACAAATTGTGGCGTCAACCTTTCCGCGGCAGTCACGCTTTGCCAACAACTGGCACGTGGCGGGTGCATGTGAGCACACACAACAGAACACACAACCACAGACTTCGGCGTGAGGTCTACCAAAACTACCCGGCAACTCGGCGTGTAACAGAACCCGGCATTTTGGACTTCGTCGACGAGCTTGTCAAAGCGGGCTCCAAGCCCAAAAAGATTCTCAAGTATCTCCAGGAAACAACAGGTTTGATTAGCGAAGTGCATATCTTTATCTTGCTGTCAGTGGTTCTAATGACATGAGTTGGACAGGCAAACGAGTGACGCTCCGGGACGTGCACAATTTGGTCCGCAGGTTAAAGGCAAAACGTCGTGGCGCTACCACGGTTGAAGACAGGCGTGAGGCGGTGCTGCGGAAATTTTGCTCTGTTCGGGGGAACACTGCCTCCATCTTCGTTGATGATAGGAAGACAACGCAGACAATTACAATGCAGACACGGCAAATGGGACGATTCTTTGACGCTTTTCCGGAAGTGGTGCTGCTGGATTCGACCCACGGAACCAACGCTGCGAAGTACAAGCTCTTCAGCTTCATGATCGAAGATACTTTTGGCCACGTAAGTACTGCATTCTGTCCCGATTAGTTGGTGATCAATTCGTGACTTTGCCAAATGGTTAGTGATCAGTTGGTGTAGTTGGGGACTCATTAGTGACTATAACAATTGCTATGATTTGGTTAGTGATTAACACATCTTGCGTCGTGGTTCTTTCATGATAGGGTCAATATGTTCAACATGCATTGGTCGAAAACGAGAGTCATGCGTGCATGAAGGATGCTATCAATGCATTTAAGGAAAATAATCCTTCGTGGGACCAGATTCGCGCCTTCATGGTCGACAAGGACTTCGGAGAGATCACGCTTCTACAAAAGGAATTCCCGTTAGCTCGTGTATTGATTTGCCATTTTCATCTGAAGAAATATCTTCGTGCTGAGATGTCGGGCGCTATCTACGGCGGCCGCCATGGCGTGGATGTGGATCGTGTCGAAGACTCGCTCGACATGATGGTGAAGGCTCGAGCTAAAGAGGAGTATGATCGCGGCTTCAGGTACATGTACTACATTTTGGACGGATTCGATGAAGTAGGAGAGCTACCAGAGCTACCTGAGCCGAAGCACCCTCTGCTCCAATATTTCGTTCGAAACTGGCATTCCTGTAAAGAAATGTGGAGCACATACGAGCGTGGTGATGTCGCTCATCGTGGCAATCATACCAACAACCGGTAAGAATGTTGTACATTTGCCGTGATGCTTTTGCTATTAGACTAATCGCTCGCTTGTTGCTATGATGCAGACTTGAGTCAGCGTGGGGGGCGCTAAAAGAGATTCTGCGACCAGAGATGGAGCTGGACGAATGCGTGGAAACGCTGGTTTTTCTTCAGTCTACAGCGGAATTGGAGTATGCGTCGCGTATTAATGTTCTAGGCTCACGACATTATCATGGCGCAGATGAGATGCTGCTTCGGTTGTCAGCATTGGTGAGCCCACACGCGTTTGAGTTGGTTAGAAAGGAATACGAGCTGTTCAAGAGTGGCAGTGTTTCGTACGAAGGTAAGTGGCTGCAACATTCAATCGCCCGTCTGAAGTCGCTCACAACCGAGTGTGAATATACTGTTGATGTTTCGGTAAGTCAGCGTGGTAGCATATTTTCGGTTAGTAGATGTTGTCTCATGATACTTTGTGTTTTGCATGCAGACATATACATGCTCCTGCTTTTTCATGCGAGCTATGTTGCTTCCGTGCCATCACGCAGTGTTTGTACGGTCATCGATGGACAAAAAGAAGGTGATCCCTGTGAACTATATTCATACACGATGGTTGTTACAGTCCGAAGCAAACCGGCCCGAAGAAGACGAGTCAGGCGATGATGTTTCTTGTGCTGCACTTCGATTACAAACTTCGCATACGAGGTCTGTGGAACATGCAGTTTTGAATGGGTCTACGAAGTGGAAGACTGGCATGGATATTGCTGGCAGTGTCGTGGAGGCGATGTGCTCCCAAGGAACTCCCACTTGCCTAAAGATTGCTGAAGCGTTGCGAGAGTTTGGAGAATATGTTAAGCAGGGCAATGTACCGAACATTTCGGGATCTGATCAAAATTCACCTGCGAAGTTAAATTGTCAAGCTGGTGAAAATGGACCAGGCTTCACTGATTCGGATGATTCTAAGAGTGAAAATGGGTCGGACTTCAAGAGCTCGGATGATTCTAATTGTCCGTCAACACGAAGGGCGGCACAAGCATCAGAAAACAGCGATCGTGTATTGGAGTTGGATAGAGTTGATGGTTCGGATGCCGGTGAAATTGTTGGAGACGGTAGGTATGAAGCCATTCCGTGTGTCGCCAAGCCAGTCGATGTGGAAGGTGCTGAGTTTATTGCTGACACGGACCGATTGCTTCGCGAAACGCGTGAGGAAATTTCTGACAGTGACAATAGCGATTTACCGGCAAGCAAGGGCAAGATGAATCGCAACCTCGCCACCAAAGCAGTCGTCAAAGCAAAGAAGAAGCACCACCTGACCAATAAAGGCCCCGTCAAAGCAAAGAAGAAGCGCGACCTCGCCACCAAGACAGCAGCTAAACCCAAAGAAGATCTATGTGCGAGGACAAACTCGGATTCGGGTTCGAGGGGCGAGTCTAATACGGACCCCAAATTAGTTAGTAAAAGACCCCAGCCAGTTAGTAAAAGACCCCAGCCAGTTAGTAAAAGCCCCCAACCAGTTGGAGAAACACCTGTCACCTTTGAGCGAGTCTGATTCCAATCCCAATCAGTTAGTGAAAGACCCCACCGAGTTGGTGAAAGATGACAACCAGTTGGTAAAATTTCCCAACCAATTGGTCCTTCGTAAGCGGCGTACAACAGCAACGGATGAAAGCGATGATGCGAGCAGCAGAGATAGTTCCAGCAGTGAAGTACTTACAGGAAAATTTATCGTCAGCAAGGCAGTGAAAAGCAAGGGAAGGCCAAAGGTGCGTCGAAAACAAGTACGTGAAGCTAAACGACTTCGTATGCGTGAGTCAAGCGCCGAGGCAAACGAACTAGTTCAAGGAAGACTCGTCCCTGTAAAGGACTTATCGCTTGTTCGGAAGACGCTAGAGCACAACGGCAACGTGGCAGATGCTTTACCAGTACTGAACAGCATCACGCCAGAAGACCCACCGACTTGGAAGGCGACTTCGGTCGTGCTCCTCGCGAGAAAGCAGAAGGTTCACCGCAAAGTCACGATTGTCTTTCCGAAGAATTATGTTGCTAAGTGTATGGCAGGAATCAAGATCTACCGAAAGTCGTTGCCAAGCGATCATCATGCGGGCAGAATGGGGGTATCTATTTCGAAGATGGGTACTTTTGCGGAGGAAGATCTGAAAGCGATGCTCATGTGGTATGATGAATATCCGAAGCTGGTTGCTGTTCATGATCTTGCAGAATGGATCAGAGTTTCAAAGTTCACTCGAATTTTGCTACCTAGCCCGCTAAACAACTGCACCACCGTTGATTTGAAAGCTTGCGCAGCACGTCTAGAATCGATCAGTGTAACAAAGTTGGTCAGTACACGGTTCGGACAAGTGCAAGTACATGAACTAGCATTTTTTCGGAGATCTGAGTGGCTGGACGACTCGTGCTTCAAAATTGTTATGCGCCATCTTATCGATCAAGACCAAGACAAAAGCGGAAGAAGTCGTATTGGAGGGGTGAACCCATTGTATGCGAGAGTGCATGACGAATCCATGAAGCAACAAGTTATTGCCAACTCGCCATGTCAGACTACCAACCGGTTAGTTCTCATTCCTATGTATCTGGAATCGCACTGGGCTGGTGTTGTCCTGGATTACGAGAAGAGGAAAGCAACGATGTTTGACCCGGCGCAGACGATGACAAACTACAAGGAAATCAGCAAAATTTTGGACAAGTATTTTTGGAGGATACACTGAGACCCTTGATCCGATTCATCAACGCGCCCCACGACAAGAAGATATAAATAGTTGCGGTCCCTTGACTCTCTTGTTCTTTGAGTGTGCTGTGCCAGTTCCCAAGGTTTCCAGCGAACAAGTCGAGTATCCACGCTTTCGCTATTTTTTTCTGTCTAGCAAGGGAGTGTTCTGCAGAAACCCTGGGGTAACCATGAACGATTCATAACTGCACAAAATACATTGCCGTTTTACTTTGTTGATCCGGAATCGCGAAACGCTAAGTCATGGCACTCTGAATCTGCGTAACCCGATCCCACGTTGAGACGAAAGCCGCCGACGACAGGCATACTTGACAGGACTAAAATAACAATAGATTGCAGAATACCCATAGTTGCGCTTTGTGGCCACGGCTGCTTTGGATTTCATAAGCGATGGCAGACACAAATTTTCGCTAAGTCGCCTCCACACTCAGTCAACATTCGTACAACGTCACACTAAAATCTCTACAATCAGCTCATTCGTAGAGAAATCAGATCGTACTTAAATTTTTTATTTCGTACCTAAGGTTTTTAATACGTACTTAGCAGGATTAAATTACGAACCACTAACGAAAAACTAACCGGTTAGTGGTGATTGGTCATCTTGGTTGGTGATCAATGGACCGGCTATGCAAACTGGTTAGTGACTCTAACACGAGCCTTTTGTTTTTTCACTAAAGTGTTCCGTTCACACTAATAAATCGACTCCCAGACAGCGAGGTTTGCTGTTACCCAGAGGTTCTTATTCCGTGCTCATGCTAAAGTTTTTGTTGGAATGTTGTCACGTTGTAAGTAAACAACATAGAGCCCCGAATTTTGTCAAGCGCGTTTCGAGACGACTTTGCCCAGGATAAACGACCAACTATCCAACTATGGACAACTTGGTAGAAATGCTGTGTCCTATTTGTTTAGTTAAGGCTGGCCAAACATGGGCTGCTTCGACTTACTTCGTACGACTTGACGACGATTCCATCTGTATTTTTTTATTGGCAGGATGCTGTCAAATTGAACTCGATTCAGATCATTTACCTAGTGTAACCTCGATGAGCAAGCACTGATCCGTCCTACTGGTAGTATACACAGTCGTATTTGAGAGGAGAGGGGCTTCTAACACTTGAGGAGACAACATTAGTGAAACTGCTCTGTCTTAAGGAAGAAGACTCTCTTTTTCGCTTGTGTAGAATTGCCAAACACTCTGGGTCACCGAAGGAGCGAGCTGCTCTGCTTGGTGCGCTCTTACTTTCCTATTCAGTCTATTTGACCACTCACTATTTTTTCAATCGGCTGAGCTTGAAATGCTGAAAGAGCTGCCTTTAGAGAAATCACATTGGCATCAAATACTGCGGTGCAGTCAAGAGTGTAATGATATACTACTTTATAGTGCAAATACTAAAGCAGGCTATTCTTTGTTTCAAATTTTGGGTTACTGTTCTTTTTTTTTCGTGGCTTCTATTCGGTGATATCCATTCGAATCACCCAGTGATCACAGAAAAATCACAAAGCTCATTTTGCAAACCGACCAGGTCTAACTTCTCTAGCTAAACAGTATAAGTTTATCTAAAGACCTCTATTAGAGCGATGTCCAAATAAAAACCAACTTGTTTTTTTGTCACCTTAGTTTTTGCCAGCCAAAAAAATGAAGTGAAAAGAAACAGTCTGGATGTCCAAGTACCAGTCAGCTGTGTCTTGGTTGAGCCTCATAAACCGCATATCAATTGATGCCCTTTATGAGTTTGTTTCCTTTCACTTCACATGGTTTCCTTTCACTTCACAATATGAGACCCGCAACAAGGAAAACAACTCCAGCCGAAGCAGCTTCTGCAGCTAGCGATGCAACACCGCCTCGTCTTGCCTCGATCATCGACGAAGACGGTCAAGTACTCATCGTCGCTGGTTCACCCTCAAACTCCCCATTTGCTACTACTGCTCTAATTGCTTCAGTGTACTACGCAGATTCACGCACAAGAAGTAGCGAGTTGCTGGTGTCTTCTGGGCCACTGAAAAAGAAGACGCGCTGTCATGAACTCGCGCTTGGATGCACCACCAACTTAAAGTATGTTGAAGCCATTGCGTCAAGTGTTCAGACCAGGAAGACTGCAACGTTTGCAGCTAGTAAGGCTAAGACAAAGTCGGCAAAGGCAGCCAGCACATTGACAACAAAGCTACAGACGAAGAAGCGTCAAAAGGTCCAACGTGCGACGACTCGCACTGTTCTAGAGCCAGGAGAAGCTAAGAGCATGCGCTGGACGATTACATTGACCTCCTCGGCTCTTGAAACCCGCTTCAAGAACCCTATCGTTCTCAAGAAATTTACCAAAAAGACCGTTGATACTAAGAAGATGCGCGCTATATGGGAGGATACAGTCAACATATTTCTTCAGCGTGCATTGATCGAGCAGGCATGGGGAAAAGATCCAGCCCGTACCGTGACTGTCAACCAGTTCAAGAGCAAACTGAACGCCATCCGAAAGGCGTACAAGGCAAAACGCACTCGCATGCTTGGAACCGGCAATGAAACTGAAGCTGCTGCTACAAGTGATGACGAAAGTGGGCAACGACACTATCCTGAACTGCCGACCGATTTTCTGGCCGACGCAACGGAACTTTCGCCAGACGACGGCGACGACGGTGCTCCATCCTACAAGAAACTGGTTTGCGATCCTATGAACGTCAACGGCAAGTATCGCCGTGAGCTTGGCAATGAACTTTGCACTCTGTGGCCACTGTTGTGCGATGTTTTTTCTTGTAGTCCTGGGCTAACTGGCGAGGCAATCACAGAGTCCGGTAAAAATACAAGTAGGGCGAGCAGTGGCGAAGAAGACGGCGATGCACGCAGTAATCACGATAACCAGTCTGATGAAGAGTGTTCTGACTCATCATGTGAAGTCCGAGCGAAAGTCAAAACCACCGCAAAAGCAAAGCAACGACAGAAGCAGCAAAAGCACCGAGGCAAACAAGAGCATAAACGCCCTGTTGATGTCCTCAATGAAACGCTGCGTGACGGTTTTGGTGCTGTGGAGCGCATATTCACTGCACGACAAACTGGCCGAGCGAAAGATGGCGTGAACGCACTCGTGGATAAGCTAGTCGCCTCGGTTGAGTCGTCGAACGTCCAGCAGCAAGCCACAACTGAAGCCATTCGCCAAAGTATTGACGAACTAAGCAAAACAACCGCGGATCTATTGAAGGAGTTGATGAAGCAGATCAAAAAGAACGCTCAAGACTGAAGCAAGATGTTTTGCAGCCATAAGTGGTCGACGAGCGATTGTTTTACTCATTGCTATTGTCACAGTGGTAAAAGATGCTAGCGTACGAATCACGTTTGCTTTCCGCTAATTCAATCTCATCTTGCGTTCAATTCCAGTGATGGTTGTATGCATTCATCACCTCTCTCGCATGCTTACGTTCTTGATCGTTTCGCACCACTTCAAATTCCTCATTGTCACCAATATCAATCAGCAAGTTATGCAACACAACGGCCGCACAAATCATGCGAGCATTGGCTGAGTGGGAGCGACGATTAGTAACCCCATGTAAGCTTTAAAGCGAACTTTGATCTTGCCAAACACGCATTCAACTAATATACGAGTTGATGATAAATGATAGTTGTAGCTGGAAAACATCAAGCATCACAACAATTGTTAGAATTACACATTACCCGCCTTGTAAAACGCTTCTCACCACCGTTGCTTTCGTGTCAAGCGCCTACCACGCCGTTCATCCTAAGGAACCATCAAAAATGGCCAAATCTTGAACCCAGCATCCCCCAGTCATTTGATTCCCGGCGGACACAAATGACGGGCACGAGCACCAAGGATCTCGGATTGATTCCACATAGATTGATCGGAGTTACTGCCACTGAAAACCCCAATATATTGAAACTTGTTGCGATGATCAATGGCAGCTAGACAATTGTAGGAGGGCTTTGCGCTTTTGTCGTAGAAGCCCTGTAAGTAGGGAATTTTTTAATAGTATTAGCCATTGCAGCAAAAGAGAGGAGATCAGTCTACCAAATGCTCGTTGGGCCTTCGAGTACGTACGAGAGTACCGTCGAAAATGCACGCAACATCAGGAAAATCACCTCCCCTCTTGGCAAACCCCTCAACCACTGCATCCCATTCATCGGTAGCCGTGGGTGCAGGACAATATACGACGTCATCCAGCATATCGTAAAGAAGTTTTTCAATGCTCTGGATGTAGCGAAGAGCTGGTCTTCTTAACATGCCGAGCTGAGTAGCAGCGCCGCCGATCCCATCGCCATCATCCCCGCATCCGTTTCCGTAATAAGTCAGCAGTGCTGCAAGCCCGTACCCAAAGTTGTACTGCGCGGTTTTGCCAGGAAACCCATATTTGCGATAATAAAGTGGCTCCAGTAGATGCTCAAGAGCGTCGAAAGATCGTGGAGAGCATTACCATCCAATTGGCTTAATAAAACCGTTGTCACGATGAAGAAGAGAAGGGGCACCAAGATCTCCTCGTCCGAAATTCCGTCCGCCAGCGTGGATGCTCTGCTTACGTTGCCAATGCCCTCGTCCATTAGCTCAATCTGCATCTCTTCATCTTCGCTTTCTACGGCACCAGCAGTAACAGGAAACACCTCCAGCTCTAGTTCCGTGTCGCTTGCATCGTCTGAAGATATAGAGGCGTCGTCGCTGTCAGCTTCGGAGCAGGAATCGACGTCCCAACGCATCTTCCGCGCTGCTTGATGCTACCAACTTCGACACTTTGGGAAATAAATAGTGTGCTTAACTAAAAAAATGGTGTGGAACCAATTTCTTTTTGTCTGCTTAAAATCCATCAAAAGCACCGCCTGTTTTTTTTCGAGCAACATTCACAAATTAAACAGCCACAAAAACCAAATATGTTTTTTACTTGGACATCGCTCTTAGAGTATTTTAGCAAAATGGTTTACTGCCAAAATACCCTCCGATTTAATGCCCTACGTTAGACCTTGTAGGGCCTCATTAAACCTACCCTGGAGCCAGTAAAGCTTTCTTAAGTAGGCAGTAGCATAAAATATGAAGCGCTCCGAAGTACATCAATTTCAGTAAGGCACAACGCTCTCTTCTATTAATAGACTAGCAATTGCCAATTTACAGTATGATACTAAGAACTTAAGGAAGCTGTAGGTACATGCCTAAAACAAATTATTATTTTATTTTTTATGCGTTAACACCAGTGCGAGCTCTGCATACCTGTATTACTGGCTCTATTCATATCAGCCAGGCCTCGTGACCTGCGAAGGAGGAAATAGCCGGCGAAAATTGTCCATTCGGACTTAATAGTCTACCTGTATTATTTATACGTAAGATCAGGTCTTAGGTAGGATTTATGGTTGCCAAAGATATTACCATCATTATATCAACTAAGAGGCTTAGCCCTACCCTCTCCTTCTTAGGGCTAGCCTTTTGAAGTCGGATTGGTCAAATTTTGAGAAAGTCACTGTGACGGGGTCACACAGCACCTTGCGCTAGAGGGAGTTGGCTTCCGAAAGTTTACAAACTCTCAGTGAACAGTAGTTCACAGATCCCTTTTGTCTAAGGGAGCGAAGTGACCAATTTAAGGTAAGTGGTAAGCTGAATGTATTTATAAGTAGGCTATGCTTAAGTTAACATACAAACTATAAGTCACATATAGAAAAGCTATGTCATCAGCCAATGGTCAGTCTCGGACGACCCTGGTACCATGTACCAGATATCCCGAAGTGTGACGTGTCACACTTCATGTAGCTTAGGAGTACACTTGGGGTTACGTACTCCGCTACACTCACAATACCAAAAGCTTTGGACAGACCTCACAAGCCTTGGTACATATCCGCGTTTCTGCCAAAAAAAACTTCTCTTTTAGGGGAATGAAGCTCGCTCGGCTGGGAAGCTTTTAGATCTTAGATCGCGATAGATCTCTTAGCTGCTTTTAGGTTGTGCATTTATGCCTGAATTCGCCAGCCAGAACTTTCTTAGCATTTCCGCGTCCACCTACAAGAAACTACGAGAAAAATGCTTTGGCGAGTTACGTGAATGGAAGTTGGCGATTGTCGAGTGCACAGTTGTGGCTGGAGGCGACTTCAATTGTATCGAAGACCCGCAGTTGGACAGGCCAGGAGGAATATGGACCTCGGAGACAGAGAGCAACTCCCTCTCAAGGTTGATGATCAATCTAGCATAGAAGATGCGAGGGATTTGTTAGGCTCAGCGTTGGAAGAGATCGACCTGCCAAACCACGAGCACTTCACACATTGGCAAGGTAATTCGGCTATTCGTATCGACCTATTTTATCCTTCCACATCCTTACAACAGAAAGTGTTGGTATAGCGTTGTTCTAAACCTGTACATGTATGAAATGGGTAGAAGTGAGGCAACCACCAATGGTATCCGATCACGACGAAGCCATGCTACATTTACGAGTTCCAGCTAACCGGCGATTGGTAAAAGGGAGTCCTTTAAGACCGCCGTGTTCCTTTCGAGGTTCGCATTCTGAGCGTCTACACCTTAGCTCGCAATGTGTTGCCAGGTTGCAATTCCTCCAAGCCCATCGCGATGGCTCGACAAAGAGGAATATGAAAGTGATACGTCTACCACTTGACAACTGAATGAACACACACATATCTTAGAGTTTCATCGGAGCTGATACGTTCGATGGAGTGCATTTAATTGTTTCACCTAGACCTACGACATCCGATTGGCTAAAATCATGCTTTTGATTTACTGTGATTGGTTGGTGATTTTTACTGGCAGGTAACTGGCAGTTTATACCCTTACAAAAATCAAGTATGGCTCGATAAACTATCATATTCATCCATATCTAAAGGACCTTTAGTAAAGGTATTCCCAGTAAAAATGTTAATGCATGTATGTCATTTTCCTTACACCAGTTCCGTGCAAAAAGGTCCTCATTCACCCCTCCCATACAAAAATTAGGCATAAGTGTAGCCATCTGTCATCGTTTGGCCGCCAACCTGGCTCGTCCCAATGAAATTGATTTCTCGTTATAAGATCCAGAGAAATCCGAAGGTAGGCTAATTGAATGTTTTGGGGGCTAGGAACCCGACTGACGCTTCGATTTATTCAATTAGATCCGTGAGAGTGTAGATATTAGAGCATCTCCAGTCGCATTGGCAAAACCTATTTCTAATGACGAGTTTAAATCTATTTTGATTGGCTACTTAAAAATAGAAATACAAATACTTCTGCCTATGACCACTCGCCTGGTCGCCATCCAGCATAGATGGAACTTCAAGCGCTGCTACGCCACGACGACGATGACAACATAATCGATGGTCTTGATGGCTTTGACGCCGAGATCACTCTAAGTCTGATTATACGTCACCGTTCTAAAAGATGAAGAGGCCGGCCACGCCGGGGCTCAGCCCCCGGAAGGAGGCAAACACGTGAACGGAACATTCTACTCGGTCACGAATCAATAATGCGGGACTACCTCGGTCCTAATCCGGTCTACGACGAAACCCTGGTCCAGCGGCGCTACGGGCTCCGTTCAGTACTCTTTCGGCGGCTATTGATCGAGATTACGGAAGCGAATTCTTATATTGCAAGGAAACCTGATGCTGTTGGCAAGATGGGGGCATCTCCAGAGCAGAAAATGACTGCAGCTCTACGCATGTTAGGAAGCAGCATCTCTGCTGATGGACAGGACGAATATTGTCGAGTAGCAGAGACTACTGTGATGAAGAGCTTTCATGCTTTCTGTAAGACGTGGTATACATATATGGTAAAGTGTACCTGCGGGCGCCAACAGCAGATGACGTTAGGAAGATCCTGCGCTTTAATGAGAGTCGTCGCATGCCGGGCTTGCTGGGATCTCTGGACTGCACTCACTGACGATGGAAGAATTGTCCGACAGCTTGGCACAGACACTGTTGCTCTCTGAATAGTAATCGAGTGTCTTTCATTACGTCATCCGCACTCTTGCCTGACTCATTGCGGGCCTTAATAACACTATAGCACCCCACCAGTTTGGCCACGTCGTGAGAAATACTAGACCATCGATTGCGAAGCGCTTGCGCAGTACGAACTTCCTCCTTCTTCGGCTTTGTTGCGCTATTAAATCGATTGAGAATTGAATCCCATAAAGACGCTGCCTTCTGCTCTGCACCTTGAATGGCGTTTTGATAGAGGTCTAAATATGCGCGAACTAGCGCTTCATCTTGCTGCGTCTCCCATTTGCGCCCGTGTCCCATTGTAGAATGGTGGATTTGTGCTCTGGTAGTCCGTTGCCGAATGCGGATGTTGCCATAGATCCCGCGCTCTATTCATATTTGGAATAGTCCACCTGCTTGAAATTTATAAATTTAGATAGCAATAGAGCACCCACTGGGATGGTGTGAGCTATTTTTAGCATTTGTTACGGAAAAATATTTTTTGATTAGCAATAACATGCTCGAGTGGAGATGCTCTTAGCCTTCAAAGCTCGGTCGGTCGTACGGACTGCTCGCTCCAAAAAGATGGGACAATGGCCCCGTTTAGGCAAATCTGAAATCGGAAACCTGAGGAAAATGTCTTCGTGTCGTATTTTGCACTAGTGTTCCGACAAAAGTCACTGGTAAAATCGTTCCATTGTGACAAACACTCTTCACATAGATTCTGGGGAGGTAATGCCTTACAAGCCAGAATCAACTGCAGCCCCAAGACACAAATATCGCAGCACGCGGGAGAGCTCTGGCTGAAAGGCACGGACTAGTAGTGCTGGGCTGAATGCTAGTGCAGGCGCTCGTGAAGGAGACGATGTCTGAGATGACCACGCACCTATTAACGGCTCTTGTGACGGAAAGAATGACAGTCCTCACTGCGCCTTCGCTGATAAAGCCAGCATGGATACAACAGTGGATGGAGATTGAGATGGATGCTCTTGTGATGCTACTGCTGCTGCCGCAGGAACGAGAGTGGATTGCGAAATTGCGTAGCTCTCATTGGGCCAAGATGATATTCTCTTCAAGAATTTACTTTGATTGCAGCATGAAGGACATCTTCCGCATGGACAGCACAAGTTTTGCCGCACTTGCTCAGGTCATCTGTCCTCGTCTAACTCCAATGAAAGCCGGTCCAGATGTGGTTTTACCCCAGAAGCTGCTCGCAGTGTTCCTGTATGTGTGCGCTCAAGCGTCAACCGTCCGTGCCACGGCTGACCGCTTTGCTATAGGCCCCTCAACCGTGTCTGGAATCGTGAGGGAGGTGGCTCTGGTGGCGTGCCACTCGTTACGGCATCTGATAACGTCCCCCCATTTCGCTTATGTGCTTCTTAATTCGCTGAGGCATGAGGAATTCCCCAAATTATCGGCTGTATCGACGGGTGTCATATACCTATAGCCAAACCGAAAGAGGATGGAGCCATGTACTTTAACAGGAAATGTTGGTACAGTTTGATACTACTAGCTGTAGTCGACTGGAGGGGGAGATTTTGTGATCTAGACTGCAAATGGCCAGAACGTGTCGGCGACAGTCGTGTATTTCGAAATAGTGGATTAGCAAATGTTTTCCCGGCCCTTTCAGCTTCGTCAGACAAAGTGACCTTATCGACCGGCCACACAACTTACGCAACTATCCCCTATTATCTACTTGGTGACTCCGGCTACCAGAACAATAGCCACATGGTAACTACATTCGAGATTGCGGAGACACATGACCCTACCTGCGCGGCTCTGAATAGGCGACTTAGTCACGCCCGCTACCGCGTAGAGTGTGCATTTGGACAGGTCAAATGTGGTTGGAGAATTCTTCTCAAAGGTATTGCACAAGATGTCAGTACTGCACCCGATATCGTGTACGCGCTGTGTATCCTTCAAAATTTCTTGCTTGATAACAAAGATACCTTCTCCATAAGTCAAGAGGAACAACGCCAAATATTACAAAAGAATGAGGCGCGGCTTTCACAACCCGAAACAAAATTGGAAGCATCTACAAACCAAAACATTCGAGACGATCTCAAGAAATGGTATTGATTTAACCATCAGGATCGCAACTAACAAACTACGCTGTAGCGATAACTCCATCTTTTACTTTTACTTTTTCGTCATTGCATTTAGAAAAGCTTGCATCATGTCCATTTGCTGTGCGTGTTGGCGGCGACATTCGTGTAGCTCTTCGCGCTGCATCTGCTCTAGCTTTGTGAAAAAAGCCTCCGATCTCTCCTCTAGCATTTCGCGTACTTTTTCAAATCTTTCATTGCGCTGCCGCTTATTGCTCCATCTTCCAGTGTTATTCGGGTCTTGTTCCTCAATTGTAGATGGTGAATGCTTCTCGAATACGATGTCAGTTTTTGCTGGAGCCGCTGGTTGCGTGGCACTCTCCATGTCGAAGCGAGGCTGAGCAACAAACGTTGAACGTAATGGAATTGTATCCGCCTGGTCACCTAAAAAACTGTTAAGCTTGTCAAATACTTCCTTTGTCACGTTAGGACTTTTGATACGATGCAAATTTTTAAAAACAGTACTAGTCAAATTAGCGACTTACATCACAATATGGCAACCTCACGTACCGTAGCTCTCTTCTCTCTTGCTTTGATTACTCAAACCAATCAGCCTTGTCCGTGCTACCGGCAATTCGGCTCGCGTTGGCGTCTCGAATAAAGCGATACATCTCGCGTAGGGATTGTAGCTTGTCTTCAACAGCGTTTCTTGACCTAGTTGAACTGGGACAAAGGGCCGTGTACTTTCTCAAGATACGCGCGTTCGTCATGGTTGTCTTCTCGTCCTTAGGGATCCCTGCAACGTACACAGCTCGCCATGCACACGCAAGGGCAAGCATGTCGTCCTCTGTCCATTTACGCTTCGTGAACGGGGCGGCGGCAGGGAGATATGGGTCGGGAGGCCTCGCCTGTGGCTCTGCGCTCTCCGCTGCAACATATTTGCGTAGGTCCAGCTCTGAGGGGTTCGTTAAAGACACTAGTTCCTCACTAGGAGAAGGGGGCGACTCGGAATTCGTTTCCATCTCGAAGGTATACAATTTGTGAGCTGTGTGGTGGAGCGGGGGCTATCAGGTTATAGAGATACCAGATTCCTGTGTGCTCCACAGGCACCTGGGAAAATGTCATTGAAGCGAGGTTCCTCCTGGTGTTTTTCGTGCCTTAACTTCCGGTTCAGGTCGGAAAGTGCGAATGCTGAACAGCATTTTCCTGCAATCTGGCGAAGTGTCACTATTTTTAATTAGATTTCAGGTTCCCGCTGTTGTCTGAACGGCGCCAATATCCCGTTTTACTGGTTCTCTAAGTCAAGACGTATATTCTATTCAAGAGGTCCCTACCCCATCATCTTTGTTTCCTGACAGGTTTTGCGAAATATCTCAGCTGTACCTTAATATTTCTCTGCGTGAATTGATTGGCGGAAACCCCAACTTCTTAGCTTTTCAAAGATACCTTGTGGGTAATAGGGTCTTATTGGTCGATCCAATTTAAAAAACCTACAAAAATTCCCGACCGACCGGCCTTGTTGCACGGAATTATGGATACAGTAGTGCTAAGCACACCATGTACAAACTGAAGTCGAATCTGGTAGCAAAAATAAGTTTCTCTGTTTCTTGGTGTATTCCATAGCGAAGCAGAGCGAAGCAAGGGAATTGTGTTTTCCACACCAGTTTTTTAGTCCTGGTATACCGAAACGGTACCGGTATACACTGCTCCTGCTTGTTGCTGACCACACGTGGCGAGCTCTCTCACTTCGTATTTGGAGAACAAGCAGCAAGCAGTCAAGAAATAAAGGGGGCTTCCTACAACATTATCGCACGATGACCACTCAAGCGACCACCGAGGCCACCAGTGCTCCCAACTCGCCGTCGTCCAGGGCCGATATTACCCCTACGGACAGCGTAGCTTCCGCCAGCAGAGACGTCGTCGTCGATGTAACAGGCGGTGACGAGCCGTGGACGGCTACATCTGCGCGTACCACAACGGACCCCCCCCCTCCACTGCGCACCGGCAAGCGTGCTGCGCATCGCGGGACGACCGCTGCCGCGTTTACTGAGGCCCGGAAGGGCAAGAAGAAGGCGACGAAGCGCACCCCTGCGGCGAGTACGGGTCGCAAGAAGCCCGGCGATGGCTAGGACAACACGCCGTCTGACCAAGAGCTCGAGGACAAGGTGGCTCCGCCCAAGTCGAAAAGGTCGAAGAAGGCTCCAGCTTCAACGGAGGTACCGGCGACCAGCGTGCAGCTGCCAGCGTCATCCTTCCCCGAGACAACATCGACACGTCAAGGCTTCGACCTGACGTCGTTCATGGCGTCGTTTGATCCCGGTCATGCCACGGTGACGGATACTGCTGACACGCCGGAGTCACGGCTTGAAGGTGAGGCGGGACAAGTTGCTGCTACGACACCACGAGGGCCTGTTACGGAAGTCATGACAGAACTGCGTGCGCTGCGAGAGGAAGTCATCCGTCTACGCCTCCTCCACGGTCATAACGGTGTTGGTCGGGGCGGGGCTACCCCAGCCATCGTGACAGCGCTTAACTCGAAGGGAGAGCTCCCTCCCCCGGACGTTCGCTTTCTGACAAGCTCAAGCTTCCAAGAAGGTTCCAAGAAGACGAAGGGCGACTACAATCCTCCGCAGGCCCACCTGTTGGCTGCGAGTCGGATGTTCCGGGATTTCGGCATGAACTCAGGTAAGATTACGTCTGCTATGTCTTTTGTTCTACGGGTACGGGAGCTTGAGTGCGTCAAGTTTCGAGCGACACCGGCCGTGTTGATAGCCATCTTCAGCGGCCGACTAGGGTCTCGCGGACTGACGATCATGCACTTCAAGGAGAGCAGCGAGATGGCATGCCTGGAAGATGGCTCAACCAACGCAAATTTCTCAAGCGACTTCGGACCTTCGGCTGGGCTACCTACCGTAGGTGTTGAATGCGGTTCCTACGAGGACATCCTGGACGCCATCCACGGACTGAACGCGCTGGGTCAAGATGTGTGGTACGACTATATGCGAAAGCTTACAAGCCGGCTGCGAGTGTTCGTTTCGAAGAACAAGTCCGCAGACCCGGACACGACGCCGGTGCGTGTGCGACTTACTCTCATGTATGTAAACAAGTTCTTGGGCTCGGCCCTGGCGTACATGCAGTACGACAACACGCAGTGGTGGTCGGGCTTCTGCGAATCGCTGCGGTCGATCGAGTACCACTCCACGGGATGGGCTATGGCGCTTGTAAGCGTACTCGCCCAGGAGAAACAAGTATCTCGAGAGACGCGCGGCAACGGGAAGCGCGACCATGAGCGCAACCCCGCAATTCCGGGTGCTATTCGACGGCTAATACCACTGAACCGTCGCGGCCAAGAGCCTTGCCTCCTGACTGTGGCGGGGCTTCCATGCTCTGGAGGCTCGCGAGACCGGTGGGGCAACTCGAAGCGTGTCCACAATTGGCCGGATCCGCTACCTGCGCGTCTACAAGACTGGGTTGATCGCACGTATGGCTCCCACCACACGAACCAAGGCGACCGTCGCTGATGGGGCCGGGGGGATTGTAGGATTTTGCCGCGCGAGCGAGAAATTTCTCCGGAAGGCCTCCGTTTCGCCAATGAAATCCTCTCCTTACCTGCTGATGTACCGGGTTCATCGCCTTCCAGGTTCACCCTAACCTGCGGTGAATCGAGACAAGTGACGTCTTCGGCTATACAGCCTCCTTTGACTATACAGTCCGGGTCGACCATACAGTCACCCAAGGCCATACAGCCCCCCTTGACTATACAGTCCGGGTCGACCATACAGTCACCCACGGCTATACAGCCCCCCTTGACTTTACAGTCCGGGTCGACTATACAGTCACCTCCGGGTATACAGCCACCCTTGACTATACAGTCTGGGTCGGCAATACAGTCACCCACGGGTATACGGCCTGCTTTGACTATACAATCCATGTCGTCTATACAGCCATCTACGTATACACGTCCCCCCGGGGTGCAGCCCATCCAGGTCAGACGATCTGTACACTAGCGAGAATATACGACGAAACGACCGACGCGATAATACGAAGTCTACCAAGGTCCAAATTCCGATGAATCCTGATATATCTACAAGCATGCCTTCGACTTCGGGTACAAGTCAAGCAAATCCAGACAAGCTACACTCGGCTAACAGAGATGGCACAGGAAACATACTTCGGATCGAAAGAACCCCACGTCGCCGTGTAGTCTCAAGTAAAACCGCGGACCAAATGCATGAGAATGCACGTCGGCGACGGGACCTGAATCGAGAAGTTCAATCGGCTACGCTCGGGAAGGCCATGGCCAGCTTCGGCATAAAGCTACCAGCGCCTGATACAACGCAAGAAGGCGCTGATGGACCTGTATACGTGCTTAATAAGCCATTGCAACGCTCTCTGTCGGAGCTCGCACGCCGTTCAGCTTTACTGCTACCGGCGTTCGTGGAGCTGGTTCGGGGACAAACGGAGCGGGATTACCGTCCGAACAAGAATTTGGTTCCAGCGGTTCTTGGCGAACTGTGCAGAGAATATAAGCACTTGGCGCAGATGCAGAAGATTGCTCAAGAAGGTGTCGAAGTCCAGCTAAAAGAAACACCACCTCGGCAGTCAGTTCGCCCAGTGAATCATGGCTCGGCTCGGGGCAGAATTAATATCTTGCGCAAGAATATCAGGAAAGAGCAAGATGCTGGGAGGTGCCTGGTCCTCGACATGGATCTTCTGAAGCAGTGGCCAGAGATAATCATTAGTCCCTTCGGCGTCGTGGACAAGGGAAGCGAGGACAGCACGGTTTCCGGACGTACGATCCACGATCTGTCATATCCTGAAGGAACATCGATCAACGATTGCACCGATCAAGACAGCATATCCAAACCTCTCTACATCCACTGCGACGCGGTAGCACGGGAGATCCTGAAAGCAAAGCAAGAATTCCCCGATGTACCAATCTATGTGATGGCGGGCGACGTCGCTACAGCCTTCCGGAATATTAGCATCCACAGCAACAGCGTCTACCTGTTTGCCGGGCTGATCGAGGAAGAGAACGCCCTGGTGATCGAGCTTTCCGCGCCTTTCGGATGGACAGACTCTCCGGGATTCTACGAGATTTTCGGCGGAGCGATTTCCCACGTTCATGGCTGCCATACCAACGCAGCTTCTCCGGCCGGTTTCTTCAATTATCACTGGGTGGATGACCACATTAACGTAGCTGCAGACATAGGAACGACCTGTTCCGACATAGACCGCTCCCTCCGTTACGCAATGGTGGCCATTCTGGGCGCTGACGCCATCACATCGAGAAGCTCACTGATTGGAAGACACGCCAGCGCGTTCTCGGATTGGAGTTCGACTCAGTCGATGGAGTGGTCGCACTACCGGTTTCCAAGATCCAAAAGGCACGCAGGATTGTCGCTTCAGCTTACCACTCCCCGACGTTGACTAGAAAAGCGTATCGGTCATTAATGGGCAGCTTACGTCATGTGGCGACTTGCATTCGGGCCGCGACCGTTCCTTCAGCGTCTCCGCCACCGTGAGGCACAACTCCATCCTTTTCAGGGCGTCTCCGTGACAGACGCAATGCGAGAAGACCTGCTCTGGTGGTGGCTTATTCTGCACAGCCCTCAGCTAAACGGTGTATCTCTGGAATACTTCAACGCTCTCCCACCCCCGGATGTTGTGGTCGAAATGGACGCGTCAGATGGGCTGTGTGCGCTTGACGTATTGGCGAAGACTGCGCTCACCTACGCATTTACCCCATCCGAGCTATCGCTGATAGCGGAATGCAAAATGGGAGCGGCCAACGGCTTTGACATCAACTTCCGCGAGCTCCTCTCGTGTGCCTTCGCGGTGCACGCATGGGGAAAACGATGGTCCGCGAGCAGCCTCATCGGCAACAGACCGCGGCACGTGCACTTCCGTATCGACAATTCATCCGCTGTCGCATGGCAAAACAAGCTGGCCTCACGCAACCCCAGGGCTCAAGTGATGATCCGCCTGCTTAGCTGGTGGGAAGCATCATATCGGCTTCGGTTTTCAGCGTCTCACGTCGCTGGAACAGATAATACGCGCGCCGATGCCGGCTCCCGTATTCCCGCTAACCCATCTTTTGCAGCTGTGTTTGCTTCGCTAACACATGGGTGGTCGCAGGTGGCCCCGAAGACGGACATTCAAGGCCTAGCCAGTATCTGGCAGCATATCTCCGCGCGCACTCCGTTGCCGACTCCACGTTTGATCAATACAATCGAGCCTTCAACAAGTGGAAAAGGTGGACTTCGCGACGAGGACTTTCTCCCTGGCTTCATGGCATGACTCTCACTGATATGGTGAAGCACATATCGGATTTCGTTTTACATGGATTTCAGTTTGGCTTTGGATCCGGCGGTCCCATCCGTAGCGCCTCCATCATGGCGGTGCTCCATGGCGTTCGCCATTTCTTCGCCGCCTCCGGATGTGAGTTCCCGATTGAACACCCGCACATCCGCATGCTTCTCAAAGGAATTAGCCGTCTCGACACGCCCCGACGCCGCAAGGCACCCGTGTCAATCCACCTCTTAGAAGCATGCTTTCGAGGCCTGGCCATGGAACATCCCCGTGGCCAAGCCCTGTGGGGGGTAGTGTGCTTGGTATTCTTCTTTCTTCTGAGACGATCAGAGATCGTAGCCATCCAAGGTGGATCCTTTAAGTGGTTCGCTCTACGAGCGCAAGACATCGTGGCTGTGGATACCGCTGGGCAGCCGACTCAGTGTCCGTCACAGGCTCAGGCTGTTTGGATTCACCTGATCGGGTCCAAGACCAATCAAGGTGGGGCTCCAACGACTAGGATGCTAACTCGCTCTGGTCACCAGTTCCTGTGCCCCGTGTTCGGAGCCCTCATCCTCCATCAAGCAAGGAGGAATCTTCCTGCAAGCATCCCAGCCGCCGTGTACATCTCACGCTCGGGACAACTAGCCTGCGTATCGACCGAAGATGTGTCCGAATCCATCAAAGGCGCTGCCGCTCGCACTGGCGAAGATCCCCGCCGGTTCAGCTCTCATTCTCTACGCGCCGGGGGAGCCACGCACATGTACCGATCTGGCACGGATGCACTTACAATCCAGTTACACGGCCGCTGGGTTTCCGACGCGTACAAGACCTACACCAGGATCTGCAAGGAGTCCGTCACCACGCTTTCAGCGAACATGGTGGCAGGCCCACCGGGGGATTCGACGCTACATTAGTGGAGCCTCTATGCATGACCACTTAAGGGGGCACCGCTCTCCTCGTCCCTTTTCGGATCGAGCTGATGGTCATTGCATAAGCTCTCATTAATGTATTTGTTCGTTTGACCCCCAAGGATTGTGGAAAGGTGTATTCCATAGCGAAGCAGAGCGAAGCAAGGGAATTGTGTTTTCCACACCAGTTTTTTAGTACCGGTATACCGAAACGGTACCGGTATACACTGCTCCTGCTTGTTGCTGTGGCGAGCTCTCTCACTTCGTATTTGGAGAACAAGCAGCAAGCAGTCAAGAAATACTCGCCTCTCCTCGTCCCTTTTCGGATCGAGCTGATGGTCATTGCATAAGCTCTCATTAATGTATTTGTTCGTTTGACCCCCAAGGATTGTGGAAATCACGCTTTTACAAAGGACATCAAAATTTACTATTATGGATATCTATAGCACACTTCTAATAAGCGATGATTTTTACTTAGACGTAGGTGATTGTACTGGGCGAGTACTTGCAGACGTTGCCCTTGGGGCCGGCACCGGCCTCTTCCGGCTCGCCGCCCGACGTGGTGCCGTCCGACCATGAGCACACGTTGATCTTCTTGCCCTTGATCTTGATGTTCTCGAGCGTGGCCTGGTCTCCCCAGTTCTCGTTCACAGTGACAACACTGACACGGCCGTCGACAGCGTATACGTTCTTGACGTTGACCTTGAGGCCCTTGTAGCCGCACGTGCCACACGAACGGTAGAGCTTACCGAAGTCCTCGACGTAGAACCCCTCGATGGACACGGTGCCGTAGCCATTGTGCTGGATGACCTTGTCCTGGGCCGAGCGTGCACCTCCACCGATGACCTTGGTCACGCTACCGGCCGACCCGCCCTTGATGCTCAGTGCGTCCTCGCACACGTCGTCCCACCACACATTCTCGATCGTGCAGCCACTCTGTTCGCAGTGCACACCTTCCATTTGGTCCTGGCCGATGATGACGTTCTTGAGGGTGCCACCGGGCTCGACGCGGAACACGGCGGTCTGCCAGCCGCTCTCACGCTGACCGGCGCACTTGACGTTCGAGCGCTGGAAGGTCTTCATCTTGCCGTCGTAAACTTCGCCTTTCTTGACGACGTAAGGTTCATCGAAAAACTCGTCGCCTTGACTGGCAGGCCACGCTCCGGTGGGCATGGGGGCGGCCTCAGCGCGCATAGAAGCACCCGACGCAATGGTAGCAGTCGCGGCCAGTGCAGCCGTGACGAAGGTAAAAGTGTTGACCATGATAGACACTAGATAGACTGGAGGTCGGTTGTTTGGAGGCTGCAAAGAGTGCAGATTGAAAAATGAGTGACGAATGTGACTGCGTTGCAACAGCCCTCGCGTCTAGCGTAGCACAGCAATCTGCAAGCGACTGGAACTGCTGTAGCCAAGCCCAGGCAAAACAAGAGTCGCCGACGCAAATCCTGTCGTTGAGATCGATGTCGTCGAGTGCAGGCTCCGTGTTGCCAGATGCTAACGTGCTTACCCCGAGATCCTCGCCATCGGTAGAACGAATCGGTAGGACCGGTACATTGTTGTTGATGACCATTGCTGTTCTGCAAAAGCCTGTACAGTATGCCTGTGAGCCAGATGCCGGCTTTACGACAGCGCGATCCGGTGCGAAGACTCACATCGTCAACTAATCAGTGTCCGTAAGCAGTGCACCTTGTATTCGTAAGTATTGTAGGGAATTACAGCCACGGTGGTGCCTTCAATTATTCTGTATTCAAAGACTCGTGTCATTGAACTCAGTGCTACAATAGTTAGCGCAGTAACCTCGGCTGTACCTTGTCCGTGGCCCTTGCGTCGCTGCAACTTGCTGCAGTGCAAGATCCCACGTGAATGCTGCGCCGATGTGCGCCAGGTGGCGACTATTAATACAGCTACAGTACACCACAAGTTCTCGTACAAATACAGTGGCGAGACAATCATAGCGGCAAACCGCATAAAGAACGGACGTCGGAACGCCGCTTTGGCGCCGTCGTCTTTCGCTCTAAAGAGCAGCAAACAACGACGGATGTATTAATTCGTGTGCATTGCCTCTTTATGAAGATACCAAATTGGCATTGGCATTAAAAACTACATGTATTGGAAACACTCTAGGTAATAAAAAGTTAACGCGGCCGGATTATTAATAAAAGTGCTTGTAGCAATAAAAAATTAAC
>NW_003303732.1:1695448-1696672 GCF_000142945.1 Phytophthora infestans T30-4 | reverse complement strand
CTCAGGTGAGCGCGGAGGCGTTGGCACCAGCGATGACTGACCACGGACAGCTGCAGGGCAGCAGGTGGTAGAGCCACGGGAGGCTGAACGACAGCAAGTGGTGGATCCACTGATGGCTGATCAACAGCATGTGGCAGAGCCACAGGTCGCGGAGCGAAGTGCTCGAGATGCAGGAGCAAGGCAAGCTGAACGTTCAGCCGAGCAGCTGGACGCTCAAGGTCCGAGACCTGGTTGTGAGTCAACAGTGGTGGCTTCAACCTATCCACAAGGTGGATCATCTCTTCGAGATCGACCGATGGGCGGTGAACGTTCGCGTCGTGGACGCCGGCGTCGTATGGACGCAGACGCCGTTCCGGCAAGTGCTGACTCTCCCCGCGAGAGCCCAGCTGAGGCAAGGCCTCCTCCTGCTCTGCTCGATGAGCATGGTGAGCTCCACTTTCACGTGGAACGCCTTGTGGCGTGGCGTAGACGCCAGGGTCGTACCCAGTACTTAGTGAAGTGGAGGGGTTACCCTCACTCACAGAACTCATGGGAGTTTGAGGTTATCCTCCGGCAAGATTGCCCTGACGTCGTTGACGCTTACGACCGGGCACATCATGTGCCGAAGCGCCACCATGGCGTGCGACAGCGTCGCCAGGCGCTGGGCGCCTCCCACTAGAGTGGGGAGCGATGAGGTCAGTAGTTGAGCTCAGGCTCTGACCAGTAGCTGCAGCAGCCAGCTCGTACGTATGAGCGGTGCTCGCAGCGGGAGCAGGAGGTGGAGAGACCTCGTAGTGTTAGGGACATGGTCCCGAAGGAAGCAGGTGCTTCGTGTTGTGCTGAACAAGGTTCAGGCACAAGCGTCTCGATAGACGCATAGTTGTTTTGAAACAACTTGCTCGATGAGCATGATCCAAATGTGGATGCGCTGTAACAGCGAAAGTGGTGTCCCGCACGGGGATCGAACCACTGGCCTTTGGCTTGACAGGCCGAAGCTCTACCATTGAGCTACAAGGGCGATGCCCGTACGTCAGTCCGAGAACGGACTACTCATGGTATGAGAGGGCTGCGCCCGGGTGGATTTGAACCACCGACCTGTGGCTTTCAAAGCCAGCGCTCGACCACTGAGCTGAAAGGGCGTTGCCCTTAAGCTTGTCCATTCAAGGACAACAGTTCATGGAACGAGAGGGCTGTGCCCTGGCGGAAAAGAACCACCGACCTGTGGCTCTCAAAGCCAACGCTCAA
>NW_003303732.1:1692897-1694948 GCF_000142945.1 Phytophthora infestans T30-4 | reverse complement strand
TACACCAGGATCTGCAAGGAGTCCGTCACCACGCTTTCAGCGAACATGGTGGCAGGCCCACCGGGGGATTCGACGCTACATTAGTGGAGCCTCTATGCATGACCACTTAAGGGGGCACCGCTCTCCTCGTCCCTTTTCGGATCGAGCTGATGGTCATTGCATAAGCTCTCATTAATGTATTTGTTCGTTTGACCCCCAAGGATTGTGGAAAGGTGTATTCCATAGCGAAGCAGAGCGAAGCAAGGGAATTGTGTTTTCCACACCAGTTTTTTTAGTACCGGTATACCGAAACGGTACCGGTATACACTGCTCCTGCTTGTTGCTGACCACACGTGTCACTTCGTATTTGGAGAACAAGTAGCAAGCAGTCAAGAAATACTCGCCTCTCCTCGTCCCTTTTCGGATCGAGCTGATGGTCATTGCATAAGCTCTCATTAATGTATTTGTTCGTTTGACCCCCAAGGATTGTGGAAATCACGCTTTTACAAAGGACATCAAAATTTACTATTATGGATATCTATAGCACACTTCTAATAAGCGATGATTTTTACTTAGACGTAGGTGATTGTACTGGGGCGAGTACTTGCAGACGTTGCCCTTGGGGCCGGCACCGGCCTCTTCCGGCTCGCCGCCCGACGTGGTGCCGTCCGACCATGAGCACACGTTGATCTTCTTGCCCTTGATCTTGATGTTCTCGAGCGTGGCCTGGTCTCCCCAGTTCTCGTTCACAGTGACGACACTGACACGGCCGTCGACAGCGTATACGTTCTTGACGTTGACCTTGAGGCCCTTGTAGCCGCACGTGCCACACGAACGGTAGAGCTTACCGAAGTCCTCGACGTAGAACCCCTCGATGGACACGGTGCCGTAGCCATTGTGCTGGATGACCTTGTCCTGGGCCGAGCGTGCACCTCCACCGATGACCTTGGTCACGCTACCGGCCGACCCGCCCTTGATGCTCAGTGCGTCCTCGCACACGTCGTCCCACCACACATTCTCGATCGTGCAGCCACTCTGTTCGCAGTGCACACCTTCCATTTGGTCCTGGCCGATGATGACGTTCTTGAGGGTGCCACCGGGCTCGACGCGGAACACGGCGGTCTGCCAGCCGCTCTCACGCTGACCGGCGCACTTGACGTTCGAGCGCTGGAAGGTCTTCATCTTGCCGTCGTAAACTTCGCCTTTCTTGACGACGTAAGGTTCATCGAAAAACTCGTCGCCTTGGCTGGCAGGCCACGCTCCGGTGGGCATGGGGGCGGCCTCAGCGCGCATAGAAGCACCCGACGCAATGGTAGCAGTCGCGGCCAGTGCAGCCGTGACGAAGGTAAAAGTGTTGACCATGATAGACACTAGATAGACTGGAGGTCGGTTGTTTGGAGGCTGCAAAGAGTGCAGATTGAAAAATGAGTGACGAATGTGACTGCGTTGCAACAGCCCTCGCGTCTAGCGTAGCACAGCAATCTGCAAGCGACTGGAACTGCTGTAGCCAAGCCCAGGCAAAACAAGAGTCGCCGACGCAAATCCTGTCGTTGAGATCGATGTCGTCGAGTGCAGGCTCCGTGTTGCCAGATGCTAACGTGCTTACCCCGAGATCCTCGCCATCGGTAGAACGAATCGGTAGGACCGGTACATTGTTGTTGATGACCATTGCTGTTCTGCAAAAGCCTGTACAGTATGCCTGTGAGCCAGATGCCGGCTTTACGACAGCGCGATCCGGTGCGAAGACTCACATCGTCAACTAATCAGTGTCCGTAAGCAGTGCACCTTGTATTCGTAAGTATTGTAGGGAATTACAGCCACGGTGGTGCCTTCAATTATTCTGTATTCAAAGACTCGTGTCATTGAACTCAGTGCTACAATAGTTAGCGCAGTAACCTCGGCTGTACCTTGTCCGTGGCGCGTGCGTCGCTGCAACTTGCTGCAGTGCAAGAACCAAAGTGAATGCTGCGCCGATGTGCGCCAGGTGGCAACTATTAATACAGCTACAGTACCACCATAGTTCTCGTACGAATACAGTGGCGAGACAATCATAGCGGCAAACCGCATAAAGA
>NW_003303732.1:1675656-1692533 GCF_000142945.1 Phytophthora infestans T30-4 | reverse complement strand
CACTTTTATTAATAATCCGGCCGCGTTAACTTTTTATTACCTAGAGTGTTTCCAAAATGCCAATGCCAATTTGGTATCTTCATAAAGAGGCAATGCACACGAATTAATACATCCGTCGTTGTTTGCTGCTCTTTAGAGCGAAAGACGACGGCGCCAAAGCGGCGTTCCGACGTCCGTTCTTTATGCGGTTTGCCGCTATGATTGTCTCGCCACTGTATTCGTACGAGAACTTGTGGTGTACTGTAGCTGTATTAATAGTCGCCACCTGGCGCACATCGGCGCAGCATTCACGTGGGATCTTGCACTGCAGCAAGTTGCAGCGACGCAAGGGCCACGGACAAGGTACAGCCGAGGTTACTGCGCTAACTATTGTAGCACTGAGTTCAATGACACGAGTCTTTGAATACAGAATAATTGAAGGCACCACCGTGGCTGTAATTCCCTACAATACTTACGAATACAAGGTGCACTGCTTACGGACACTGATTAGTTGACGATGTGAGTCTTCGCACCGGATCGCGCTGTCGTAAAGCCGGCATCTGGCTCACAGGCATACCGTACAGGCTTTTGCAGAACAGCAATGGTCATCAACAACAATGTACCGGTCCTACCGATTCGTTCTACCGATGGCGAGGATCTCGGGGTAAGCACGTTAGCATCTGGCAACACGGAGCCTGCACTCGACGACATCGATCTCAACGACAGGATTTGCGTCGGCGACTCTTGTTTTGCCTGGGCTTGGCTACAGCAGTTCCAGTCGCTTGCAGATTGCTGTGCTACGCTAGACGCGAGGGCTGTTGCAACGCAGTCACATTCGTCACTCATTTTTCAATCTGCACTCTTTGCAGCCTCCAAACAACCGACCTCCAGTCTATCTAGTGTCTATCATGGTCAACACTTTTACCTTCGTCACGGCTGCACTGGCCGCGACTGCTACCATTGCGTCGGGTGCTTCTATGCGCGCTGAGGCCGCCCCCATGCCCACCGGAGCGTGGCCTGCCAGTCAAGGCGACGAGTTTTTCGATGAACCTTACGTCGTCAAGAAAGGCGAAGTTTACGACGGCAAGATGAAGACCTTCCAGCGCTCGAACGTCAAGTGCGCCGGTCAGCGTGAGAGCGGCTGGCAGACCGCCGTGTTCCGCGTCGAGCCCGGTGGCACCCTCAAGAACGTCATCATCGGCCAGGACCAAATGGAAGGTGTGCACTGCGAACAGAGTGGCTGCACGATCGAGAATGTGTGGTGGGACGACGTGTGCGAGGACGCACTGAGCATCAAGGGCGGGTCGGCCGGTAGCGTGACCAAGGTCATCGGTGGAGGTGCACGCTCGGCCCAGGACAAGGTCATCCAGCACAATGGCTACGGCACCGTGTCCATCGAGGGGTTCTACGTCGAGGACTTCGGTAAGCTCTACCGTTCGTGTGGCACGTGCGGCTACAAGGGCCTCAAGGTCAACGTCAAGAACGTATACGCTGTCGACGGCCGTGTCAGTGTCGTCACTGTGAACGAGAACTGGGGAGACCAGGCCACGCTCGAGAACATCAAGATCAAGGGCAAGAAGATCAACGTGTGCTCATGGTCGGACGGCACCACGTCGGGCGGCGAGCCGGAAGAGGCCGGTGCCGGCCCCAAGGGCAACGTCTGCAAGTACTCACCCAGTACAATCACCTACGTCTAAGTTAATCTGTTCAAGCGCCGTGGTAGTGCTAGCAATGTCAGTATTGAAGTGAACACAAATAGAGAATAGTAGATGTTTTTTCGAGAAGAAAATAGTTTATCTTTACGTTGCTAGTCTCAGCTTGAGACAACCAACGCTTCGATACCCATCGAAGTGACCAAACGGCTTCAACATGGCTACCACCATGTCCCAATATCCTCAATGAAAAGATCTTACATAGTCCAATTTCCTTCTCAAAGCTCACCAAGCTCTTCAACGCGTCTCGAGTTATGATTGTGAACGGCAGTGTTAAGGTTTACGTCGCATGCACTTCAGTCTTGTACATCAAGTTCCTGACTGCCACGATGATTCAAGGAGCGAGGAAGTACGCCACGGGTGCTCGTCCTCCTGAGGATACGTGGCTCCCGTCGTCCAAGCGCAAGCAAACTTTTGGCATAGACAACACCAACGACACCAAGACGCTGGAGGCAGAGAAACGTTGGGAAGGTATCGTCACGAACGATTTGGAGTCCATTCCGCTGGGACTATTCATCTTCGGCGCAGGAATTATGGCTGGAGGCAACTCGAAAGTTCACTTCCGTGCGATGCTCGCATTCACGGCGGCACGTTGCCTACACACGTACGCTTTCGCGTATGCGAAACAACCCATGCGCTCACTGTGCCAGGGAGTCGGCGTGGTGGCGACTCTAGTAGGACTGGGGAACGCTGTGAGTGCTATTCTCTAATATGTATTTTAGCCGCAGGAAAAGAAAGATATTGCTATGATAACAATTACCAATACAACAACACATTTTACACGCTATCAAATGACAACGGAAAAAAAGTACTTGTTTATTCTCCAGCAAAACAAAATGTATTTTTTTTCTTTTTTTATTAACCTCAGTTACCTATTGATTTAACGGATGCGCCCGAATAAAAGCCCCCTACCGAATAGTGTCCTGTGGGGTGCTACATGCCTGCACTATTAAATACAAGCCTCTCCCGAATAGAGTCCTTATAAAAGCTACCAAATCTGATCCATTCTACAGAGAGAAACACTTTTCCGTCATTTCCAATAATGCCTCATCAAAGGCAGTCCGTTAGCAGTGAGCGTAAGCAAGAGGTGATCAAGTGGACTAAATATGTCGTTTTAAGGACCTACTGTACATGGAAATAACGCTTGGAAAGAGTCGGACCGAGTCGAATGCACTCGCTTTGGTAGCCCACGTATACCAATTGTCGACACCGTTTGCGATTGAGACCTCCGCGCGTGGCGAGACACGGATGAGGTAACAATCATGCGGAGTGCTGAAATAGCAAGGCTTCTAGAGACCCCTCGTCGTGGTTTATATCCAAGCACGATGTGAATGGCGCTAAATTTCGTGAAAAGTGGTCGAAGGAACCGCATATGGACGAAGACGTCGATCTGTTAAATTCTTTAGAGTTAGATGATGCGTTAGACGATATTAACCTGGTACACGAATCTTATCAGCAAGGAATAAAGTCATCACCCGTTTAAAGTCCTCTCTATCACTTTCGGGCGGCACTATTAAATATAGTCCGGACTCTAGTAGGGCGCGTCCGTTATTACATTCATTTCTTACTTCAAGGGGTGTGTGTGCTTACAGTGCCGTATTGTCGAGTTGATTCATGTCTTCCTCGATGTTGCTATCCAGCTTCAGATGCCCATGCTTGGTCATCAGCGATGCCTCCAGGAGCTTCATTGCGACAAAAGGATTCTGCGCCATCTCCAGCATACTATTGCAAAAATCGACTTGCGATTCATGCTGGAAGACTCGGCCATGCTTAAAGTGAAACACCTTGTCATACTGGATAGCGTACTCCTTGCCGATAAGCTGTTGGGTGAGCTCTTCGTCGTCAATAATACGCGGGAACAGTTTCTCCAGCGTCGTGCGACTCACACGGAAGCGAGCGGTGGCCTTCGCCAATATCTGAATCGAGTTATCTTTGGACGACAAGTCTTGGTTAACGACGACGATCTCGTGAACGAACACACGCATCGAGGCATGACTCTCGGTGGCCATTTGGTACTGACTCAAGAACAAGTCGACACCCTGGAATTCAGAGCAGATAGCGTCCTTCCTCATGATTCCTCGAAGAAATGTCTCTGCCTGTCTGGACTGCTCTGGGTGGCTCATAGGGTTGTATCCGTTAGAGAAGTGTACGTAGAAGCCCTTGGTGAGGTCGATGGCATGCGTCACCGCGTTGGTGCGTGCATTGACCACCGCCGAGTCCAGTAGCTGTCGCTGTCTCTGCAGCATCTCGATCTGTCTCTGCATCGCCACCACCTCATTTCGCAGCGCTTCTGCGCCCTCCTCGTCCTGGTTGTCAGCTTCTTTATCTGGTGCGCTGTTCAGTCTGCGCTTCGCCGCCTTGGCCTCTCTCCTGGCAGTCTTGCAGTTGCGCGATATTCCTCGCCGTCGCGGGCCTGTCGTAGTCGAGTCTTTGAAGCTTCCAGCGACTTGTAGTGTGTCGTCTCCGTCGCGTGGCAGCCAAGAGCGACACCGTCTATAGGTCGTCTCGCTCTGGAAGAGCATGTGCATGTTGTGGATCGGTCCTGTTAGGTGGGTGACCGACGTGACGTCGGTAGCAAAATGAAAAGTGGTGAGGAGTATAATTCGATATCCTGGCTTCTGTGTTGATCTCGACGTTCAGCCCACGGTTTCACTCTTTCAAAACTGCTTAACCGAATGCTAATTTCAGATGGACGCGACGTTGCACAGACAGCAGCGAGCACCCAATCGAGTGAATGAGTGTTGTTCTGAGTCAGTGCTGGAGCGTTTCCTAGCTGGACATTTGAAGTTGGGGGCATGTACGCTTTCCACCATCTGGATCGCAGATTAAAAGCCTCCAGTGTGGACAGCGACAGGGGTCATCGCTGGCCGGATGAATAATTCTGCGAGTCTATTTCTTCTCATTGGCTCAGTTCCACACTCGTTGGTTTGTGCATCGATACCTTACACTTGCCCGGGTTACTCGAGATCGTCTTCAACATGAGGCCGGCGTTTCTTTGACGATCCGGACTTCCGACTGCTCTTTTTCACAGATCTCTGTTTGGAGCCCTCCTCACCCTCTTGTTTCTTGTGTTTGCGTTCCTTCTTATGCTTGTGTTTCTTCTTCGACGAACTCGAATCGGCATCATCTGCAGGCGCCGGGAGCATTCGCATGGCCTCTTCCTGCGCTTTCCGAATGGCTTCCATCACGTCAGAGCTCCCAAAAGAGGAGCCCGAGACGGCGACACTGCTTGTCGACGTGTCGTTTTCCTGGTCGAACGCAGCATTCAGTTGACGTAGATCTTCTCTCTGCTGACGTCTGCGTTCGGATCGGTGCTTCTTACTGATACTGTAGCTCGCAAAGCGGTCCAGATCTTCTTCCTTGTCTTCACTAGACTCCACTAGCGCCTTTCTGCTTTGCTTTTGCCGACTTGACTGCGGCTCAGCGTACGTAGGTGGCGCATTCTCTGCATCGCTATCACTTTCGTTCAAAAAAGCTTCCAGGTCGTTGCTAGGAACGACAGTCGCGAAGTCGGGAATTACCGTATTTATGGAAAAATTCGTTTCAAGGTCCGACAACTGGAGAGCTCCGTTCGTGCTGGAGTCGTTAACACCGCCGTCACGACCCACGGATGAATTGCTAGCGTCAGACAAGGTTGGCATTGGCGCCGTGACCTCGTCCGGTAAGGGTAGCGACGCTTGGAGAGCTGACAAGGATGTAAGATCCCCAGCGTCATCGTTGTTCCTCTTGTGGTAGTGTCCCAACACTTCTTCCTGACCTTGAGTCGCCGAGCTTGGGCTGATCGTACAGGTAGATGCTGGAGCGAATGAGGGCACTGAGGCGTCAGGCATAGGTAACGACGCTTGCAATGAAGACAACGACACATCGGTAGAGCCATTCCTACCGCTTGTATCGTCGCTATCATCGCTCGTGAGCACATCTGGACGCAAATCTCTTGACACAACAGGTTCTTCGGCTTTAACCACCTCCACTTGCGGAGTTGCATCCGCAGCTTCTTTATCACTGACCTCATCAGCGAGGGAAGTATTCAACTCGCTGGAGCTGGCAGCGATATCCAATTTGTCACCACCTGGACGCTCCTTTTTAATAACACTGATCTCTCTGTCGGTAGTGGCGACTTGATCCACATTTTCCGGCTCGCTGTTGGGGTCATCATCAGCGACACGAGTGGTCTCTGTAATCGGTAGAGTCGGGGCAATCGAATCCTTCTTGATAGCTGAATGCATCGCTACAGTGTCGATAATGTCAGCATCGCCACCTTCATTCTCACTGGAAGCGCGTGATTCGTGCGCAGTGGGACGAACACACTCCACGGCATCTGTGGCTCCTGTCAAATCGGACTCGTGGTTTAGCTCTGCATCATCTTGTGACAGTGACGCACGGCGTTCGTCGTGTTCTTCTGCGACTGCGTTATCGCTCTCATCCCTTGGAGTAGGATACGAAACGGAGGGCACTGAAGGAGGAGTCTGCAGTACAGCACTGTCTGGGCTAGAAGACTTTCGCTGCGTTGGCAAGCTCTCAGCCTGGGAATTCGCTACCGGGCTCGTAGATTGCGCTTGAGCAGGAGACCCAGGACTGCTAGTTTGCTTTGGAGATACTGACGTTGGTCGGGACGAGCGAGAGCTTGTCGTACTTGTCTGCTTGGCCACTGGGCGTTGAGAAGAGCTGCTACGAGACGCTCTGTCCTTTCGAGTCCGGCGACTTCCTGCTGATCCAATCTCGTCTGTATCGGATGAGTCAGAGTCGATAAAACGTTGTTTATGGGACACCCCACTCGTCCCTCTATCCACAGGAGCCACTACCACAACCTCGTCGTTCTCGCCGGCATCTTCATCGCTTTCACTCTCTGAGTAGAAGTGATCGAGGTCGCTAACACGCGCTTTCGGCACCTGGAAGTCCTCAAGATGCATCACTTCTTCCATTGACGCCTTCCTAGGACGATTCGAACTGGCACGACTTGATACTGGAGCCTTGCTGCTTCGTTCTTGAGGCGATGCGGGTTTATCTTCTACCTTCGCGACGGCGTCGTCTGGTTTCTCGTCCGAAATCGACGTCACAGTCTCCTTGTGCTCGAACTTTAGTCGTGGCGCTGTCTGGATAACAACACTATTAGTTCTCGCAGGCAAATCCTCCACATCCTGAGATGGTGCGTCCTCCTGTGCTTCAGTGCTCTTTGTAGCTGCAGCAACCACCTCAGTAGGTGACTTGGGGGGAGTTCCAGCGCCATTATCCTTCTCAACGACACTCACGTCATCATCTGCACCTTCCTGCTGCGTCCTAGACGTCGATTGACTGCTTTCCCGAGGTGATAACCTCACGGAGTTGCTCCTCGACGCAGCTAGTGGAGTATTTCCGCTTCCAGAGCCTCGTCTGCCTGTCCGAATGTCCGATCCTGTAGCCTTGATATGCTCCACGTACTCGGAGTATCGCTGGTCGCTGATAGTCGCCTGCACATCGTGCTTCAAGTGCGCGAACTCTCCTTCTACGATCCGCATCTGCTGTCTGATAGTCGCCAGCTTGAGCTGCAAGAAAGGGATCCCAAAGTACTGGTGCAGCGACTTTAACCCGTAGCAATTCAGCAACGAACACTCGAAATACAGCAACTCGCTCGGTCTTCTCCACTGCTGCGACTGCGGTCGGTCCCTCGATCCGTAAAGCAGTTCCTGGATATCCTCCTTAAAGATCTTCCTCTGTGCTCCTTGGTCTCTAAAGTTGCCCAGTACTAACGTCGGGATGTGGACTGGTACGCTGTCCAGCTGCTGCTTCACGTACTCTAGCGTATCCCACTTAGTTATATCCAGTAGGAAGATGACGCTATGAGCTTCATGATACACGTCCACGGTAGAGGCGTCCACGATGGCTACAGAGTGAGTCCCGTTCTGCATGGCCGCAGCTGCTGCGGCTGCGGCGGCGCTAGCTTCGGCTGACAAGCTCCCTCCACTCTGTAGGCCTCCGTGCTCATTGCTGACCCCTGTGGATGCATTCTGGGGGCGTGTTGAGCCTTCTTCTGCGCCTTCCTCGGTCTCTACAGACACGAATCCTTTGTCCACGACGTCCCAGACCTCACATTTGACATTTTCTTCCAGATTTTGACGGAAACTCCACTTAATTGTGGCCGATTGAAGCTGTGGCGTGGATTGGTGCGTCTCCGGGATGGGCTCGCCCTTGAGGCGCTGGAAGAGCGACGTCTTGCCTGTGCCCTTAGCACCACGCACTAGCAGCTTCATGTTGTACGTGATGCCGCCCCGCACGCGGCGGCGGATGGCCTTGTCCATGCGCTGGATCGTGCGCTCCTTTTTAGGGTTTGACGTCGGAGTTGAACTAGGGTTTGAGCCCAGACTCGAGCTGCTGCTGGTCCGACGTTGCGGAGGCGGAGCGTTTGACGCAGCAGGCGACGGAGATGGAGAGCTCGAGTTGAAGCTCTGCGCACGACGCGAGGACCCTCCTGTTGGCGTGTACGGCGAGCGGGGAGGCACCACGCCCGAGCTCTGCGGACTCAGGTCGGCGGGGCGACTCACCTCATTGCCCATGGTCGAACGCGGGGGTCAGTAACTGTGGGGTAGAGGATCTAATTGAGTGACATAAGAGTGATGGTCAAAGTGGTGCACACATATGAACTTCAACGTCTGGTGTCATCACTGAGCAAAGCTGCCGAGAAGGTGACGCTAGAGCAGCTAGAGCAGCTTGCGGCGGAGGGCAAGTTGGACGATTTGTATGCTGCGTTGAGCCTGTGTCGGTTCAACGACCTGCGCTCGTATCTCAACGCGTTAGGCATCAAAGTGCGCACGAAGCAGTACGAAGATATCCGCTCGAAGGAGGATCATGTGAAGCTGCTGGCTCAAGTTTTACTGTAGACAGAGTCGGGAGCTGCAGCAGTCCTGGCGTGTAGCCATTTGAAAGGCGCTGGAGCTGCAGTCACCCCGAACCAGACGGAGGGAAATCACAGTGCGAATGTTGTTGTGAACAGTGTTGGAAGATTCGCTGCGAATGGAATCCCGGCGGTTAACTGGGATGCACAGCGGACGTACGTGGTGAGCTGCATCAACTATACGAGATGCGTACTGGCAAACGTGCAGAGCAGTAAGGAGCAGGTCCCGGAGGTCGAGCGGGCGCTGGTTCAAGAGATGGCGTACTACGCCAAACGCCTGAAGCGCATTGAGGAGCAAGACAAGGAATGATACGAAGGAAACGGCATCGTTGACTACGTTCGGAATGAAGACCTGCCCGTCTATATTGACGTTTAGAGAGATCTAGGATGGCTGCAGTGTGAAAGCTTCAAGTAGAAACATTCACCAATTGTTTTCACCACTTTTTTTACATGTTGAGTCGCTTCATTTATTGTAATTCTCCGACGACCGTCACCAAGATTTTTGCTGGGTCAACAGCCACGACACTGATTGGTGTGTCCTCAATCGGGATTCCTGATTCCGCACCTTGGCGTCGAAGCAGCTTGGCACAGGGGCAAGAATCCTACCAGAATCACCAACTTTGACCACGGCAGCGATAGAATACCGCCGGCTCGTCCGTCTGAGCGAGGACACATCATGCGGGCACGTTTCCAGCTGGCGCGCCCGCAAAGAGCGTGGCGTGGCGTGTTGAGTCCTTCCTTGGCTACGATGACAGGCGCCGAAGACCGCTTCACTTCGCATTTTGCTGTGGCCATCAACCATGTCCGAAGCGTACGGCACATTTGGAGGTTCAAGGCCGTCACCCCGCCAACATGAGAACCACTGGAAGACCTTGCTGTCGTCGACTGGTGCTCGCGTCGGCGGAGTGGTTGCCGTCCTGCTCGTAGTTGTGGGCGGCTTCGTGCTGCTTCAGAGCCCGTCGAGTCCTGTTGCCAAGCAGGTCTCCGTTGAGCGAGACGCGGCCGTGTTGACTTCCTTCGAGCGCACGTTCATCGATGGCGTGCAGCCGGAGAAGCTGCGTGAGTTCCTGCACTCTTACGCTAGTGTTCCACACACGTGCGGCACTGAGCAAGACTACAAGACGGCAGTGTACACTGCGGAGCAGTTTACAGCCTTCGGACTGAAAGCTGAGATCAAAGAATACTACACGTTGCTGTCGTACCCACTTCACCGCCGTCTGTCCATCGTGTCGCCCGAGCAGAGCGTCCACGAGCTCAACCTGACTGAGGTGTCGGTGCCCAATGACGCGTGTACCAACAACCCGGACGCACTGCCGCCTTACCTGGCTTACTCCGACTCGGGGAACGTCACGGCGTCGGTCGTGTACGTCAACTTCGGCACCCAGGCCGACTTTGACTGGCTGGTTAGCCACAACGTGACCTTAGAGGGTAAAATTGCACTGGTGCGGTATGGTCGCAACTTCCGTGGCCTCAAGGTCGCACTGGCCGAGCAGCACGGGATGGCCGCCGTTATCATTTACTCGGACCCAAAGGAGGACGGATTCGTCCAAGGAGCGGTGTACCCGGAGGGAATCTACCGTCCCAAAGGCTCCTTCCAGCGTGGATCACTGCAGTACTTGTCGCTGGCTTCTGGAGACCCGTTGACGCCTGGTTGGGCTTCGGTTCAAGGCGCCCCACAACTGAAATACGAAGATGCTAGCAGCATCCCACACATTCCGGCGCTACCACTGTCGTACGAACAGGCAGACGTAATTTTGCGCTCCATTGGAGGTCGGAAGGCTCCAGAGGCTTGGCAGGGCGGACTCACGTACCCGAACGGCTACCGTCTGGGTGACGACGAGTCTCTTGTCTTAAACCTTGATGTGCTCATGGACAACAAAGTTGGTCCCATCTGGGACGTCATCGGTACCATTGAGGGCTCGGTCGAGCCTGATCAGCAGGTTCTGATTGGCAACCACCGTGACGCCTGGGTGTGTGGTGCTGTGGACCCCAGTAGCGGATCCGCCGTCATGCTGGAGATCGCTCGTGGATTGGGTGACCTCGTCAAACAGGGCTGGAAGCCACGTCGGTCTATTGTGCTGGGCTCCTGGGACGGAGAAGAATTTGGTCTACTGGGCAGTACAGAGTTTGCTGAGGAGCGCGCCGAGGAGCTCAAGCAGAAGGCCGTCGCGTACATCAATGTGGACAACGTCGTCGGTCCGTTGGCTCTTGCAATGGGTACACCATCGATCGCCAAGTTCATCGAAGACACGGCCAAGGCTGTGCCTCCTAACGAGTTCTTCGGGCCCAATGACACTCGCAATGAACCAGGCGACAGTTTGTATGCGCAGTGGGCTGCTCAGACCGCTCGCCACCGCTCGCAGATCTACGGCGTGTACGACGGGACGCTGGCACCTGATCATTTGATCCAGTTCATGGGCTCAGGCTCGGACTTTACTGCGTCTACCAGCACCTGGGTGTGATCTCAGCTAACCTGGGTTTCACGCTTAATGGCGCAGTCTACGGCACTTATCACAGCAACATGGACAGCCTCATGTACATGGAGACTCTGGGCGACCCGCACTATGCAACGCACGCCAATATGGTTCAATGGTGGGGCCTCATGACCATGCGTCTAGCCACAGATGTGGTCGTCCCCTTCGACTTCACTACGTATGGACTCGTGATGAAGGATGATCTTGCTGGCTTTGAGGGAAAAATTCTAGCCATGAACCACAGTGTAGACTTCACAGAGCTACACACGGCTATCGCCAGCTTCACAGCTAACGCTAACGCGTTCCACGCGACCATCCAGCAGTCGGAGGCTGCGAACGACGAGGAATTATTACGTGGATGGAACGAGAAGCTGGTGCTACTGGAGCGCCACCTTATCGATGAGAACGGACTGCCTCACCGCCCGTGGTACAAACACGTGATCTTCGGTCCGGGCTTCTATGAGGGCTACCTCGGCACTGCCTTCCCGGGCATCTCGGACTGCGTCGCTTTCGGCGACAACAGCTCGACTATCCAGCGACATGTGAGCGACGTCGCTCGTATCGTCACGGATGCTGCCGACTTCCTGGTCGAGGATTAAGTCATCACCTCCAGCCATAAAACCCGAAATGCACCGTTCAGTACAAGGTTAAATCCAAGACGACTTCTACGTATACTACTATACGTAGTACGTAGTATTTCAAAGTAATAGATGAAATCGTTGTCTTCTTTCTCGCTTCGTCCGGGTCGGTTGTGTAAGATTTGTGAGGGCTCCACAAAGTGCCTCACAAAGTGCTTTACAAAGTCTTCACAAATCTTACACAGCCGACCCAGTGTGATTAAACGGGAAAGTTCACGGCGGAGAACTACGTAGTACTTCGAAGTAGTGTTTTGTGTTCCTAAGTTAGCGAAACGGGGAGAGGCTAAACCCCAATGGACAAGAAATGACGCCTAAACTTATTGTTGGTGTTATTGTACTCGTCACAAGTGGACCAGAATGTAGCCATGTTTTATGAGGAGCCAACAACCCAAATCCTTTAGTAACAGCTAGATATAAGGGGTAAAATTGGGTGTAGATTTCGAAAATGTGGTCAGAATTAGCTAATTCGCAGTCGTTTTTGCACTACAGGACTATTTTAAAAACTCTTTCCAGATACCGGGAAACGGGCTGCCTTTGAGGCGGTCATTTGATTGGGCAATTCCCAAGACCACGTTTCTGTGCTTCAGAATGGGTTAGGGCTTTCTGCTTGCCTTATTTTGGGCTTGCAGCTTAAATTGTGAAAGCCGATTAGATTGTATTGTCTTATCCGATGACAAATCTGACTTTTTGGAGTCTTAATAAGACTTTGCAATCTTATTTTACTCTGGGAATACCTTTAGGTATGGACAGCTCACACCGGATTAATTCCACGGTACTCCGTAGCTCGGTTGGCGTGGTTCACATGGAATGTAAGAGCAAATGTTGCTGCAGTATCTGAAACTAACGTGCTCGTCGTGAACTCTCACAATACAGCGCATTTTCTCTTTAGACATGTTGGTCATGTCTAAACGTGGGGTTGATGCTCCGTCTGGTGACACGCTATCGCCTGTCGAGCAGAAGAAACACCGGTGATCAGAAAACATGAAGGCGTCTCGTGAATAAGAAGAGAAAGGAATATATTCGACGCTATAACGTCTCTGCTACTTTGATTACTATTGTTCGCTCAGTTTGTGGTAAAATACCTACCAGACAGGCCACGTCAAAGCAGTGTAAACGGGACCATAAGACAGCTTATATGAGGAAGTACTGAGCGTCCCAAAAACGAGAAAACGTTAAGAACACATGTACAGATCTGAAAAACACACGAAACCATCCCACAAAACGTCGTGGACGGGACTGCTGGTAGGCGCCTGCGTCTGCACGCCTCGCGACGCACTTTTAGCGAGAGAGACAGGCCCCCAGTTCGTCGAAGTTCAAGGAAGCAAATGTCTTCCGAATGTGGTGGGCTGCCGCTGCTCATCAACAGCCCACGAGATCGGAACCTGGCAGTCGCGTGCAAGCCTTCGGTGATCACCCTGCCGCACCAGCGCCAGCAGTATGGTACGCCTCCAGCGCAGCGAGCTACCACACGAGACTCTCCGAGCCGGCGACTTGATCCAGTACTATTCGCGGGCGTTAGTTGCCGGAGACGCGAGAGGCTACCGCAAGAGCCGCGTTCTGAGGATCGCGCAGTTTAATGACGTGGATTATCCGATACGTGTGGACACCGGCGAGATCCTGGAGCTGTCGCACATGATGCGCCGCGTGGCCAACATCTCTGGCATACCATTTGAAGTCGCCGTGTGGAGAAAGATGAGGACTTACGAACTAGTGGATGGTTCTGTGGATCTCCCGACGAGATCCACCATTTTAAAATCTGCTATACGACAAGCAGTTGACGATGCCTCTGCTGCAGTGGCGCAGCAGCTACGAGTGGAGAGAGAAGCGGCGGACACCCACGCTGCAGCAAACTTCGCTGGAAGAGTCTCCGAAGCTGCTCGAGACGTTAGTGTCTCCAGCACCTCTGAATTACGTTTTCAGCCACCCGCAACAAGTGGAGGCGAGCGCACAGACGTTAGTGAAGGACCTGCGAGCGAGGAAAAGGTGTCAGGACAAGTTCCGATGGAGATACTTCTTCAGTTAGCAGCTCCTGATTCTGATTCTGAGTCTCTGGAATCGGTGATGAACACCACTTCGACGCCCAGCACTACGACTGTGCGTGTAGAGCCCAGCATTAACACACTACCCGTTTCCTCACATCCAGGAACAAGTGCGGAGAGCGAGGATTCTTCTCCAGATAGCACGCAACCTTCGGAGAGCCCGGATGAGGTGCTGGACCCCCAGCAGTACCTGGCCGCTATACCGACTCGTTTGGAAAGAAACAAAATCCGCCACCAAGCAAAAAAGCGGTCAAACCCAGTGACATGTACCCCGCTCGCGGAAGAGGAAGCATATGGCCCGTAGTGCGATCACCAGGTCTGGAGCCAACGTCTACCATTCTCGCAACGTTACAGCCAAGAAGATGAAGGACTTCCTGAAGCTCCCGTTCGTTCGAGAGCGTTTGAAAGCCTTACACGTACTACGGCCGAGCTACACGACGCAGAAGGATACGGCTGAGGTATCGCTGGCGCCTGCAGTGACAGTTAAGTGGCCGAACGGAGTGGACGAGATTAATGAGTGTCGAATTCCTGAAGGACTGCAGTTCCCTCACGTCGGAGACTTCGATCCCTGTAGCTGCGTTGGCGACTGTTTCTTCGACACCTGCGAGAACGCACAGTCCTCCATCTACTGCACATCGAAATGTTGTCGGCTAGATGCATTGTGCAGTAATGCGCCAAGGAACCGAGCGACGCTGAAGCTTTTTGAAACCGCTCGTGTTGGTTTAGGAGTGTATACTACTGCTTTTTTGGACGTCGGGGACATCTTGGGCGAGTATGTGGGTCAGCTACGTGCGCACGAGGCGCAGATTGAGGGTCAGCCAGAGGTGGCAAAGAAGTACAACAGCGGCTACACGATGCTGTACTACACGAAGTCTACAACCAAGAAGTACGTGTACATCGAAGCTGGCAAGTGTGGTTCCTTGATGCGATTCCTCTCGCATTCCTGTGTACCAAACGCGGATTTCATTGAAATGCGCAACGGACGCAACGTTAAGATCCTTGTCGTAATGAAGAAGGCTGTGAAGGCAGGCACTGAGATAACGGTGAACTACGGTGATGAAGTGTGGTTTAAGTGTGCTTGTGACGAGTGCTGGCAAGAAGAGTAGTAGGAGTGTAGGTTCTCATAATACACGTTTGATTTTGGCATCAACTTCGGTCTATTTTTCGCTGCAGAACATCTTGCGGTGACCCAGCACTTCCGATATGAGCTTCTGCAACACAGACACCTAACAGGTATCTTACTGCTACTTGAGCGGACACTGTGCAAGCGCGCAAATTCGACTACGATCGGTTCCTCGCTCTCAGCACTGGCATCACCACGCGTATAAGGCCTGTGAGTGTCAACTGCGAATGTGCACGTAATAACTCTGATGCTGGAGTCAAAACTTCGTTTTAGTTTATATCCTCGGTTGTATTGTGATCAGGAGGTCTTAAGCGACGTGTGGCACCTTACTCCGCCACCTACGTGTACGAGGCGAAGGTGCTGGAGGAAAACAAAAGTGTTATGATGTAAATGCTCGCTCTAACTGTTACTGTAGACGTATTAAAAGACCACTGCACCCGATCCTGAGTATCTAACAAGCCGTACGCATGTGCTGGAGCTGATACTTTACTCTAGAGACAGCGCAGGCCCAATAAGACGAGGTCTTCCTCCCAGCGTATCGCTACTTCGCTTGCCAGTAGTTCGTCGACTCACAAGCACCCGCCGCCCAGCTCCATCAGGACGATCCGATGCCCGGAGGGCAAAAAGAACATGAGCACAGGTTCCAAACTTGTAGCAATAGTTACATGGACACCATCTCGCGCGTAGTTTGTAACGGGGTTACATGGTGTGGAGCACACAGGGGTACGAAGTACCCGGAGAGTTAACAAACTCTCAGTACATAAGTTGGAGAGTTAACAAGGTCTCTCAGTACGTTGGCTGAAAGCCACACGTTATGCATTTGATTAGGTTTAACTATGCTAGATAGTTAAAGAGATACATTTACCCCTAGGCGGCTTGGCCGCAATAATAGTAAATAAAACACTTCTGGTTTTGAAGCATAAAAGTTAAGGTGTTAACTTTGAGCCCTGGTCTTGGGCTGTAAGTGTCCTTTGGATAAGGAACTTAGTATTAGTGACTCTTTGAGTCGAACGTCTTCCTCTGACGCTAAAGCTACGGCAGCCCCGCTGCACTTGGTAGCACTTGTAGTCAATCCCGCTCCTGAGTCGGTTGACTATATCCTCTGCGAGGATGGAACACCCCGTGTTCGCGAATTTGCCCCCGGCGCAGCAGGACGCGCTTACTAAGCTTATGTCCTTGCTTGGCCCGGAGGGCGTGGCTCATCTTGCATCGCAAGGTCCAGAGGCGGTCACTGCCAGGCTGGAATCGTTCTCCCGCTACGAGAACGCGCTCTTGGAGCATGTCCAAGAGAAGATGAGCGCCGCAACGGCGGCGGCGTCGATGACGCGTGAAGAGGCTATGAGACTGAAACCGCTCATGGTGAGCGTAAAAACCTTCGAGGGGAAGGATGGAGAGAATCTCCTTCTCTGGACCCGTGAGGTCGAGATGGCCATGGGATCGGCCCTGCTCCAGTCTGAGCATCAGCGCGTGGCGCTGGCTATCTCCAGGCTTGGAGGTCGCGCTCGCGAATGGGCACTAACGTGCGGCACGTCTGTTGACGCTGCATTTCCCACTTGGGATCAGCTGAAGCAACAGCTTTCGCGCGTGTTCGCGCCGCCTAATCAGGCGTACCGTATCCGGTCAAAGTTCCTTGCTACCCGCCAGGGTAAGAAGGATTTATTGGACTATGTCCAAGAGTTGAGAACTCTTATCGCCGGAATGGCGGCGGACCCTCTTCCGGAACTGGTCAGCGTGACCGTGTTCATGGAGGGACTTCGTGTGAGCGCAGCTCGAACGGAAGTGTTCCGTGTACACCCTAACTCTTTTGAAGAGGCGGTGGATGTGGCATTGAATGCCGAGCACAACTTCAGGTCGGCGCGACCTGGTTGGAGCGCTGGTAGCGCAAGCTCTTCGAGCGGTCCAGAGCCGATGGACCTCAGCTATGCTGAAGATGAAGAAGCGGAGCTACTTGCTGCGGAGCAGCGCGCCGGCATCCGCCGATGCTTTGTGTGCAATAGCACTAAGCACTTGAGGGCCTATTGCCCTCTGCGCAAGAAGCGCGAGG
>NW_003303732.1:1672488-1674397 GCF_000142945.1 Phytophthora infestans T30-4 | reverse complement strand
ATTCCCAGATCGGACATACGCCGACCTACTCTAGGTCTAGAATCGGCTTCGGTCTGATAAACCAGAGCTTAGGAAGCAAGGATCACGGTAGTACTCGGCGATCCGTCCGGATATGCTATCCGGATAGCCGCTGAGCTCAACGGTCGCCGCAACTCAGCTGAAGGGTCGGTAGAGATCCGAAACGACTACATTTCATTAGATATTTGTATGAGAAGCATAGGATTAAATAGGGGGAGCCGAAAGGGCTCCCAGAAGATAACAGAGCAGAATTTTTCTAGTCCAAGACACGTGTACACTTTTCCGGTAAGTCCCTGCATAGGGCTGGATTATGCCTGCCGTCAATACTCGAGAGGCATAGCTTGTAGGGTATTGACTGGTAGCGCCAAGAGATTAGGTCGGTCCGGGTAGGACAAAGTCTCGCTACGCGCGAAAGAAAGTCCCGCATACTCAGCGGGCCGGTACGTCGGATAGCCCGGGTGCCGTAACACTTCTAGCTGAGCAGCCTCTGCGCTCGGTGACCTGTAAAAGCGCTCGCGCGCCGTCGTCCATCCTTTGGTGGAGGGCACAGGGTTGTGAACGAGCTCAGCCGAACCAAACTCGGCGGAGCCTCGGAAGTGATCTGACTTGGTTAGTCGGAACCGAGTGGAAGCGAGCCACTCGTCTGTCCCGGAAGGGCCGGACCGCGAGGGGACCACCCTCTGCGCAGGCCATACAACCGCCGACCTAACTCGGCGATTCGTTGTGGTTTGTGTAAGGAATCCACATCTGACGATATTTGTGTGTTCTACTACACCACAACTGGTGCCGCGACCCGGGAACAGGAGTGTGTGCTTGTTTTTATAGGTGCCAGCTAACCAAGTTAAGAGGAAGAGAAGAGAAAGAGAAGAGTGAAGATGGTCAAGGGATCAGCAACTCCGAGCGACGGAAGCCCAGCGACGGCTGGAGGATCGCCTCTCGTGGGGTCGGACCCGGCGGATCAACGACTCATCGCCATGACGATGGAGGTGGGACGAACCGTCCAGTTCGACGAGGATGGCCAAGGCCAGGAGAGCGAGAACGGAGACGCAAGTGAAGGAGAGTATGAAGAGAAGGCCGAGACCGCTGAGCTCGGAGAAACGAAGACTACCGCCGAGCTACTTGGCGAGGTGGAAGAGTTGACGCTGCAGGTGGGACGCATGGGAGCCCCACGTCCTGTCGAGCGCAACTTATCCGCCGAGCTCGACGAAGGTGCGGACGATGAAGAAGATGAAGAAGAACATGGCGTTGCTCAAGGGGACCGTCCGCCCCTTATTCCGAAAGCGACGAGGAACGCCGATACGCCGAGCGCCAATAAAGTGTTGGCTCGACTCGGCGAGGAGATGAGAACGAGATCGGAATGGATGATGATGTTCGCGCCTGTGGCAATGGCGCAGGCGAAGTGGCCGATGTTGGGTCCCGAACTAACTCAGCCGGTGCGTGCAGCCAACATCAATCAGTTGGTGGAAGAAACTGTGTTGCTGTTGAAGGCGATGGGCTATCGGTGCAACAGCCGACCAAACAGCCTCATTCTGTCCGACTGGAGTCTGACCCGTGGCGGAGCCGAGCTCTGGCAATGGAAGAAGAAGCTCAGAGTGGCGTTTGGATTGGAGAAGGCCCCTGGCGGAACGAAGAAGGTGTACAGCCGAGTAGCCGAGTTCAAACCACTCGGCGAGGACCCGAGCAAGATTCCTTTGCCGAAAACCCCGGAGACGAAGAGACGTGAAGTGTTCCGCGCTACGCAAGGGACTCCGTACTTCGAAGACTCTCACATGCTGACTCCATTAAAGCTAAACCCGACTCAGCGAGCGCCGAGTCGTGGGCAGCGAAATGTAGGTCGTTATCGTGAATTGTATGACGCTGCAGATGAGGCTGAGGCTTACGAGGAGGATGA
>NW_003303732.1:1664310-1665379 GCF_000142945.1 Phytophthora infestans T30-4 | reverse complement strand
GAATTAATGCAGCGTTTTAACGCTGAAGCGCTCTTACCTAATTTAAAAAAACAGAGGCTGTAGAAGCGGCCATATTTCTGCGTTTTGTGTGTTTCACACACACTGGACGGAATATGAAACTCTTCTCCCCGAGAGGGAGGATTGCGTGTGTTTTATGCAAAAAAGGAATTTCCAGATTCGACCATACGCCGACCTACTTTAGGTCAAGAATCGGCTCGGTCTGATAAACCAGAGCTTAGGAGCCAGGGATCACGGTAGTACTCGGCGATCCGTCCGGATATGCTATCCGGATAGCCGCTGAGCTCAACGGTCGCCGGAACTCAGCTGAAGGGTCGGTAGAGATCCGAAACGACTACATTTCATTAGATATTTGTATGAGAAGCATAGGATTAAATAGGGGGAGCCGAAAGGGCTCCCAGAAGATAACAGAGCAGAATTTTCCTAGTCCAAGACACGTGTACACTTTTCCGGTAAGTCCCTGCATAGGGCTGGATTATGCCTGCCGTCAATACTCGAGAGGCATAGCTTGTAGGGTATTGACTGGTAGCGCCAAGAGATTAGGTCGGTCCGGGTAGGACAAAGTCTCGCTACGCGCGAAAGAAAGTCCCGCATACTCAGCGGGCCGGTACGTCGGATAGCCCGGGTGCCGTAACACTTCTAGCTGAGCAGCCTCTGCGCTCGGTGACCTGTAAAAGCGCTCGCGCGCCGTCGTCCATCCTTTGGTGGAGGGCACAGGGTTGTGAACGAGCTCAGCCGAACCAAAACTCGGCGGAGCCTCGGGAAGTGATCTGACTTGGTTAGTCGGAACCGAGTGGAAGCGAGCCACTCGTCTGTCCCGGAAGGGCCGGACCGCGAGGGGACCACCCTCTGCGCAGGCCATACAAACCGCCGACCTAACTCGGCGATTCGGTTGTGGTTTGTGTAAGGAATCAACATCTGACGATAATTTGTTGTGTTCTACTACACCACACACACTCGGGACCGGGTGTCGGGGGGAGGTAGAAGGGGATATCAGCTTGATACTCTGCCGCTGCAGATGCTCTGCTAAGAGTTGACGAGATGTCCATTG
>NW_003303732.1:1662244-1663420 GCF_000142945.1 Phytophthora infestans T30-4 | reverse complement strand
AATAAGTTGTATGCCAACTTGGACAAGTGCGTCTTTGGCGCGGAGGAGATACCTTTCCTCGGGTGCTTCATTGGGAAGCGTGGCTTACGGGCAGATCCTGCCAAAGTCAATGCCATCGTGGACTGGCCGCCGCTTACAAACCAAAAAGACTTACGCAAGGGGCTAGGCTTAGCCTATTACTTGCACAAGTACAGTGCAAACTACGCGGAGATGGCTCGTTCATTATCACATCTCCATGAGAAGGACGCACCATGGTGCTGGCACGTCGAGCACGACGTATTCTGTGAGGCTGTGAAGGAGATTCTTCTCCAGGCTCCGATCCTTGCGCTACCGGACCCGGATAGTCCGTTTAGCGTCGTCTGTGACGCCTCCGATTTTGCAATCGGTTGTGCTTTACTACAAGCAGACGCCGAAGGGCGTGAGCGCGTGATCGCGTTTGAGTCTCGCCAGCTCAAAGCTGCAGAGAAGAACTATCCAGTTCATGACAAAGAGCTACTTGCAATGAAGTATGCTCTAGTCAAATTCAGGGTACACCTGCTAGGCTCTAAGCCTTTTGTGATCTTTACTGATCATGCGTCGTTACGCACTGCGACACAGTCGCCTCATCTCTCTCAGAGAATGGCAAGATGGCTTTCCTTCTTTGCCGAGTATAACTTCGAGGTGAAGTACAAGCCGGGGCGGCTTAATGTAGTGGCCGATGCGCTCTCGCGCAGGCCGGACTACGAGTTAGCTCATGTCACGACAGTGACGTCGTCAGTGCCTGACTTGATACGCGGAGCGTATGCACAAGACGACATGTGCGTAGCGCTGCTACGGGCTCTTGGGAGCGAAGAGTTTAAGGACTCTGACAAGGAATTGTCTGGGCGCTTACGCGCGAGGCTGCATCGATACTCACTCGATGACGGCCTGCTGTACTACAGCACCGACGCTGAGGATAACCCTCGTGTAGTCGTTCCTCATGATGAGGATCTAAAGTATCGAATCCTCTATGAGGTTCATGATACGCCCGTGGCGGGCACTTAGGTCGGGAGAGACCTATGGCCTCGATGAGCTCGATGTACTGATGGCCCAAGATGTATAAGTGGTCGGCACCTATGTACGCACGTGTGAGACGTGTCAACGGACAAAGTCCGCGCCGAGCACGCAGCGCCATTGACGAGTTTGCCTGTCCCCAAG
>NW_003303732.1:1622010-1662144 GCF_000142945.1 Phytophthora infestans T30-4 | reverse complement strand
GCTGCTCCATGCAAGTACTTCCGCTTCCCCGATGGCTCGTGCTGACATGGCCGCCCGAATGCGGGCAACCAGTGCTCCTTCGCGTGAGAGCAGCAGCATGTCGGGGTAGTGCATGATGAGGGTGGCTGACAAGACCTCTGCTACGTCTTCGTTTAGGTTCATGCCAGGCTCTGCAAAGCCCAGGGAGCTCGTGAAAAGTAGACCATGCAGTACTTGGGCGCGGAACAGCACAGACGGCTTCAAGATACGCAACGAAGGAAGACGTGCGCCTTCTTTTGGTTTCCATCCGCTCAGGACACGCGCAACTTGCTGATCTGCCTGCGTTGTACCCAACATGTACCCAAACGCCTTGTCTCGGATCGAGATCCGCGCTTCACCGCGAAGTTCTGGACGTCCCTCTTCAGAGTGCTCGGCACTCGTTTGGACATGTCCACGGCGGACCATCCGCAGACCGATGGTCAAACCGAACGCGTGAATCGCGTTGTGGAGGATACCCTCCGAAGCGTATGCGCTGAGGCGCCAAAACGCTAGAGCCAGATGCTCCCACTCGTTGAGTTCGCATTAAATAATGCAGTGCACGCCTCGACAGGCTACACTCCTTTCTATGTGAACGTCTTGGTTAACCCTCGCGTCCCACTGACGCCGCCACGCAGTGGCTTAGGGCTTGATGGGGGAGGGATAGCCGAGCGGCTAGCTGATGTCAGCCCTGTTGCGGTTCGCAAGCAAGTCGATGACTTTGTCTCTTTGAGACTGAGCGTAATGCGTCAAGTACGCGACGCTATGGCTGAAAGCCAAGACACGCAGAAGGAACATGCAGATGCCAAGGGCAGAAGCAATGCTGAGAGGTTTGAGGTCGGTGACCAAGTTTTATTAAACGCTAAAAACCTACCTACTCATGCAGTGTCTGCAGTCTTCAAGACGAAGTTAAGACCTCGGTTCATAGGACCGTTCAAGGTCGTGGCCAGGAAGGGCCTAGCGTATACGCTCAACCTTCCGAAGAAGATGCGCACGCATCCGGTCTTCTATGTCGGCTTGCTTAAGCCATACCAAGACCCTGCTCAGGTGAGCGCGGAGGCGTTGGCACCAACGGTGGCTGGGCCACGGACAGCTGCAGGGCAGCAGGTGGTAGAGCCACGGGAGGCTGAACGACAGCAAGTGGTGGATCCACAGATGGCTGATCAACAGCATGTGGCAGAGCCACAGGTCGCGGAGCGAAGTGCTCGAGATGCAGGAGCAAGGCAAGCTGAACGTTCAGCCGAGCAGCTGGACGCTCAAGGTCCGAGACCTGGTTGTGAGTCAACAGTGGTGGCTCTAACCTATCCACAAGGTGGATCATCTCTTCGAGATCGACCGATGGGCGGTGAACGTTCGCGTCGTGGACGCCGGCGTCGTATGGACGCAAACGCCGTTCCGGCAAGTGCTGACTCTCCCCGCGAGAGCCCAGCTGAGGCAAGGCCTCCTCCTGCTCTGCTCGATGAGCATGGTGAGCTCCATTTTCACGTGGAACGTCTTGTGGCGTGGCGTAGACGCCAGGGTCGTACCCAGTACTTAGTGAAGTGGAGGGGTTACCCTCACTCACAGAACTCATGGGAGTTTGAGGTTATCCTCCGGCAAGATTGCCCTGACGTCGTTGACGCTTACGACCGGGCACATCATGTGCCGAAGCGCCACCATGGCGTGCGACAGCGTCGCCAGGCGCTGGGCGCCTCCCACTAGAGTGGGGAGCGATGAGGTCAGTAGTTGAGCTCAGGCTCTGACCAGTGGCTGCAGCAGCCAGCTCGTACGTATGAGCGGTGCTCGCAGCGGGAGCAGGAGGGGGAGAGACCTCGTAGTGTTAGGGACATTGTTCCCGAAGAAAGCAGGTGCCTTCGTGTTGTGCTGAACAAGGTTCAGGCACAAGCGTCTCGATAGACGCATAGTTGTTTTGAAACAACTTGCTCGATGAGCATGATCCAAATGTGGATGCGCTGTAACAGCGAAAGTGGTGTCCCGCACGGGGATCGACCCACTGGCCTTTGGCTTGACAGGCCGGAGCTCTACCATTGAGCTACAAGGGCGATGCCCGTACGTCAGTCCGAGAACGGACTACTCATGGTATGAGAGGGCTGCGCCCGGGTGGATTTGAACCACCGACCTGTGGCTTTCAAAGCCAGCGCTCGACCACTGAGCTGAAAGGGCGTTGCCCTTAAGCTTGTCCATTCAAGGACAACAGTTCATGGAACGAGAGGGCTGTGCCCTGGCGGGTTCGAACCACCGACCTGTGGCTTCCAAAGCCAACGCCCGACCACTGAGCTAAAAGCGGATTGCTCTTAAGCTTGTCCAAGCGTGAACAATCGTTCATGGAACGACAGGGCTGTGCCCTGGTGGGCTCGAACCACCGACCTGTGGCTCTCAAAGCCAGCGCTCAACCATTGAGCTAAAAGGGTGTTGCCCTTAAGCTTGTCCAAGCGTGAACAATCGTTCATGGAACGAGAGGGCTGTGCCCTAGTGGGTTTGAACCACGGACCTATCGCTTGTGAAGCGAGTGTTCAACCGCTGAGCTGTTGTCGACGACTCGAATGAGTCAAGAGCATTGCTCTAAGCGGTTTGCAGCTCTTGGAGTAGGCGCGGAGCGCGAGCGTAGGTCTGAGACCGCTTGAGAGCAAGATGCGCGCTGCGCTTGGAGCATTGGGCCGTGGGCCGACGACGAGAAGTTGGGCATCAACGATGCGTAGGCGTTTGTGAGCTCACGGAGCTGTACAACGCTGGTGTGAGGTGTAGTAACCTCCGCCGTCTTAACAAGACGTGACCTCGCTGAGGAGAGTTTCGAGAACGGAATGTTCTCATCTTAGTGGGGGAGAGTGTAACGGGGTTACATGGTGTGGAGCACACAGGGGTACGAAGTACCCGGAGAGTTAACAAACTCTCAGTACATAAGTTGGAGAGTTAACAAGGTCTCTCAGTACGTTGGCTGAAAGCCACACGTTATGCATTTGATTAGGTTTAACTATGCTAGATAGTTAAAGAGATACATTTACCCCTAGGCGGCTTGGCCGCAATAATAGTAAATAAAACACTTCTGGTTTTGAAGCATAAAAGTTAAGGTGTTAACTTTGAGCCCTGGTCTTGGGCTGTAAGTGTCCTTTGGATAAGGAACTTAGTATTAGTGACTCTTTGAGTCGAACGTCTTCCTCTGACGCTAAAGCTACGGCAGCCCCGCTGCATAGTTGAACAGGCCAGCCGTGAGGAGGTTCGTCCTGCACCTCCATACGCGCGTAGCTAGCGCCCATTTGGGCCGAAGCCGCTATCTGCTCTTCCGTCGACCGCTTTGCCCCCTCCACCACGATACGCTTTGCAGGATGGGCTACCACGTGCATCACCTCAGCATTTCCAAACATCCCGTCAGCAGCAGTATTGCGAGCTAGCAGCTTCTCTCGGACGAGTTCCACCACGCGACGAGTGAGGGCTGGTGCTGCTTCTGGGGTGGTGCGAAATACCCGCTGCTTGCGCGACTCGTTCATGCAACAGTCGCGTAACTCCTTAAGCAGAGTTCCCATTTTAAGGCGACGTCGCAGTGTGTAGTCACGCTTCAACACTCGGTTGAACTGCTCAACAGGGTTGTTTGTGGTAGCAAACGCACAGGGAGTTCGAAAGCACTGCCACATAGTAAAGTTTCCTCGCAGCCATTGTTCGTCAAGGTACGTACAGAAGTCGACCAGGTAAGGGTACAATCTCCAGGTCTGCAAATACTGCTCCAGCATCCAGGAAAATGATATTTCGTCACGGGCGAAGTGCAAGTCGTACAGACCACGAACCAGTTCTGCTGCTACATGTGAGGGAAATCCCTTCAGCCTCTTTTCCACGTTAGTCATTACGTGGAAAAAAACACATGAGATACTGAAGCTGTGGATCTTCGCGAAATACCATAAAAATGGCATTCCGCTGCGCCTTCTCTGCGTCTCCCATTACGTATCGAGGAGCCAGCCTTTTAGTTGTAATCCAGTAGTACAGGCGGCTTAAAGAAGCCAAACACGCCTCGTAGATTGGCTGCGTCCGCTGCGAGACGATAAAAACTGCCACGAGATGGAAGCTGCAAGCTCGGTCCGATATACCAACCACTAAGACTGGGTAGTCGGACGTGTTTAATTTGAACGTCGCGTCCATATGAAGGACGTAGCTCTCTGGAGGCACTGAGAGCCTCTTCACCATGTTCTTTGTCGCTACACCCACAACGAAAGGTTCTTCGTCCGAGCCGTCGCCCACCACAGGCTTGCCATCTGCGTCCAGATCCCAAGCGAAAGTAAAAGTCTCATTATCGTCCTCAGTACCAGTGAGCGCGTGTGAGTGAATCCACTGCGTGAGATCGTCGACGCGATCGTGGTTGTCAAGCTCGGTACGCGCGTAGTAGTTGCAGAAATTTTGTACTTTGCCCAGAGGAGGGATGTCGCTCGCTGACATGTGGAAGTTTCGAGCCATGGCGTACTAGATACGAAGTGGTCGGAGCCTTTGCTTCGCGAGCTCTCGGCAGTATTCTTTCTGCTGTCTGGAAAGCTTAATTCGCTTGGGGGAAGAGGCTCCAGTGAAGTGCTCGCCTAACTCGTAGATGTAGGTATCACCAGAGTGAGAGCAGTCCAGCACCTTGCCGCGCCACGAGCAAGTGAGGTCGCTGCAGGTGCTGGACTCGCATTTGAGTAGCCTATAGCGCATGCTGTGGTGGTCACCAACGCGGCATACGCTACAGGACATTGTGTTGCTCTTGTCGGTGCTGTGGATCTTGAACGTGGCCAGGATGGCGTCGGCTTCGTCGCGGCCGAGCTCAAAGCCCAGCTCTCGCCACGGCAGCGTCCGAGGCATGGTGCTTAAACGAATGAAAAGGGAGCCAATCTGATTGGACGCTAGACTCCAGTCTGAGGAGCCTTGGGTGTGCTGGTTTTGTGCAGTATGGAAGCCATGGACGAGTCTGCCGTGCACGAAGCGCGGCCAGTTGTGTAGGTCCAGTAGTATAGAGTGGCGACACGCATCACGATGTGCCAACACGCATCACGATGTATTTACTGGCTAGTAAGTGTGTTTTTCAGGGTCTCCACGTGCCAAGACGCAGTTTGGGGGATTTCTCCACGTTTCAGGTGCCGACGCAACACTGTCGAGTGGTTTTCACGCGTTGTCCCCAAAAACAAGTAATGACAAAAACTGTGCAGGTAGTTTCCAACTGAGCGTGCTTTTACTTTTTAGGTTTGGATGCTGTTTTAGCTGAAGTTTGCGTTTACAGGACGCATTGTGCAGGAAGTAATTGAGCCTACTGAAGTTAATATTGAGCCGGAAAGAAATGAAGAGCGCTTGCAATCTCTCGCGAAGTCTACCTTGTTGCAAACAAATATTTTAGAAAGAGATATTTTACTTATAGCAAACGGCCAAAAATATACAGGAGATCCGCGACTCGCTCTCGCTTATTATTAACGCTGTGCTGGACATCCCGATGCGTTCGTCTTTAATGACGAGAGTGTTCGTGAAAGTGGAGATGTCAGAGAAAGGCTTTTCTCTGACATCTCCACAAAACGGTTCAATTTACAATTGTTGACGCTATTGCTGACGCTATTATTGACGCCGTTTCTACGAAAGATATTACTGTGGTACGACGAGGTGTAGCTCCAATAGTTGAGTGGAAGAAAAGGGCCATTTAATAGCTGGTACGTTTCCAACGCTATTCATGATGGGTGGTAAAATGCTTCCATCTGGGTCTTTTTCAAGTGACCTGTGCCGTCATTTAATGTCATATTATGCTGGAAGTTTCGAAGAAAACGTGACGCTTGTTGCTACACTTTTCAATCAGCAACAGCATCATACCGCAGTAAGAATAGCTGCGCGGGCTGCAACTACACATGCACAAGCACTGAAAAAGCTTGGAGAGCTAGCAAGCTCTCCTGAGTTTGAACAATCTCTTCTCGCGGCAATACAAAAGCCTGACTCAGCTACTGCTAAGCGTCGGAACGCAAGTTTGTTACGAATTTTATCGGTCGTGGGACATTTCCGTTTTCTCCTTTCGAACGCGCAGTGACTAGACCCAAGCTATCCGCCGGTTTGGATTGCCGCAATTTTGGGTAACCGTGGCTCAATTTCAGAGTCGATCTATACTAGACTAAGTATAAGGCAGCACTTTGTTTACATCATAAAACAGTTTCTTTAACAAAGCGCTCGCAAGTCGCGTAAAGGCATTCAAGCAGGTAGAGGCAGAGCCCCCGTAAATTACATCGTGAATGAAGTAAACCAATGTGGCCCCTAATTTGCAGAGCTTCATTTCAATGTATTTTTCCTATCGACATCAATACAAAGAGAAAAATGTATTTCCAGCTAAGTCCAAGACGATCTAGTTAATAAACTAGAGCCGCTCGCTAGGAATTAGATACACGCTTTCAGAATTAAACCACTATTACTGAAAAGCGAGCTAGTGTATATATAGCCAGCTGATCTCCGATTTCTCTCTATATCGGGCCGAATGTCCGATGCCTTCACGTTATTCCGCGACCGGCATAACAGAAATCCGTCCGTCAGCCCAAAGCAGCGATGCCTCTTGCTAGCGTTTATATCAAAATTGGTGTAATTACGAAAACAAGCCGAACGAATGTCAGCGTTGACAGCCCAACATTCACTTTCAATGAGGATATCGATGCCCTCAATACATTGCAAACTGAGGTAGAAAACAGCGTAGCTCCAGCTCTTAGAGCTTACAAAAACAAAACGATCCGAGCTATTCCTACAATATATCTGAAGCCAAGTCTCGGTGCCAAACAGGCAGAGTGGGTCGCTCTCACAGCAATGAATTGATATAGCTATGTCAAGATTGCAAGGAGTCACTTTAGCAAGCCCAAGAAATCGACAGGACCTTTCACGTTTTACGTGTTTGTATTGGCAGACAGGGAGACTCCAGGAGTAGGAATTCGACGTGCAACATCGTCTAGAATCACAGGAGCTGCCGACGCTATCGATGGTTTTCTACTAGATCATACAGACGTTGAGGTAGAGCCCATTGCACATACGTATTGGGAGACAACGCATGCGAGACAGCCCGACGGAACGGAGCCATCTCTGCCAGACAACGCAACGTTCAGACAAATGCAACAACTTGACTCTGTTCGAGCAGAAGCCAGTACTACAACCACTGAATCGATTTACAGAACCATTTCAATGGTTCTACAGACCTACAACTCACTGTGAATGTACAAGAACTGCGAGTCGCGCTTGGGTTACCAAGTCACAATCTCATGGGAATGTTTGCGTCGCTTCAGCCACCACGAGAGCCAAGCGAGGACATGAACGACAGAGACCACATGAGCGACTGAAATCACCAATACATTCACAAAATAAAGTGCATTTTACAGTGTTTAGGCTCGCTATGCTCAAAAGCTTCTAATCCACCCTCCAGCCTCCTCCCTTCTGCCTCCCTGTGGCCGAATCTTTACATGTCGTCGAGATCGCGCTGAAAGACGGCTTCGTCTAACCCACGTCGGCCATAGCCAGAGTTCCCAAATAGCGCGACTCCTCCATCCACTTCCTGTCGTGTACACGCTGGCATTGCTACTTGTAGAACTTTCTCAGGATACATCCCAAACATTAGGTTTGCATGACGCGCTAACTATCTCTTCAATTGCTTAAACACTACTTCAATAGGTTTGAATTGAGGACAGTACGGCGGTAAAAACAGCAAAACAGCTCCGCATGAGTGTACAGCGTCCTCCATCTCTGCGTACAAGTGAATACGTGCATTATCCAGTACCACCATAGACCGAGGCACGGGCCAGGGGTTTAAATGCTTCAGAACGGAGGAGGCCAACGCACGGTAGCATTTCAGGCGAGTGAAGGTAGTCGTGTTGTACGCCACGAGATAAAACCGCTAGCGTCACACGCTGCCAGGACAGACACGCGATTCCCGCGCGCGAAAGATGTTCGCACAAAGGCGGCTCGCTGACCTCGAGCAGACAACGCGTAGCGCCGCATCGTTAACGTAGCGCAGCAAAGACGTAGCTGTAGCGGATGTAACAAGCGCTCGAATGAATGCTTTAGCGTGCTAATAGCGTACGTAAACGACGCGCAATGGCACAAAAATAAAAATGTTTAATGTCTTGTGGGACGGAGGTAGTACATCATAATGTAAAAAATCAAAGCAGGGATAATATGTAAGTCTACTAAAACTATTGCTAGAAGCTATGGGTTGTTTTCACCTGGAATCCGTACCGGTATTTGAAAATCTGGCGAAAACCGTTTTTCATAATGCTTATGTAAAAACATAGGAGCGGCGTTCCTAGTGGTGCCCCAAGTGATAAAAGCTCGGCGCTTTAGCACTACGTTTCTCGCCGTAGCGATCTCGAACCAACAGCGAACACCTCTCATATCAGTGAACTCTACAGAACCATCCACCTGGGCAGTAGGGGCCCCTACTAAAGGACTGCGCGGTATTAGCCTAGGTTGTCCCAGCGTCGAGCTCACCAGCGAGACACTGCACACCCCAGAACATGTTTTTCGTCTGCGGGCTGTCTGACAGGGGTCCAAGAAAAAATAATACTCATTAAAATTAATTCAATTTTTGAATTATTAATTTTAAGCTTTAAATTATTGCTGAATTGCACCAAACCATATATGAATTTACCGTATATATGCTTCACAGCCAACAATACCACCCTTATCCCTCCACCGTTGTTCCTGTATGCTCCCTAGCAACTCTAAATATTTAGGTCATTCTCATATTCTCTTCCAAGCTCTTAGCTAGCCACCTCCAAGCTCTCAGCCAACTTCTCGGTTCGCAAGAGTAGTCAGATCGGCTCCATGTATTTCACCGCTGCTGGAGACAAGATGCATACCTGCACGACATGTAACAAGATCAACAAGAAGGGAAATGGCTACACAGACCTACATAATCACCTGCGTCCCAACCATACCGACTACGAGCAAGAGGCCCCGGAAACAGCACGCCGCCAAAACCACCTAAACCAGCGCCTCGTAAGCTAGCAAGCTCAAGATCTCTACCGCTTGCTGGAGTGGGCTATCCCGGGCGGCTCCCGTTCGAGTTCATTGAGCACCGTCTTACGAGACTGAATCCCGCTCTCTCTACAGTCTCTGAGGACACTCTGTCAAAGTACGTAAGGCTAGTGAGCAAGGCTGTCGAAGCCCAAGTCGCGAACGAGGGTCCTGACTCGTTTGGACTCGTACTGGACGGCTGAACTAGTAGCAATCGCCACCATGTAGTAATCATTGCGGTGTACGACACAGCTGATAATACCGGCAATATCTGTATTCGGACTTCAAGTGACTATTTAGACGACTTGGAGTGCACGTCCCGCCGGTTCCTACTTTTGACGTTCTATCCTGTTTAATCTAAAGAAGATCTAAGCGCACAGAGCCAGTTGCACCTCATTGCAGACACACTCTCTCCCGCTACAACTGGCCCTGGGACTCGGTTAAATTCATGGTGGAGATAAGTGTTCGAAAAACCAGAATATTGGTAACAAGGAAGGTGCTATTTTCTTGATCGGCTGTGCTACCCACAGATTTAATCTGGCCGTGAAGGATTTTTTAAAGGAGGAGGACAAGCTGATCACGAAGGTTCACGCGCTGATGTCCAAGCTTCGGACTATGAAGGGTAGAGCGATCTTACGCTGCGTCTCCCATCTGCCTCCGCTCCTGTGGAATGACACCAGATGGTCGAGTATGTACGAGATGGTCGAGAGGTAAGTGAAGCTCCAGCCGTCCATAGTTTAACTGGGTCTAGGAATGCTTGCTGAGCATGGGGTGCCGCCTTTGCTACATCGACGGGCGTGCACGAGCGCGTCAAGGTGTTGATCGATGACCTTACACAGATAGTGCTTGTGTAAGTACCGAATAAAACTTCCACGATCCGACAGACCGCCAACGATTGAACTGTAGGGTTTACTCAATTAACTGAAAGTCAGTTCAGGTATTTGATTCAATGTAGAGAGCACAAGTCTAGTCACTCACTAGAAGCATCATCATCATTAAGGATCTCAAACACCCCGGCCACAGCATTCTCGACGACATCTCTGTCGTCATTCACCTCTTCTTATCGGTGGGCAAGCTGCCCCAGATCCATGAGCTGGTGAACCACTGCCGTGGATGTCAGGAGATCCTCTGTAGGCGGAGCTGCAGTTGTCAATTTCTTGCTGCTTGAAGGAGACTTATTAATGAATGAAAAGCCGCTCTTAACCACGTCTTGGCTGAGCCTTTACCAGGCATTCTGTCATATCCTTGCGCTTCGGGGCCACTAGCTTGAGCTTCCCACCTGATTGTCGTGGTACTTTGAGCTGGGTTTGCAGAGTTTCTAGCCAGCGACTCCGCAGCCGAGACTTTAACGGCTGGTTGGCACACACCCGTACAGCCTGGACGAACTGAAACCAGTACGCCACTTGCGCTTCTGCACAGGCCTTGACGTCAGCAGTCCAGCGTGCAGACAGACCATCCCATAGTACTAATTATGACTTATCTTGGTTGAGCCTATTACCGGTAGTGAGCAAAAACGACCGATAGATCGCTATCCCACCAGCCCTTATTGTTGCCGTCCATGACGATTCAAGTCGCCGTGAAAGGTCTGTGACCTTCTTCCAAACGTAGATGCCAAAGCCGTGACGGATTCTTCGGCCATTTCTTTTTTCTCAGATGCTTCAGTGCTGTAAAGACGTCTGCTCAAAGAGCGTTTAAGACGTCCGTTTGTTTGCACATTTTGTTTTACCGAACGTCTATTCCCCTTTTTACAGACATTTAAAAGATTCCTACGTGTAATTACGGGTGCGGTTTTGACTTGAATTCATTATCACGCTTAATCGGGCACAGTTCACTAATCTACATATTGTTCATGATGAACCATTCTAATTTTTTACTTGCGTCTGCATGCGGAGTCCACTATTTGGTCACTGAAAGTAGTCAACGGTACACGGGACCTTTTGAACAGACGTCTGTTTGTTCCTTCAAAAGACAATGGACACTTTAGACACTGTTTAAACATGTCCATTGTAAGGCCGTCGTGTCTTTCCACTGCCAGAACTGGATGATTTAGCTTTTGCAATTATAAATGGCTTGAATCGTGTCCTAACTGAATCGCCTGATGACATTACTGTTGTACTGTTGGCGCACTTTTTCCCTCCCAGCACACCGAACCCAGACAGTTTTACCCCCAGGCAGAAATTGATTATTTCGGTAGGTACTCGAAAACAATGGCAGTTTGATCAGCGTTGTACACTTGAGCGACACCATGCTGCTTTATAAGCATCAAAAATTTATCGCGGAGCATTTTCCTAGCAGCATCACCATCAGCAGGCGGCTTTGGCCTTGCCGTGTGTGACGGCGTGGCATAAGTAGATGTTGGCTCATAAAACCCCTTCGGAACATCCATGACGCTTTAAAGTTATCACCAGATAACCCTTCTTCAGTTCTTACTTCGGGGGTTTAATTTAAGCATAAAAGCCGATACTGGCGTGTAGCTGATCTGTCTATCGAACTATCTTGCGGTCGACAGCTGGTGATAGCATCGTTGTAATGTCAAATTCCCTGGTACACTTGAGCACGGACTCTTTCGTCGTCTCACAGATCTCTTCAGTTTTTGTTCGCTTCTCTTCCTACAAGCAAATCAATTTGCGCTTAGTATTTCGCAGAACACCCTCAATCCTAGAAAAGAAAGTATCGAGCGTGCGGGCCATGTCACTTTAATCGTAGTAGTGGTTTAGCTCGGCTAGCTAGTGCGCTTGAACAAGTGTTAGTGCTTATCTTTGTCGTTCTGACCACTCCATTGTTTTCGTGGCCCACCTCCATCAAGCCCACATGATCTTGTATAGTGTAAGTTACGTTAGTCGGCTTTCTAACATAAGTTAAAAGTAGGATTTTCGGATCCAAGAAGTGTTTTGCGGATAAGTTCCACTTTATTTATACAGACAATACTATTGCTGAGCACGCGTTGTCGGATACTAGGTGTTGTACTAGAAGTATTAGACAACCACCATAGGTCTTCTCTTCCATAAAATAAAAACAAAGTGATGCTCACCATATGTCGCTGTGTGTACTTACACGTTATCCTCTTGGTCTTGGAGCAATGCATCGTAACCCTCCATAGCTTATACAAATTGAGAGTGGAGGACGATGCGAAAGAGGCTTGTAGTCGATGTGAGTCGATGAATGGAAATTTGAAAGTGAGATTGATTGAGTTAAAAGTCTTAGTATATCGTCCTGTCTCCTACACGCTGTTCCTAGTGCCCTCCTATCATCGTCGCTAAGTCCGCGTAAACAGATTCTTTACTAGAGCTGACACATTAAAGAGGGACGAACGCACTTGAGTGAGACATATACATACGTAAACAAATATGCTTTAAGCAAAAACGGGGACGGACACGCCTGGGTGAGACGGACACATTCGTCTTACCATGTACACGCCACATGTTACGATTGTCTTCCCGTAGCAGATCCCGTGATCGACCCAATTGAAGTTGGCGACCAATCACAATCCGGTATACCAAAGGATCTGCCGATCAGGTCGCACGATTCCTGTCACTTCAACTGTAGCATGCATTCGGTACGCGCACGCCGCGTGCCAAGCGGTATGTATCCAGACGAATAGAAATCGAAGTGCAAGTACGACCCGCCTACTCAACGCGATGTCTCGAGCTTGAAATCCGACGCTACTGTGCCCCAACAAGTAGCGCAGCATCTTTGTCGGTACGCCCTTCGTGAGGTATTGTGCGAGCTGATTCTTGATGTCCACGTATTCCAACTCAATTTCACCACTCGCAACCCGCTCGCGAATAAATGGTAGCGAATGTCGATGTGCTTAGTGCGAGCTTGATATCCATTGCATCGCACCTTGACTGTCTTCGTAGATCACCATTCCTCCATCTTGTTCCGAAGCAATGTCCTTGAGCAGAAGTCGCATCCACACGACCTCCTTCATGCAGTCACTGAGCGCCAATGTACTCGACCTCAGTCGAACTCAGTGCGACAGTCTGAAAACTGGATCGCCAAACTACTGGAGCACTACACATCATGAGCATTATGCCGCTCACGGGGCGTCTGTCGTCACGGTTGCTGGCCCAATCTGCATCGGAGTATGCGACGAGTTCTGTTCCTTGGCGTCCGTCCGACGTGATGCCAATGTCCTTGGTTTTCAGCAGGTATATCACCACCCTGTTGCCAGCATGCCAGTGCTTCTATCCCAGCGTTCCCGAGAAGAGACTCAACTGAGCAACGGCAATCGAGATGTCGGGTTATGTACCACATGCCAGGTACATCAGGCTCCCTACGAGCGACCGGTACGGCTTGGATCTCATCTTGGCCATGTCGACTTCGCTTTGGGGCTGATCAGCCTTGGCCAAATGAGCACCAGCTTCCAGTGGAGTGAGGCACGGCTTAGCGTCTTCTTGCCCGAACGTTTTAATGATCGACTCTGTATACGCTTGCTGGCTGGTGCGTATAATCTTCACCCCATGTCGTAGTCGATCTTGATCCCGAGAATGAAGCGAGTACGTTTTAGATCCTTGATATTGACCTTCTCGGCTATCCCAGCCTTCACCGAAGCGACGATACCCGTGCCCCTCGCCGCGATCAGCATGTCATCGACGTAGCGAAACACTATACACTAGTCGTCACCTTCGCCTTTCGTGTATACACATGGGTCGGCGTCGGCCGCCTTGTTCTTGAGGTGATTGTCGATTGTCTCGTTTCACACACGAGGGGCTTGCTGGAGTCCGTAGAGACTCCGAAGCAGCAGACACACGACGTCGTCTTCGCCTTCAGCCTCAGCCAAAGTTAGTTGTACGCCATGCAGATCTCCTCATTTATTTTCCCCTACAGAAATACCGTGTCGACATCGCACTGCTCGATCTCAAAACCATCAGCAACGCACGTCGCCATCTTGGCGCGAATTGAATTCAGGCAAGCCACCGGCGCGTACGTCTCTTCGATGCCGTGCTTCTGCAAGAACCCCTTTGCTGCGCGACGAGTCTTGTGACAAATCACTTTCCCCTTCTCGTCCCGCTTCAACGCGAACACCCAGCGACAACCGATTGGCCGCTCGTGTGCTGGTCTTGGAACCAACTTCCAGATCTTGTTTGCAAGAAGCGGCTTCAACTCGCTTACGATTGCTTTCTTTCACTCGTCACTATCCGCACCGGAAGTTGCTTCGGGTAAAGAGCTAGGTACTTCGGTGGTAGCCGCCATTGCTTGCTCTCCTTTGTAGATTGCAAGCTGTTGGGCATTAGCCTTTGGACGTTCTTGAGTCATCCTCTGGCGCTTTGTTCCGAACTCGTATGATACCACCACTTGTTTCTTACGTGCCCCTACCCCTTCAGGCTCCGTTATTCGTCAATGTGACGTGTGCGTGCCCGTATAAGCATGGAATAGGTGGACCCATACGGCACTATCGAGCTGTTTACGCACACGTCACATTGAAGTGGGATCACGTCACCAGCTTCAACTTCAACAGGAACAATCTGTTTCGCGTCCTTATGTTGAGGGAGCTCAACGTTGACACGGAAGAGCCGTCTTGGTCATCGTCTTCATTCCGATGCGTCATTAGGTGCCCTGGACTTGTCGTCTCGACGAACTTTACGGTGCGCACGGCTGCACCTTTCCAGGCTCAACGTTCTGGACACGGTATCCCTTGACACCATCTTCGTAGCCCATGAAGCGACACTTGAGCGCCTTTGCGTCGAGCTTACGACGCTTTTCGTCAGGGATGTGCGCGAAGACTAGTGTACCAAACACTTCAAGTTCATCAGCTGTGGCTTGGCGTCGTGTACAATCTCGAACAGTGTCTTGACAGTGACCGAATTGAGGATTCGATTGATTATCCACGCGGCTGTATTAACAGCTTCATCCACTTCTTCTTCTCGATGCTCTCGTGATAGAGCATGAAGCGAGCTATCTGCACGAGGCTCCGGTTCATGCGCTCAGCCAACTCGCTCTGCTGAGGTGTAAGCAACACCGTCGTCTCATGCTTGATGCCGCTGCGGTTGAGATAGTCCTTCAATGGTCAGCCCGTGTATTCACCGCCGTTATCCGAACGAAGACGTTTGATCGTCTTTTCAGTCGCATTTTCCATTGCTGCCTTGTAGATCTTGAACTTCGACAGCACATCTGACTTCGCCTTCATGAAGTATACAGTGACGTGACGTGAGTAATCGTCGATGAATGTCACGACGTACGTGTAACATCCAGGCGTCTTGGTTTGCATTGAACCATACGTCCATGTGCACCAATTTTAGCACCCCCGAACTCTTGACGAGATTATCCGGGAGTCGAGGGAAGTCGTCAGTCCTCATCTTCCCCATGCAGGAACCTGCGCAGATGTCGTCACCCTTGATTCCATCTGTGACGCGATGCACTCCTTCAGCCAGGATCAATAGCTGTTCGTAGCGCTTGGATGGGATGTGGTCCAGACGTGCGTGCGAGCCCATGCCCCCTTACGAGTTGTCGAAACATGACACACCTCCTCCCCCACTGTCTTCAACCTGTAGGCGTTTCCACGGCGCTTGGCCTCCATGACCGTTGGATAGCCATAGCGATACGCACACTTGTCCTTGCTGAACCGCGCGACAATATCCTTCTCGGCCCGCTTGGACACCGAGATGAGACTTCCTTCAACTTCTGAGATGTACAGAACATCCGATAATGTGACGGACGTCCCGTCCATCAGCTTCAACCCGACGGTGCCCTTTGCAACTGCATCGATCGTCGTGCGATTGGCGTTTCCAGGTCTCGCATGAACACGAACTTGTCCTGACACTGGTCATGTGCGAGCTTGCACCCGAGTCGACGAGCCATTCCGATGTGGCCATCGCACCCAAAGCCGTGAAAGCGAAGTCTGACGCTTCAGCTTGCGCCACTTGTCCAGGTCCCTCGTCGGCCTTCTTCTTTCGGCCCTCAAACTTCTTGTGCCCTGGCTTCTTCCAGTAGAAGCACTCATCATTAAAGCGATGCCTGTCCCTGAAGTCCTTCCTCTTCGTTACGCGCACTCTCTTTATGACGATTTATCCGAGGCTTCAACATCAGAGAGTGCTTGGATCGTATACGCAAATACTACGCTGGGTGTATTCTCCAGAACAGTAGTTAGCATACGGAGCTCGTCGGTCAACCCCCCGAGTAGCAGTACGAGTTACCGAGTCTCATCCAGAGACTCACCGATTGAAGTATTAGCTCCTTGAACTTGTCCACATGGACAGCGAACCTCATACCGAACTCCATCTTGAAGCTGCAGCTTCTTGGTAACGAGGAGCCGATTCTTGAGGGCCTTCATATTGAAGTGCTCCTCAAGCAAAGTCCACGCCTCGGCCGCCGTAAGCGCCAAACGGATGTAGACTTGGTACGTGAGACTCTCATCTCCGGCGATCACACCAAGGACCTTCAAATCGTTGGTCTTCCATTCAACCGTGGGGCGACCCCTCTTGATCAAAATTCAGCTAAACGTTTGCGGGAGCAGACCCTTACGGGCGCGCTTCATCCCCGTGTTTAGCTCCCAGTGGAAGTAGTTATCCTCCACGAGCTTGTAGGTGCTGTCGGCGTAGCTTCGGCTCGTAATTAATTGAGAGTGGAGGACGATGCGAAAGAGGCTTGTAGTCGATGTGAGTCGATGAATGGAAATTTGAAAGTGAGATTGATTGAGTTAAAAGTCTTAGTATATCGTCCTGTCTCCTACACGCTGTTCCTAGTGCCCTCCTATCATCGTCGCTAAGTCCGCGTAAACAGATTTTTTACTAGAGCTGACACATTAAAGAGGGACGAACGCACTTGAGTGAGACATATACATACGTAAACAAATATGCTTTAGGCGAAAACGGGGACGGACCCACCTGGGTGAGACGGACACATTCGTCTTACCATGTACACACCACATGTTACGATTGTCATCCCGTAGCAGATCCCGTGATCGACCCAATTGAAGTTGGCGACCAATCACAATCCGGTATACCAAAGGATCTGCCAATCAGGTCGCACGATTCCTGCCACTTCAACTGTACAGATTGCGACGTATTGATATAATAGGCAATGGTTTTTTAGAGCTATGCCAGAAACAAAAAACCATGAGACAAAATGTTGTGACACCGACGGTCCCTATCCAATCAAAATGAACCTCGATATGACTAGTTGAACCAAAGAAGAGCAAGACCACCATAGTGTATTATCAACATTAGCGACCTGCTTCCTTTCAAGCGCTACGAATTGTCTGATCGGAAATTGTAGCCCATGCATCGATGACTCTCTGTGCGATATCATTTCGCTTTAGGCTTGCACTGCGCTTCTGCCGTGCAAGAAGGCGCTCTCGTATTTTCAATTGTAGATTTGATTGAATTACTGCGATCTCAGCTGCCATTGCCAACGCGAGCAGCTTTTTCTTAAGAGGCCCCATCACGCCTACATCTTGAGGCGGGAGAACCGACGTTGCATTCTTCGGCAGTGGAACTACTTCAGCTCCAAGCTCGGCAAGTGCTGTAATCGAGTCGTCGGGTACATGACCCTTTAAATTGTCTAAGTTTAGTGCCAAACCGCCCGGGTATTCATCGGACATGTACGGATCTCACATTGTCTCAATAAAATTGTTTTTCCACGTGATAGCATCCATCCACCCACTTTCTTGGACAGCGTAAAGCGCTCCTTTGGGAAGTCCCGCACATTCCTTCTCAGCATCACCCCCTGATTGGGCTTTGGAAATAATCAAAGGGCGCAGCTTCTGACCAGCAGCCAACACACCAAGGAGCACTGGTGCCCTGTAGGAATGGCGATTACCGAGCACTTTATCACGCTTTCGGGATTCTTTGCCACAATGATGCGACTGCATCACCTTCATAATAGACGCCCGTTTCATTCGCGTTTCAAATAAAGGCCGGTGGGTAGGCCTTGAGTACCGCAGAACGTGTCTCCACGACAAACGTTTGCTGCTCTAGCTCAAGCTGTTGACTAGACAGCACCGACGCCGAAAGGAGTAGCCATGCCGATGGACTAAACGCTGGACGAGACGGTAAACTACCAGGTTTTCGTTTTGAAAGATAGTATGTAACCTACTTTGCAAACTCTTCCTTAATAAAGATCACGACATGGCTTGTTTTCAATGGGAAGCTATCCCTGCCCATCTCCTTGATCCAGTGTACGACAATGTCACTGTGATGAAACAGCGGTGGGCGGCCCTGACCATCAGGGGTCATTTTTGACCTTGCTTTTGACTCGCATGCCTTCTGGAACTTCAACGCATTCTCACACCAAGCGTGAATACTTGACGGCTGGCGAATAGAATAGCGACGCGCTAGCTCAAGAGATGCTGACCCCACCACCAATCTCACTGATGACATTCAGCTTCAGCTCGTTGCCTTAGATGCTTCTGCGACCGCTAGACTTGCAAATAGAGTCTTCGAGCTCAGTATGTTTAGCTTGGCTACGCTCAAAGCTATTAATTATCTCTGGTTCCGTAGCAACAAGGCCTCTAGGTCGCCCTCGACGCCCCATCGGCGAAGTCGATTTGCTTCATCCTCGCTCTCTGTGGTCTCCATTGGAAAAGTAAATGGCCCCGATCGTCCAGCAGCAGCAGCTGCCAGTCTACTGGATAATACACATGTATGAGGTTTAAGTTGGGTTAAAAAGAAATACCTCCTTTGTCATATCTTTCGGGTATCATATCAATACGTCGCAATCTGTGGCACGCATTCGGTACGCGCACGCCTCGTGCCAAGCGGTATGTATCCAGACGAGTAGAAAGCAAAGTGCAACCATAACAATACAGAGAGAGCTAGGGGTAAAGAAAGGGCGGATCTAAGACGGGCCTTATAAAAAGTTAGATAATCAAAACAATATTTATTTTCGTAAATAGCTGGAATGTGACGGGGTCACACAGCACCTTGCACAGAGGAAGTGCTTAAGGGTATTAACTCCCGAGTGAACGTTAGTCCACGTGTTCCCGGCCTCAGAGGGAACAGTTTGGTACTTAGAAGAGTAGATTTAAGACTGCTGTATTTATAAGTAAGATAAGATTGGGTCCCATACAAACTAGAGGTTACCTATAGTGGAGCTGGTTCCGAGAGCACCTGGTACCGTGTACCAGGTGTCCACAAGAGTGACGGGTCTTTCTTTATGTGACATGGGGCACACTGGATTGTACCCCGTTACATGGAAGGATATCAGACATTCTGCTAGGGCTTCACGACGTACCCTTTCTGAAAATTAAGAAAAAAGATGCTCCCTTCGAGGGAAACCTTAACACTATTAAGCTTAAGAAAGACTGCACAATAGTCTCATGTGCATTATTTAAAAAAAAGTATGCTACTATTACATATCAGCTTTTTGCAGTCTTCTATAGCAGTCACGATGACATCAGCACCTATACCTCCACTCGAGTTTGTAGCCGGACCTTGAAGGTCGGGGGGGGGAGGGTCGCAGCTCTTCCGTGCCACTGTACCGGATGTTTCGGGCGCGAATGAAAAAAATGGAGCTCGAGCTCACGGCTTGGGGTACCCAGATATACGAATGAAGCGATTCGGTATACTAATGCTTTGCTCTAAGAGTATCTCTACCGCACGTACGCTTTCTTTATCTTGCTATGCAGATCCTGATGTATAAATACTTTCAGATACCGCGATGTCTGTCACACTTGATCGGCATCGAATTGCGTTTTTAAACACGCAAAAAAGGGTCAAAATACAGGTTGTCGATGTCGATTTGCCAGTAAATCGATTCGAGCGATCGAGGTGGCTCGTCAAATATGTATTGACCACTTTACCTAGACCAATTGGTTATAGATCTGGTTTTAATAAACCAAGGATAAAAAACGACAAAAGCATTGACAAAACATACTGTAGTGTCCATGGCACAAGTATTAAAAAAATACAGGTCGCACGAATGTTGCCCGATCTCAAAGTCGCCAGACATGTTGCACGATCGTTGCATGGATTAAAAAAATCCTGGCTTGTAGCCGAGCTGCGAGCATTTGTTTTGTGCTTTTAAATTTTAGATGTTGTCAGTTCTGTCGACATCGAAAGGAAGTAGCAGCTTATAATTAGCTACGCGATTTAGAATCGAAATCCCAGAAAAAAAAGAATTTGGATGGCCGAAAAAAAAGTTATGCGGAGCAGTGTTGTAGATCTTTTTCGTCCGGTGGCTAATTAGTTTTACTGTAGATACGACAGCAAACTAAACCCAGAGTGATTTCTAATAGCAGAAAAACTTGGCATTTAAACCTGTAGAAGGTGACATTGGAGTTTCGCGTAGCCCCGTGCACCCGGTGTATGCTGCTGTGCGTGCCACTAGATACTTTACAAGCGAATTAATCTGAGTGAGGTTGTAATCAGCTCCTCTAGCTATCCTCCTTGGATAAACTTTCGTCTGCACTACCAACGAAGCTTCTAACTTCAGACTTTACTAGCTTGGAAATTTCTGGGAGAACTACGAGCTCTACAATAATCTCATTGTTTTTTTAGCTTCCAAATATTTTATGTTTTCATGTACACCGCGGTTCTCATATATCCTTGTTTCTCGCTAAACTTAGAGCACTTTAGGTGAGCCTACGGGATATGGTAAAATTTTAAAGCCGCGACGTCGAAAAAAAACTAATCCCTACGTAGGAGACCCCCAATCTCCTGTTCACCTAAAGCGTTTTGAGTTCGGTGAGAAACTTCGGTACAATCGAAAGGAAGAGCGGTTAGTGCAATATTCGAGCTTCAGTTTTAACTAAAGATGAATCCTTTGGTAGTAACCCCTTAGAGTCCCCAACAGGTATACACTATCACCAGCTTACATTTTGGTGGTAATCCCTACTCTTCGGACCCCCCCCCCGACAGGATTCCTGTCACAGGAATAGAATACAATTCTACCAGAAATTACTGTTCTGAATGGTACTTAGTCTGAGAAAGCGCAGCATGTACGCTCTGCAGTATTCTTTTTAAAACCACTAAACGCTTTTTCACTTGCCACTAAATAAATGAGGCAACCGTCGGCGTTGCACGTAAATGTAAATGTCATCCGTGCTTTGTCCTTCTTTTTGCCGGACATGCGCTTTCTGGCGAGGGATCGTGTGGAGAACAACAAAGTCCATGTTAAACATGTTTCATCGTATCCCTTGAGCTTGCGCAGCAGGTTGCTGGTCGAGGCGTCCACGGCCGATCCACCCTTAGGGCTCCTCAATATATTTAATTTAAATGAATTTCTTTGTCTGATGAAAATAGATACCTGCATGGTAGATCGTAAATTTGCAAATAAACAACTTGTGCTACGACTGCGGAAAATAAATATCTGCATCAAAACGTGATCGTGTTACTAAATTAATGGCTTCGGGGAGAACTTGCTCCTCGAGCGTTGGCAGGGCAACAGAGGAGCGTTAGGCATGGCTAATCTTGCGAGAGTTAGTAGTTTGACGTGTGCGAAGTCAAAGTGAGTTTGCGTCGGTGGCATCGGTTTGCAGACAGCTCAGAGCCAGCGAAATTCTGGTGGATGCCCAACAGCCAATCCATAAAGTAAGTTATTTTCTTAAGTTAAAAAAAAACATATTTTCAGTAAATATATTTTCGAGGATCCCTGCCCACCCTTACCATAGGCCTTAATGTTGCCGAACCCACATCGAAAGTTAAGCATGTAAAGCCGCATCCTTATGCCGTGACTTGGCGGTTAGCTGGAAAGTTGCCTCTAGTACCTTAGTTACGCTTCAGTAGCTAGACTGCTTCTTAAGATGGCCGCTGCCGCAGCAACAAGATTACAGAAGCCCACTTGGCTAGCTGTTGTTGTTTCTAAAGGCGGTACGCTATGAGGTCAGCGTCACTCGGGTTGGCTTGTTAATAGGTTTGACTGAGATCTTGATGACACTACTGTAGCTCAATTGAACACTGTGGGGAAAACCCGAGAGGCCGCAAACGCGAAAATGAAATGGATGGAACGCTGTTACACGTAGCTTGCTCGTTGGCTTTTTCGATGTGTACCATTAGATGGTACATATGGCGTAGCAGCCCCACAAAATGAATACCCTTGGATAGAAATAAAAGGCTGGTTCTCGGCGCTATGACTAAGAATGGGTTCAGCTGTAAGGTTTAACTACGTGCAGTAGTACTGTTTTTATTAGTAAAACGCGTATGTTGTTATCCAAATATAAAGGAATTGCTGAGTTCATGACACAACAACCGCTGTGCATTCAAAGCGCTTGATATGGTGACGGGTAAAGGTGGTGTATCTATACATTCAAATATGAGGCAGACACAATCATTGATAAAATAGCAAGCGGGCAGGAGCAAATGATAACACCGCTAAAACTGCTACTTGCGACTACAAGTACAGGTTAAGAAGATATTTACACACCAAGTCGGGCAATAGCTTTCTCTCTTTTCTTCATCATTACCCCGCAATTCCTTCGTCCCTTGTCCAAGCCTTTCAGACATCTATGCATTTGCATTCAGCCGCGGAAATGTCCTCCAATACGTCTGAAAAGCCTCGAGAAACAAATGAGGTTTTTCAACTTCTACAGCTTTGTTCCAGCTTTACAAACGAGGCCGCGATATCATCCACAAGGGCGTCGTAGCGTTTGTGATCTCCGCATTCGATTGTTCCTTAGTCAACTTGGTGAGTGCCTTTTCAACATCGTCGAGATTCCCGACAATGTTGGCTAGCCACTGCGGTAAAGCTCTCGCCTCGTCTTGTGAGAGTTGATTTATTTCATTCTCGTCACCAACAGTGTCAAGCGCCGCTCGGCACGTTGAACCGTTGCCTTGTGTTCGGCTAAACCGCTCTTGGAGGGCGTGACAAGGCCCACATTTTCGGCTGTAAAAGCACCGCACGTGGTGGTAAGAGCAGAGGCTACAACAGCCAGCAGGATAGTGCGTAGCTGCATTTGAGGTCACAAACAGCGCTGATGTGCTTCAAGAAGAAATTGGAGAATGAGCAGGTATTTTCTCTCTTTGGTGACATTCGAGCCATGAAAACGTTTGGGGCTGCTGATGTCGTAAAATACAAAACCCGGGTAAACGACCAAAGCCATGGACTTCAAATCTTCAATTTTTTTTCAATAAATTAAGAGCGTAGCATTGTCAGCAACAACATTTGGTCTGACGCTCTTGTCAACAATGTTGACGATCTTGTTAAGATCTCGTCAACAATGATGACGAAGTAAACAAAATCGTCTGACCATCTCAATACGAATTATTTTGTTTGGGGACCCGCCAGGAATCCGCAGTTATTTCGTAGCTGCTACCGGTATAATAATCAACCGGTACAAGAAATGGAGTCAATAACAAACGTCAAGTATTGGTTAAAAATGATCGATCAACACTCGATCTCTAATAGTCACAATAGTTTACATGTATGGACCTGTTTTGCAATGAAGAATTGAAAATGTGGCTTTTCTAGTGAGCTTGGACATTGAACTAAGCGATATAAATACTCATAGCCCGTTTAAGCCGAACATATAATGCATCTGTGGTTTAGCGTTCGTGCTAGTCTTTCTTCCGTATTTTATACAGAACCTGCAAAGCACTCTAATGATTTCTAAACATTCAAATGCTTTCTCCACAATTCTTTCGGTCTGTCCTCGTCAGCTCAGCGCAACGCTTTTTTTTTAATTTATCGAAAACTTGTCGGAGAAGTCGAACATGATCGAAATGAAATTACCGGCTATTCGAAGATTGGTTGTTTCCGAAGCCTTGTCGTTGAATCGCAGTAAGCGTAGGGAGACTGAAAATCCTCATCCAATCCCTGATTCGTCTGGTATCACTGGGTTGCGTGACGAAATTAGCAGTGCCAATAACGACAACCACTTGAATCCACCCTACTTTGCGTTTATCCACATAAATTCCACGAAAGCACAGTAAAAAATACAAAAGTTTACAAAAGACCACATCAATCAGACTGCATTGTTAATTAACAAACAAAACGTGGATACCACCAAACAAAGCCAGAAAAACGGTCTTGTACGTTAGAGTTATTCAATTTAGTGACAGTCATTCCGGCCATCCTGATCAATCCAGCACAGATGCCGAAGAAGATTACCTGGAGCGAGCCCGCATTTGCTCTGGCAGAGAAGTATGGGATGGAATGACTTGACACGAACAAGTCTGCCCGAGTAACGAAAGCCAACACTACCGCGTGCACCATACGCACCGATTCTACGCCGCACACAATGAAGTATTAACTCCTCAAGTGTAAGTCAAACGTTTATAAGGACGCATACCCCGAACTGAACTGTGGTTGGCGATGAAAAGTACTTACCTGCTCTATCACGAGCGAAATGGCCGTGTACAAAATGGGCGAGCCTTTTTCGGACGTCGGAAGGCAGTATTATCACGATAAACGGCACTAGGTAGGTACACATTCGGGACGACGTACTCTTTCACGACCACAGGGAGGGGTGTGCTCCCTCGATTTACATTACCCTAGGGTTTACTGATTCGACCCAAGGTCAGAGCAAACTCCTCCCTACGCTGTGGGCCACCGGAAAGGCTCTAATAAACGTGGCAGGGGCGACCAAACTGATGACAACCATGAGGAAGATCACAAAAAAGGTGGTTGCTGTAGCTCGAGCTAACAGCTTTACCTGCTCGTGGAAGAACAATGCCATGCAGATGGATTGTACGACGTTCTTGAAAGATACTGGGGAAATCAGAGCAAGTGAAGCATGAAAGAGGTCGCTGCAGCCACACCTAGAATGGTTCCCTTTTGTCGATCCAAACACGGAGCGGGTATTTACACAAGATGGGTCCTGGTCAACGATAACTAGGGCTGCCTTGCTACCTGGATCTTGCGTCACCAGGTTACAGGAGGTTGTTCATTAGGAGAAGCGATCACAGGGACTTCTAAGTTTAGCTTCACCAATTCACTCACGGGACCGAGAAGTCGACGGTCTGCTGAACGAGCCGCGCAGATACTAGCTTCCAATTTCTCAACAATGGCCTTAGCTACAGTATACGATCAAGAGGTGAGGTTCTCGGCCTCCCTACCTGACTATCCGCTCACCGTAACGCTGCGGGGAACTAAGCGGATTGAGGCTTTGCTGCAGCTAAATACACAAGGTCCTTCCCGGGGTCATGTTGTGGACAGCCAACCAACACTTAGCAGATTAATTACCAAGGAACTGCAGTCGTCCAGCATACTCCACCTAGTGCGGCCACATCCAAGGTTGAGTCGCCTCACATGTCTGTAGGCTGGAGGCCGAAGATGGACACGGACAAGGCTCGAATTCAAGCAGCGTATAAGACACTTCGCACATCAAAGAGGAGCCACGAAGGCTGCCTTACGCATAACCAAATGGGCCGAAACAAGCCCTACTGCGGCAGCAGCATGGTGTGACCTGAAATGGATGAAAATTCGTCAAGTAGTGGGACTGGGGCCCCGGGGAGGAGCAGCTACTGCTAAGCCTCAAACGGTACACCCTCTCGCTCTATGATACCGCCCATCAGAAGATCGGGTGCCTCCATGATGGCTGTGTCCATTTGGCCGACACTGACTTGTATCATGTATTCTGGGAATGTCCGGCAACGAGGACATTACGACAGCTTATGACACGGACGTGGCTCACGCTAGGACTCAAGAGATCGGCAATCGAACACGCGATCTTTATCATGGAGCTGCTGCAGATGCCAGCAGGGGTCTGGCGAGCAGCGGATAAAATGTACGACCACAATATCACGCAGTCCACGCATTTTATGGAGGCAGTCACGATGCTAGCCGAGCGTAGTTGGAGACTAGGGTCAACAATACTGTTGCAACGGGTATGGCGATGGCGAGTCAACCACTTTGATTCTCTGACAAAAGTGTCAGAGTAAAGTCAAGCCGCGGTCATCAAATGGGCGCTTCGGCAGGGGTACTCCACGGCTTTTACACACACAGCGGCATAGCTACACCCCGCGTTTGGTCCCCTTGCGATCCAGCTCATACGACGCGTGATATCGTCGGAGTCGGTGGTAGATTATCCCCAATTCACAGATTGGGGAGCGACGAAGTACCTGCTATTCTTCGACGGGGGGTCCCGTGACAATACGGGGCCCGGAGGCAGCGGAGCAGTAGTTATCCGTACCGCAGACGCCACAGTCCGCGCCCAGGTCTGCTGGATCGGCTCGATGCCGTACGCCAATCCGCGGTTCACCAACAACATGGGTGAACACCTTGGCTGACGCTGCGGCCTCAAGGCCTGTGATAAACACAACATTGAGCGTTACACGTTATCGGATATAGCGCAATGATCACTAGACAACTGAAGCAAAGGAAACCTCCTAAAGCAAAACACCTTCAAGGCTACTATTGGCAGAGCAGGAAACTCGCCGACCGACTTGACGTGGTGGCGTGGCACCATCATCAGAGAGAGTTTAACAAGATGACTGATACATTGGCCAACATGGCGATGGATACTACAAGTAGCACGCAGGACCTTCTGTCCGAGGACACAACGGCAACAGTACGCTGGGCGAAAGTGCTTAAGCACCTATCTGGAGACGTCATGCACTGGCAGGATACGTCACATACGCAACCGCGAATCGGCAACATAGCGACCCCCACAAAGGGGAGACAGTGCGACTGAGCCAGACATTGGACAGGTCGCATGGGTATAGGAATTCGTTAGTCTAGACTAATTGACATCAATACTACTCATATTATAAAAAAGTATTATCACGATAGCAGAAACAGATTTGTCAGGAGCTGACCGCGCAGCGAATGAAGCCCGTTCGTGTCTGATATGCACTTAGGGCGAAGTTCGGACTGGCACAAGACAGCCTTCCTCGGTTACGTGCGGTTCCGAACTTCGCCAATCACTATTTTAAGACCCAATTGGCTTATAACTACTTGCACGATGATATCACGAACGCTGTGAGAGATATGAGCTTTAATACTGGTAACGATGAATAGATTCCGGTTTTATTTACGAATGGCAAGACACTAAACGGAAATCTCATCGTTGGACACGGTTCAGACGACGAGCCATTCATCGTCGGTATCACGACAAGGAAGCTGCTTGTATGGCTTGATCGGGACCCAACAATCTTCATGTTTCACATTGACGCCACGTTTAAACTTTCTTAATTCGGCTAGCCCGTGCTAGGGATGGGCATTTCTGACTGCTCGCGCAAAATTTACTTGGTTTCTTTTAACATTCTCTTCAAGCGGCTCGAGAGTATATATACGATGGGTTTGTGAGATTTACACGGAGTGACTGGAAAACAAATTCGCCTAAATTAGTGATGGAAGATGCGGAAGATGGACAGCTGGACACTTTAGAGCGCGTGTTTAGTCATGACTCCAACTTATTTTTTTATGTGCTCTGTCACGTATTGAAGAATGTACAGGAAAGATCGACGTGCCTCTCTAACCGCTTGGCCACCGTGCTATCGCATGTGTACGACATGCACTGCTGCTCAACGTTTCATGACCTCACTCAAGTCAAAGACATTGGATTGAATCAATGGAGCACTCGCGAAGATCTTGCCGTGCTTTCTGCCTACGGTAAAGGTCGATGGATGAATAGTCAGTATTCGAGATGACAGTGCTATATAACCGGACCCGGGTTTGCTACGACAAACAACCCCGTGGAACAGTTTAATCGGGTAATCAAGAGAAACTACATATTGCGTTCTCGTTTGAAAATGGGACTATTGATAATAGTCGTATCTGAGTGTTGCGCAAAGGAGTCACACCGGATGAACGTCTTTCACACAAATCCTCAACAACCCTCACGACTTATTCTCCGCGCCAAACAATTGGCTACTGACAAGCTTCTCTATGTAGGAATGAAACCAGTTCTTTTTCAAAACAGAAGTATTGTACGAGTCATTTTCCGCCCGGCTCCGCGTTTCTACATTCCAAATAAAGTCATAGCGTTAGACTGCATCCAGTAATAACACGCTACTTGCCTTGTCCAGATGTTTCCTATCGATTCGCTCAACCTTGAAATCATACTGCAATTTACACCACACCTTACAGTCCGACTGCTCATGGAGAAGCGATTCGCCACCTCCGACTTACCTTGAACACGATCGTCGCATCAGCAAGCCTTCTTCTTGAAGCCATCCAGGTCGCCTACGAAGCCATTAAGGAGCGAAGGAAGCGACGGGCTGGCCTTGACGATGTTCACGAATGGCTTGTCGAGCCTCCTCCGTCTGAAGATCACGACGATCATGTAGGCGGCGAGAAGAAGCACCACGTACGCAAGGTTATGACGTGGAAGCGCGAAAAGAGGCAGACGTACTTCATCGTAGACTGGCAGCCGACGTGGGAGACGAGGGAGCACATCCACAAGTATGTTGTTGTTGCCTTCGAAAAGGAGCGCCGCCTTCTTGCTCGCAAGCGCTTCTTCGAGGACGAGGCTGTGGAGGACAACTCACTCAACGACGCAGAAGGTAACGCAGAGTAAGCAATAAGAGCTAATACTGGGTGTATTACATGCTTAAAAAGCATTGCCTAAACTTATGCATTGGTAGCACCGTATTGAACACTAAGCTTAACCTCCATGTGGAACAGCAAAATTAACCTCGTTATAGAGTACACGAAATACTCACATGAGTGCTGCACCAAACACAAAGCTTAACCTCCTTTCAGAACAGCAATGTTAACCTCAACACAAGCAAGCACACAGTGCATAGACAGCAGAGGTGCGCATTCATTCATGATCGCCCACCTGCTCACGGGTGATGAGTACGAGGTACATGGCTCACGCCTCAAGCATTACTGCGACCCGGAACTAGGCAGTACCGCTGAAATTCGCGAGCACGTTGCCGTGCAGGGCATTGTGCTAGGCGTACGGGACATCATTGGCCACCGTTATGACACGACTGCGAAGGAATAGCAGCTTCACGTTGCCTGGCGCGGCCTCGAGGACTCAGAGAATTCGTGGGAGCCATTTTTGGCAATGTATGCAGACGTTCCAGTCCTGGTGACAACGTATGTTGAATCGGTGAACTCTCCTAAGTTGACAGCGATGCTATAACCATCAATTTCAACCTGGCCCTGTCACATGTCACATTTTTCACAAGTCACATGGCGATATGGCTACTTTACGTTTTCCAGATTTTTTCAGTTTTTTATTTACCGCGGTCATCTTGGGGGCAGTGTAGTGCATGCAGCACCTGTACCAGATGACACAGCGGCAAAAGCAAGTCACAAGTCACCGCGTCACAAGTCACACCTGTCACCCCGTCCCAACAGCGACATCCATCCCAGCCGCCCCTGCACAGTCTCCAATCGACAGCGGCGGGACGGCGCCTGCTGCCCCGGACTCTTCACTCCCTGCGATAGCTCCTGCAGCACTCCCCGTCGTCGCTGAATCCGCGGAGATGGCTCCTGCTGCTCCTCCTACCCCAGCTAGTGGTACACCACCACTCACCGAAGATTCGCTGCGCGCCATACTGGCTGAAAGTACGGAGGCATCGGTCGATCACATGATGACCTCAATAGTTCCGTACTCGACTGCAATGGCTCGTCACCAAGCGCAGCTCAGCGTTGCGCCTCCTCTCCACGGCGATGTACACACTCAACGTCGCCTCGAGACTGCTGTTGGTTTCGATGATGTCCTCGCTGCGGTACAACCTGTTCCTGACGCGCTGTCGGCATTACCCGAGCGAGTTGCCGACTTGGAGCGTCAGTTGCGGTTTGCTCAGTCCGAGGCTACCGCTGCCGTACGTTCGGTGGCACCCGAAATCATGGCTCGTGAGAACGCGGAGGCGTTCCTCAAGGCTGCCAACGCTGAGATTGAAGCCCTTCACCATAACGTCAAGATTCTCCGCGAGGCGAACGCCAAGAACGACGCCATGCTCGCCACTGCTCAAGCCACTATGGAGCGACACGCAGAAGACTTGAATCGTCTGCACTGCGAGGTCCAAGCTCGGGACGTTTTCATCAACACGTTGCACAAGAAGCTGGCTCGCGAACGCGAGGTGTACAAGTCTTCCATTGGAGCGAATACCGAGCAGACTCGGAAGCTTCATCTCCTTTTGGTCAAGCTTGCCCAGGGCAAGTAAGTTGACAACGACACGCTCAAGGTCCGCGAGAGCCAGCAAGATCGTAACATCCGCCTTCTCCAAGTGAATCGCACCTCCGTGCACACGTGCGTCTGGCCGGGATGGATCCCGAGGTACTGCGTCTGGCTGTTGACGGTACGTTCCTAATGTTGCTTTTTCCACCGTGTGCTCAGCAACTAACGTTCGCTCACAATCCTCCGTGATAGGTCTGACTGCGGGTGAGCTGGACCTGGACGCCCTGGACTTGGACCAAGAGACGTTAGTCGCTTTGCGGCGCATCCAGTCTGCTACCGCGTCTTCGGACGATCCTCAAGCTCTTCCAGCAGCTTTGGCCAAGGCCGCTCACCAAGTGGCCCATGGGAAGTCCCATAAGCGCCTTCGACCAGGTGGCGAGGATTCAGACGACGAGCCGGACGACTCTGACGAAGACAAGGCTCCAATCCCGACGGACAAGGCCAGTACTTCGATGGCAGCTGCTGGTCTCGGTGGTGCGCCACCTGCCGATACTTCAACTCCCAAGTCGGCTCGTAGATCGCTATTCGGCACGAAGGCGTGGCAGAAGGCGGCCCAGAAAAAGCGCAAGAAGGCTCGTCCTCATTCACCTGCCAAGTCGCTCCGTCGTCATATGAAGACTCGGTCCAAGTCTGTACCGTCTTCTCCAAGTTCATGATCGTCACCTCCTACACCAGCGTCTTCCTCGACTCCTGCCGTGGTCGACCTCAGCGGCGACCAGAGTGTCGTGGACATGGGGACTGCTGGTCCAAGCAGCGTCCCATCGGTTCAAGGAACTGCTACAGAGCCTTCGGGTAAAGAGGTGGACTCTGGGGATCACCGCGATGTTCCTGATTCTCCTGACGCGCCTTCGCCCCCGTCTCAGTGCTTGTTTGAAGCATATCGTCACGAGGTAACTACGCTTTTGATCTAAATATGAGCTAAGACGTTAAGAAGTACCGCTTGACGAAAACAATATAGTGCATGGTAAATGGTTTAACGTCCCTCATCCGCAGTGTTTAGATATGGTTGGATAATGATTCACAATTACGCTTGTCTAAAACATATCTACACGATGTAATTAGGCGTGCGATCTAAACTTGAGGCTGCGACGTTGCAAATATCCACCGAATACAGGAGGTCGCTTATGCGCGAGATTGTTTTGGTGTCCCACATCCGGAATCTTCAGTTTGTGAAGGATTATGATATAACATTACCTTCGTCTGAGCTATATCCACATGGTCTAACTACGCGTTTGACTTGAACATGAGGTTGGGACCTTACAAAAGCTTCTGGAATTTGAATTATGAGTTCCTCATACAGATATAGATATTGACGAAGTGACAAGTGCTTTGCTCTGTTTGAGTAGCCATACAGCTATTATCAATGTAAACCAATTGTGGTACGCCAGGGTACAGCGAGGTACCGTCTCTCGATCCACGGTACATTTCACCGATCTACTGTAAAAGGCCAATATCACACGGTGTTACTATATGAACAATGGAAGTACCTCCAATACCGTGATATTGATTTCTCGTACCGTTTATTAGCGCACTGTACTTATGTTCATGTAAGGTACTGCACTTAGTGCCAGATCGTGATCTGGCCACTGTCTTATACAAATCACAAAAATGTACCTCGATATTTGACGTAGTACCAAGGAATGTTTTAAAGGATGGTAGACTATTAAAACATGTGTAGTACCGTCGTGGCCTTAGTAGTAATAAAAAGTCACAAATACAATTGTTTTAGCCGTCTTTTTATTCTTTTCAGCCCTCTTCTTTTTTTAGTCCCCCTCGTTTCCTCCTTTGCGGTAGTTAGCAAACTCACAGGAGCAACAAACCACAAGTCTCTGTAATCCACTGTATCCTCATCCCCCAATGCGATCTCGGTCATGGACATAACCACCACGGCCACATTTCTGCGGTTGTTTACCTCGTAAAACTCACAATTTGGATCGCAGTAAGGGTTCAAAAAGCTCAACATCGAGCAGCATATTAGAGCTTCGATATAGGGTTTATTCTCCGAGTAGATCTTGTGCTCAGACTAATTACGAAGTCACTAATTCGAACATTATCAGCTGCGTAGTCATGTGCGATGAATACACTCGCGTATTCCCCCATAAGCGTTCCCGGAGGAACATAATTTATCGATAATACGCCAAGTGTTTTGCGCAGGGCCAAATCTCCAATTGGCAACTCTCGTAGTCAATTTTCGCAATATGGGATATCTTTGCAGTTGTTAAATGCGCCAAATAAATCTGACAGTGCATTAAGCAGCTATCTTGCTGGCAACTACCAGTGCAGGGGCACCATTAACGCCCCAACATCAACGACTCTGATGTTGTCGAGGTTCATAGCATGTGCGCTCTTTTCAGCACATTCGAGCCAAGGCTACTCGTTACCATCACTTTCGTCGCCATGATCACTAGCTATACAGCTTTCTACTCCTGCAGTATGTTCTTCAGTTTTTTTTCTTCTGCCTCACTTGATATGCCAAATCTACTATTGAAGGTATAGATGGGTCCCTTTTTACCAAATTGAAGGGCTTTTTGCTCTCATAGTTGAGCGCTACAGGCTCGCCTTCTGAGCCCAGACGCTCAACACTTGTAGAAACAGTCTCGTGAGAGACGAGACCAAATGTGTCGTATGTCGCAATTGCCGGCATCTACAGACATGGGTATATTTAAGCTGTGGATGAAGACGTTTGATTCGTATTTGACATTCAACAACGTAAAGCGTCCGGTGGTGCTGGTACTCGACAACATCTCTACTCATGTTGAAATCGGTAAATGCTATTATTATTTTTATTGAATAATTAAAATTATAAACAAAGATTGCATTTTAATCAGCTTTGACGGGTTATATATTCTAGGTGAAGTTCCCGCTTGGTCACACAGAGGGGTTTTGCTCGTCGATCTCCCTTTAAATGCTACGCACCTATATCAGCCTCTTGACGTGGCTGTTTTCAAGGCTTTCAAGAGCATGGTTAAATCGACTTTACTAGCCAAAATGCCGCACAGTCCGGACTGTACTATTGCCAAATCGGACGTCATCGAGATAGCGTGCCATGCGTACCGTAACGCGGTGATGACAAGCCCTGAAAACGCTGTAAAAGGCTTCAGAACCACTGGACGTCCTTGCCTAGCATGCAGGATTGCTTACGACTGATTGCGAGCGGTGGAACACGCGGAGACATTGGCAGGGCTGCATGGCTCAAGCGAAAGCGTAAAATACAAGAAGAAATACGCAGCAGCTGCCACCAGCACCTCGCACTAAAGGGGAGCGGTCACGACGCACCGTGGACTTTGTATGGCGTCTTATCTCCAAAGTGATGCTGCTCCAGGGTGAGCTTTAGGTGATAGCCAGAACCGTGCCCAAAACTGATAGCCTCAAATTACATCCTCACTTTTGGCTAACTATTGCACCTCATATGTCCGCTTGTCCAATTTGTAAAATACGCGAAAAAAGGTATTATATGCGTTGGTTATCCCTTTTTGATTTCCAAAGACCCAATTCAAACAACAATTGGTCCCTTTTTTGCTAGAAGCACCTTTCGAACATGCCCAAAACCAGGCGCTCATTTGGCAAATTACGTTATCAAAACCAGGTCAAATGATCGACGGTCACCACACACCACCCATTGCCGTAGGCTTCCAGCCCCCCCCCCCCGCCGCCGCATTCCCACTCACTACACTCTCCATTACAATGCCGCGACTGTCGACGAGTGGTCTGCAGCAAGAGCGCGTGGCGAATCACGCAAGCCCTTTAACAAATCGCTTGGTATCCCGCGACCAACGCTGCAAATCTGGGAGTGTCAGATCCACCAACTTCTAATGGAAGTCCGTCGTCGCCCCCCGAGTCGGTCCAAACCTTCCTCCAGTTCGATCCAGACGGACCAGCATCACACACAGCGGCAGGTCGTAGGAGCGTATCAGCAGCGGTGAAAGACACGTTGTGCGTAATTCTTAAGGACGAGCGCCGGCTCGAACACACTATCAGAATTGATATTATGATCGATGCAGCTTCCAATTTAATGTCAATACTGATAGGGACAAAAAGCTACGAAGGCAAAAAAAGTTGGTGTCGCTGTTTCATGAAACGGAACGGCCTCACTATACTTCAAATTTCGCATTCTGGTAGAAATGCGAGATCATGCACAGTATCCATCAACCCCAGATGCTCAACAAATTCCGGAGTCACAGCGTTGATCGATACACCACTGTCCACATATCCCTCCGCTTTCACGATCCGCTCGCTCACCATAAGCCTTTCAATTTAAAGTCGAAAACGGATGACTTGAACATTCTCCAGCATGGATGAACACGGATTAGTGTTCCTCTGCTGCTTTACCCTCCTCTCCTTCCACCAAACCACGCTTGTCCCTTTTAATGGGCTTGGGACTAAACCGCCCGGCATCAAACGGTTTTACTCGTTTAAAGGCGACGTGGACGTGTCATCGTCGTCTACAACGAGCTTGTCGATAAGAGCATAGTATTTGGCTTTGTAGCCAGTCTTGTCAGAGCTCGCAGTCTTGCCAAGCCTTTGTTGGAAGTTGGGCCGTTTATCAGGCGTTTTAACCCTGCAGTCACCTTCATTGTGGTATCCACGCTGGCAATGAGAGCATTTCGTCTTCTTTCTTCCATCACCTCGCATATTACTGATTTCTTGTAATTTTGTGCTGCGGTGCACTAAAGCTGGATTTGGACTTCCCGTGAGTCTTGGTCCCTTGGTTCGGCGTTGATGACTTGGTTTTGTCTATGCGCTCCAGCTCAACCTCATTGACGCCTTCAGGACGCGGTCAAGCCGATGGCTGACTTGGGCCATTCTCTCGTCCATCTCGCTCAGTGTCTCTTCAACTCGCTGGACACGTTCCTTTACAACATCATGCTCACCGTTAGCCAATGCGAGACTGCTTGGCGTCGTGTCTCCATCGTTGTCGTTGGACCTTGCAATTGTCAATATGTCGCAAAGCGTCGTCACGCTTGTGTATCTGGTAGCACTTTGGAGAGGTTTGAAGCTGAAGAACATGGCAAGATGCCTCAAACATTGAAATCAGTACAAGTGTTCTTGAACAGGTAAATTGAGATCTGATTGAGTTTAGCTACCTTCGTACTTCTGCGTTCCTATTATTCTTGCACTTTAGGCGTCTCCTTGGTCTAGTACTCGATAACCGCTACTCGCTCACATGCAACACGAACAACTTTAACCTTGCCTTCAACTGACACTGTTTGTAATTGTTGTATATATCTTTTAGCTGCTTGTACTGCACTTGGTCGTTCTGCTTCTCCAGCAGTGTTCGCCACACCTTGTTGGATGATCCTCATCATCTTTTCTAGCCCATGGGCTTGTACTTGAAGCTCTCGCGACAGCTTGCTGGTCTCACATACCGGCCGATCCACTCTTTTAAATTGACGTTGCTCAGATTTCCCTGCTGTTTGAAAGACGTTGTCAAACGAGACCGGGGTGCGAGTAAACACCTTTTGGGGTGAAAACAAAGAAGATAGGGTGCCAGCAAAATCAAAACGGCTTCAGCAAACAGATCACTTCACTTTGGGGCGCCAGCAAAAGATTTGCGAGCTCCGGCAAAACAGCACTAACAAAAAGATGTGTACGCAACAAAGCCGGACTCACCTTCGATGTACCGTACTTTTAATAGTACCAGAAACGTGACATGTATTTACGGTTCTGTATGATTGTCATATTTTTTCAAATGGCAACGCGAAGTCACAATATTAATAACTCGACCACTTGCACAATAACTCGACCGGTCGAGTAAACCAGCATCGGCCGCTTGCAGGTTAACTTAACCACATGCACAATAACTCGACCGGTCGAGTAAACCAGCATCGGCCGCTCGCAGTTTAACTCGACCACTTGCACAATAACTCGACCGGTCGAGTGTGGTGTTGGAATTCCCACGTGAACTCTAGCTACAAATGTAGTTAGGACGTCCCCACAACAAAACGTCTACTAGGATAGTAAACGACCGCTCGGGCGGACCTGAAGACCCCAGTTCTTCCCTTGCACCGGGACAAAGTGGACCTTGTAAACTACTTATATAGGCCAACCAGTAAAAATAAAAACACGCTACTAGCACGAGCAAAGCTAGTATGTGTTATGAATCCTCGTGGTCCCAACAGCGGAAGGGTATCAGGCACGGGTAAGCCTTTTACAAGGTCACCGAGTGTTCAACACTCGGTTGGAAGAATAAAAGGAGGCAATCCAAGCACTCCCAGTCGTGCAAATAGGCGACAATAAGCCATCACGTAAAACCCCCCGATAGTAATCGACCAATACACAAAGTCTCTTGGTCTTGCCGGATGAACCCTCGCTACAGAGCTTCGAGTTCACCGACAGGCATAACACACTCAAACAAGCTTGACCTGACGCTTACCTTGAAGCCGTACGTCGCTCTGTGTGCTTGAGTGGAAATTCTGTTCTGTCTTTAAGCTTACCCTTTCGGGTCTATTCCTAATAAGAAGTCCTAATCAAGTTTACAAATATCAAGTGAACAATGATCCGTTATGGATCTTCCTGCATGCCAAGCGTCGTCTGCATCGTCGCATGAGTATCTTAAACGGTCGGCGCCCTGTCCCAGACGGTAAACGTGCCTTCCAAGGGTCGCTGAGCCTTCCGCAAACTCATCCCAACCGCCACTGAGGGTTCGTACCGTAGATGGTCCGCTGAATGCGATTCCGGCCAGTCCATTATTAATAATAAGGACAGCCTGGATTCAGTGAAATATGAACCGTATCCAATATCTATAGAAATTTTGGTAGTGACGCCGTCGCGTTTCTTGCACCTTGGCGTCTCCGTACATCACATAACCGAGGGTTCGTCGCTCGAACATCTTGAGCGGTGTCACGTCTTTGTCGACGGGTGATAATCCGCAACTACGGAGAAATCACTACACCACAACTGCCCCTGTCGCAATGGAAGCCACGGTACTGGTGCCCGTTGTGACATTTCCTCATTCTCCAATTCACCATCCAGTCACCGTATGTCCAAGCGTCTGAACCGAGCCGTGTCCGACGCGTTTCAGCGTCTCAATCCTCGTCGACGTCGCGAACGTGAACAGCTGGAGGTACGTCAGCTCATCCTCTTCTTGAATCATCGGCGCCTTGTTCATCACCATGCATTACTCGTCTTATTTCTTAGGAGGGCAAGACCGAGGGTTCGAACGTCCCTCAGTCTGCTACACCTCCTCTGACAGCAGCGTTGTCAGCCGGCCCTCCGGCGGTTCCTGTCCCGGACCCTTCACCCCCTGCGGTAGCTCCTGCGGCACTCCCTGTCGCCGCGGAATCCACGGAGATGACTCCTGCTGCTTCTCCTGCACCTGCTGGTGGTCCACCACCCCTCACCGAAGATTCGCTGCGCGCCATGCTGGCTAAAAGTACGGAGACATCGGTCGATCACATGATGACCTCGATAACTCCGTACTTGACTGCAATGGCTCGTCACCAAGTGCAACCCAGCGTTGCGTCTCCTCTCCACAGCGATGTACACGCTCAACGTCGCCTCGAGACTGCTGTTGGTTTCGGTGATGTCCTCGCGCGGTACAACCTCTTGCTGACGTGCTGTCGGTATTACCCGAACGAGTTGCCAACTTGGAGCGTCAGTTGCGGATTGCTCAGTCCGAGGCTGCTGCTGCCGTACGTTCGGTGGCACCCGAAATCATGGCTCGTGAGAACGCGGAGGCGTTCCTCAAGGCTGCCAACGCTGAGATTGAAGCCCTTCACCATAACGTCAAGATTCTCCGCGAGGCGAACGCCAAGAACGACGCCATGCTCACCACTGCTCAAGCCGCTATGGAGCGACACGCAGAATTGAATCGTCTGCACTGCGAGGTCCAAGCTCGGGACGTTTTCATCAACACGTTGCACAAGAAGCTGGCTCGCAAACGCGAGATGTACAAGTCTTCCATTGGAGCGAATACCGAGCAGACTCGGAAGCTTCATCTCCTTTTGGTCAAGCTTGCCCAGGGCAAGTAAGTTGACAACGACACGCTCAAGGTCCGCGAGAGCCAGCAAGATCGTAACATCCGCCTTCTCCAAGTGAATCGCACCTCCGTGCACACGTGCGTCTGGCCGGGATGGATCCCGAGGTACTGCGTCTGGCGGTTGACGGTACGTTCCTAATGTTGCTTTTTCCACCGTGTGCTCAGCAACTAACGTTCGCTCACAATCCTCCGTGATAGGTCTGACTGCGGGTGAGCTGGACCTGGACGCCCTGGACTTGGACCAAGAGACGTTAGTCGCTTTGCGGCGCATCCAGTCTGCTACCGCGTCTTCGGACGATCCTCAAGCTCTTCCAGCAGCTTTGGCCAAGGCCGCTCACCAAGTGGCCCATGGGAAGTCCCATAAGCGCCTTCGACCAGGTGGCGAGGATTCAGACGATGAGCCGGACGACTCTGCCGAAGACAAGGCTCCAATCTCGACGGACAAGGCCAGTACTTCGATGGCAGCTGCTGGTCTCGGTGGTGCGCCACCTGCCGATACTTCAACTTCCAAGTCGGCTCGTAGATCGCTATTCGGCCCGAAGGCGGCCCAGAAGAAGCGCAAGAAGGCTCGTCCTCATTCACCTGCCAAGTCGCTCCGTCGTCATATGAAGACTCGGTCCAAGTCTGTACCGTCTTCTCCAAGTTCATGGTCGTCACCTCCTACACCAGCGTCTTCCTCGACTCCTGCCGTGGTCGACCTCAGCGGCGACCAGAGTGTCGTGGACATGGGGAATGCTGGTTCAAGCAGCGTCCCATCGGTTCAAGAAACTGTCACAGAAGCTTCGGGTAAAGATGTGGACCCTGGGGATCACCGCGATGTTCCTGATTCTCCTGACGCGCCTTCGCCCCCGTCTCAGTGTTTGTTTGAAGCATATCGTCACGAGATAACTACGGTTTTGATCTAAATCTGAGCTAGGACGTTAAGAAGTACCGCTTGACGAAAACAATATAGTGCATGGTAAATGGTTTAACGTCCCTCATCCGCAGTGTTTAGATATGGTTGGATAATGATTCACAATTACGCTTGTCTAAAACTGTAACGGGGTACGTAGCACTAAGTGTACCCTGGTTACATGAAGTGTGACACTTCACACTTCAGGAGTATGACATGTCATACTCCGGGATATTTGGTACAAGGTACCAAGGTCATTCAAAACCAACCATTGGTTAAATGACATTGCATTTCTATAGGTAACTGATAGTTTGTATTAACCACAAACTTAACCTACCTATAAATATACTCAGTTTACAATCTACCTTATTTAGGTCACTTCGCTCTCTTTAATTAAAGAGGGGACCTGTGAACTGCCGTTCACTGAGAGTTTGTATACTCTCGGAAGATAACTTCCTCTAGCGCAAGGTGCTGTGTGACCCCGTCACACTTGGTAGCACTTGTAGTCAATCCACGCCATCGCGGGTAGACTACCTGAACCTCCGAAGTTCGTTGCCATGGATAGGAACGACTTCTCCCATATGAACGACTCTCAGTTCGAGTCGGTTCGGAAGATGGCAGGCATCTTCGGGATGAAGGCCCTGCAGAGCCTGGTGGTATCAACACCGGCTGAGCAGCTCGAGCGCGTCAATGCATTCGACGCGTACGAGCAGGGCCTCATCGCGCATGTGCGGGAGAACCTGCAGGCTCCGGCGGCGGAAGCAAACCCGCCTCACCCGAAGCCAATACGGCTGAAGGTAAAGCCGTATGAAGGGAAGGAAGGCGAGAACCTTCACTTCTGGGTCCGAGAAGTAGAGCTCGCGATGGACGCGGCTCTGATCTCGACCGAGCAACTGCGTGTTGCTTTTGCACTCTCCAACCTTAGCGGTCGTGCTAAGAGTTGGGTGTACACTCGGGAAGCGACATCCCCTGGATGTTTCACATCCTGGGCTCAGCTGTGCGAACAGCTCCGAGCCGCGTTCCTCCCGGCGAACTACGAGTACCGCCAGCGTTCGCGCTTCCTCGCGTGTAAACAAGGAAGACGCGAACTGCACGAGTATGTGCAAGAGATACGGGAGCTCACGGCGTCCCTAGTGGGAAACCCACTCAATGAACACATCAAGATGACTGTGTTCATGGACGGCCTTCGAGTGGGCCCCGCACGCACTCAGCTGTTCCGGGTGCAGGCAAACACCCTTGAAGAGGCGATTCAAGTGGCTCTTCAAGAAGAATACAGCCATCGCCAGGCGCGTACGCCGGCCTCAGCGTGGCCTGGGAGTTCCT